>NC_089817.1:12269962-12642462 GCF_029633855.1 Hoplias malabaricus
ACACACTCTATCAGATTTCTCTCTCTCTCTCTCTCTCTGTCTCTCTCTCTCTCTCTCTCTCTCTCTCTCTCTCCCCCCCCCCCTCTCTCTCTCTCTCTCTCTCTCTCTCTCTCCTCTCTCTGTTGCTCCCCCCTCTCACTCTCTCTCTCTCTCCCTCTCTCTCTCTCTCTCTCTTTCCTCTTTCTCTCTCTCTCTCTCTCTCTCTCTCTCTCTCTCTTCCAGAGACCTCACCCCCCACATCCCTCCTTACAGTATTCAGTTTGTAATAAATAGTCAGTAGATTCCAAACTTTCTTCCATTCTTTAAAAGTCATTTAAATAAATGCAGCACTACTTTGTCTTTTCTAATAAAACAAAAACTAGCTTAGAGTCCCAGTTCATACTGGGAAACACCACTGCAGGCCAGTTGTTGACAAGGCTCAAAAGTTATTAATGTTTTATTTCCAAGCTTTTAAGCTACAGAATATGTTTATAGTGAATAATGAGTGATGATGAAGTGTGTGTGTATTTGTTTGTGTGTGTGTGTACATATGTGTTTGTGTGTGTATGAGTATTCACTGTGAGGGAAAAGGGCACTAAAGATGAAAACGATTGAGTGAGGAGACCAATTATAGAGAGTTGAGTCCACAGAGAGAGAGAGAGAGAGAGAGAGAGAGAGAGAGAGAGAGAGAGAGGAGAGAGAAAGAGAGGCAGGCTTAAAGAGTTTTGACTCTGTTCATCCACAGACTAACAAGTAATGACCCCTTTAACAAACACCCTGAATCAGGGAGAGACTTTTTTTTTATTTCTGATCTAAAAGGCATTAGATGTGTTGCATAGCAACTTCCAGCCCCTTGCTGACTTCCAGCACTGCTCTGTCTTCGTAGCACCGCAGCATTTTACAATACATTAAACCCAAAACAAGCACAAACAGCCTCTGCAAATGACTTTCTTTGAAATGTGACTCAGAACGGACTTGTTAGCAGAGCATATACAGAACACGGGCGTGAAAGGACTCTTAAAAAATAAACAGAAAAAAAGCAGCTCAAAGCAAGGTCTGCAATGTCTGAGAAGCTAATAAAGTTCAGGGCAGAAGGGAGCAGTTTGACTGTCAGTGGCTAGGGGCTGAGGTCGAGGTGTCCTGAGATGGACGAAGGAGGTCACCACAGTGGGTCTCTTGGCCAAGCCGGGGATGAGAGTGGGAGTGCTTTGTAATGGGGAAGAGGAAAAATATAGTGAGAGAGAGTTTAGTTAGGTGTTTCACAACGGAGCTCCTCTCCCTCACTGGGTGCCAAACATACAAGGTATTTTAGTTCTTCCTCTTCATATGTGGCACTGTGCCTGCTCAGGTGCTCAGGATGCCCCACCTTCCTTCTCGACGTGTCTGCATCGGCCCGCAACACTGGTGCTAAAAACTTGTGTGTGTTTCAGCACCTTGGAGAGCGAGCGTGAGCTCTGGGGGCAACTCCAGTGCTGTAACTTGTCGGAGGGGGTGTTAGATTTCTCTCTCTCTCTCTCTCTCTCTCCTCTCTCTCTCTCTCCTCTCCTCTCTCTCTCTCTCCTCTCTCTCTCTCTCTCTCTCTCTTTTACACACATACACGCACTTACACACACACACACACTCTCTTTCCTCCTTTCTAATCATGCTCTCTCTCTCTCTCTCTCTCTCTCTCTCTCTCTTTCACACACACACACACACACATGCACTCTCTTTCCTCCTTTCTAATCATCGCCTTCTCTCTCTCTCTCTCTCTCTCTCTCTCCTCTCTCTCTCTCTCTCTCCTCTCTCTCTCCTCTCTCTCTCTATTGTTCCACTGACCTGCCTCACCAGTGCATTATGATTTCTTTCCTGTTCTCTTCATTAGATTCTGGCTCGCTTTTGCTGTTGGCTGGCCCCTGCAGTAGAAGCTTTTATCTTTGCCAGTGAACATTTGAGCGAGGCCCCGCCGAGGCTCTGAGGATTCTCTCCTCATTGTTCGTTTCTCCTCTCTGCTGCTGCTCTACTTTTTGCGCTTGACTTTCAGGCAGGAATAGAAAGCAGAGGGAAGGGGGAGATAGAGAGAGAAAGAGAGAGCAAGAGGGAAGAGTGGAGGGGGGGGTGTAGAAGGCCCGACTTTAGCTGAGCTCAGATAGAAGCAGGAGTCAGCCCCATGTCAGTGAGCTCATGCTCCAAAGAGCGACGCTGCCTCCTTACAGTGCATAATTAGCCCATTCCACCTCCTGATTTAGCCGCTAAAGACATGCATCTCTGGCAGGAAACTCTGATTAGCCCTCAGTAGAATCCCTCAAGTGTGTACACACAAACACACACACACATACACACACACAGACACACACACAAAGACACACACAAACCTCTTTCAACTTCCTCCCACGTATAAACACTGTCAGAAATACCTTGGATACAGTAGCAGTCAAAAAAAAAAGTTCTGCTATTTTCCCCCATTTAGCATCATACAACACAAACTATGAAGCAACACACACAAGTCGCACAAAAGGTCTCAGACAAATCCAAAATATCTTCTACATATTTCTCACTTTTCAAAGTAGCCGCCCTCATGGCACCCTCTTGGCATTCTTCCAAGTTGCTTCATCAAAAGCCACCTGGATGCTTTTCTAACAGGCAACAAGAACCTCCACATATGCTGAGATCTTGCTGACTGCTAAAACTATTCATCTGAGGGCATTTCAAAATATTATTTGTGCACTTAGAAAAGTTTTGGGAACTTGAAAACAAGGCTCAACTACACAAACTATAATTATCTACCCATAGGTTTTTACATCCTTATAAAAGTTCATATCATATTATAATATTTATTAAAAATAACAAACATGAATAATCATTTGTAACACAGAGATAAAAAGGGAAACATCAATTCATTCATTCATTATCTGTAAGCGCTTATCCAGTTCAGGGTAACGGTGGGTCCAGAACCTACCTGGAATCATTGGGTGCAAGGCGGGAATACACCCTGGAGGGGGCGCCAGTCCTTCACAGGGCAAAAGGGAAACAGTGCCCACCTATTTTTGTCTAATACTGAAAGTTTCTGAGAAACTTACTGAAAATGTCAAGGTAAAGAATAAACTCAGATCCAAGAATATAATTTTAGTCATTTCACATGTTACGGTGCACCATATTATCATCAGTGTCTAAAAATCTTTACATCTTCAATCATAAAACATCTTCTTAGTTGTTTAATTTTGGTTGATAAAGGGTTAAACGTATTAACAAATATGTACTGAAGCTGACAGGGTTAATGTTGACTGATGGAGAAGGCAATGTGAGGTAAGTCTCAGAGATCTGAGGATTAAATGTGGGATCACTATTTGGCAAAAAGCAGGTCAATGTTGCACTTACTATCTATGGTAGTTATAAATGATTATAATGACTTTTAATGCCTTAAAACCTAAATAATAACCATTATTAAACAGATTGTAAAGGATTTATAACCCTTTAGAATTGTAGTCTTAAAGTGCTCAATAGGATTAATTATGGTCTATTTTGGGATGGGGCTATGGAACAGTGTTAATGTTCTCTGGAGTGATGTGTATCATCCAACCAACAAGATTTATGTTATTATTTGTTATGATTTATGATTAATTAACAATCATTACACAAGCTCCAGTCCACTGGTGGCACTGTTTCGCTAAATATATGCAAACTCTGTTATGTATCTGAAGAAGGGTTACAGAAAACAGTGCTGTAAACAGTTTGAGAGAATGATACACTGTAGATGATCTGTTTCTGACAGAGCCCTGGGTATAGGTTTAAGCTTTGGAACGTGGGTTCGAGTTAGGGGCAAGGATATGGCCGATCTTCAACACGGTGTGTTCCTGCCTTTTGCTCAGTGATTTCGCGTAGGCTCCAGCCCAAAAGTGGCCCTACAGAAAGATGAACATGTGATTAAACTATATTTCATGCATTGACTTGACACTGAGACCAAGCCGTGTCCATCAGAACATTTCCTTTTTTGTGTCTGAAAGCCATCAAATGAAGCAAAGTGTGACAGAAGCTTTAGGATTAGGAAGCACTGTCATCTCCTTAAGGACCTGCTGAAATGACAGTCTATGGTAAGTGAGATAAGGAGGCAATAAGCGAAGCATTTTGTTATGCAAGGCATCATTTTACATCCCGATGTTTCTCATGGAGCCAGACTCACTCTTCAAGTTCAAAGCTGTAAAAGCACAGTGTTTGACTTTAGCTTGACCTCAGCCATGGTATTAAAACTACAAAAAAAAAGAGAAAAGAAAACAAAGCCATGAGTGGCCTTTATCAGCCCTGGATGCTTTTATAATCCTCAGCTCCACACAGAAATCAGGGGATTGCTTTAGTGCAAATGAGCTGACCAAGCAAGCGTTCTCTCCGAGAGTTGACGCCGACCTCCCGAAAGGCAAATGAAGCGCTCCCCTGCGACACTGCAGCTCTAAATTAGAGTGGGATGTCCTCCCCCGTCATCACTGGAAACTCGCAATAAACAATAAGTGGGTCTCGGCTCGGCCCACTCGCCTCCCCAGTCCCTCTGTTGGCCAATTTATCAGATATTAAAGCCAGCTCCCACTGAATCGGTTTAATACACTGCTGTATGAATCACAGGCGCTCGTAATTGTCCCAATAAACAACTTTGGGGATTTATATAGGCTGCGTTCATTATCTGCGTGTGTGTGTTTTGTCTTTATTATGAGGTCATAAGGCACGCATCTAGCGGTAGCATTCAGGGTTTTAATTGAAATGCGGCCGTAGCCGCATCTGTCTTGGCGGCTCGAGCCCACGATTCTGGCCTCGGTCCCAAAGGCAAAAAGGCCTGAGCCGGGCCTAATCCTCCTCTGAGTCTGCACGCTGCTCTCTGTTAATGAAGAGCAATAACAGAAACCGGCCTTTTTGCCTTTGTGTGCTGATGCTGAGGCTGTGGAAGCAGTACCATGTGCATATAAAAGCGTATATTCCTTGATTCATGTTAAAGGCCCGGCTTAGTTTACCTGCTGACTTCAGCAGAGAGTGGGAAACATCTTACGGGATACAAAATTCCTTTCTCCTTTTTTCTTCCTTGGCACGCTTTCGGGCTTCGGGGATCAGCGCACCTGCAAACACACAGCCAAGCATTTCAGCATCAAAAAAAAAAGGAATGATAAAAGAAAGAAAGGAATATAAAAATGAAAGAATAAGACAGAGAAACCTTTTAGATAAAGTGTCTAGGGAGAAGAAAGTAAAAACATCATTCTCTCTTTCTTATACATTATTTGAATGGCATATAAGCAGACAGAGAGTGGGCGAGTGAGATTGTGTGTGTGTGTGTGTGTGTGGCATGCAGCCCTGGCTACAGAGATAATGGAACATTCTCCATTTTTTCCCATTACCTCAGGAGAGAAAATGAGATCTGCACATTTTCAGCATCCAAACCTTTCAGGATTTGATTCTCAGGGATTGTGCAGTTGATCAAATGCAAGGTATATTTTGTGGACTTGATTCTGGTGTGTGATAGAGATGTGACAGTCCCTTTGGTCTTGTTTTTTTTTTTTTTTTGGCACTGGGAGAAGTCCATATGCGACGTGAAGACCTACAGGTTGCCTCCCTACTCACTTCTCTGTGGCTCTCTGTGAGGATGCAGCTACATCCTACTGTGGCACAGTATGGCTCTCTGTCACCCAGCCCACAGCACCAGAGGGGCTGCTGACATCTTAGATCATAATGCCATTAGGTCCAATCACAAATCACTCTAGGACACCTGGAGGCCAATCCCAGATCTGCTCGCATCATCAGGCGGTCCAATCAAATCTCCATTCACTACGCCACAACATATTATCATATATCGGTTTACAACATCAGTGGGCCTATCACAGTGTTGCGCACTTATACACAGGGACCAATCACATGTCAGCCCACAACCTAATTTGTATTATATTTTTGCCCACTCTAAAACAGTCCAGTCAAATTGCTGTTCATTTACACGCAAGGTTCAATCACATATCTACCCACTTCACCATTGGAATGGCGATGCATTTCAACCCACTATGTAAACTGCCCCGGTGATATTTGTGCCCACTATATGCTTCCAATGGCCACAGATTTCCAATCAAATCATTGCCCACTATGTGACTTAGACCCAAATATATTTCTGTCCAATCCAGTCTCTACTACACCCATGTGCCAATGATGTCTCAGCCCACTCTAATACTCTGCCCACTACACCAATGAATCTCTTCCCACTTTGCTCACATGCTCAGGTCCACTGACCATCAGCTACACTGATGAAGACAAAGTAGCCTTTAGAAGTAGCTGAGTTGTAGCTCTTCACAGTAGATCATTGGCTGATTACAGAAAGACTGAGAATTGAATACATTTATTATTAATTAAGTATAATTAAATTATAATAAATTATTCATTATTAGAATGATTATTAAAGTTTATACTGTGTATGTATAATGTGAAACAAATACAAATACAAGCATGTGTCAACTAAAATATACTAATTAAGGCATTAAAAAGATAGATTTTATATTTTCTTCACAAGTGAACACACTTCTGGCGTCTGAATGAAAGGTCTGTGACATGCTTTGGTCAAATTACCACAAGTATCAGCTCAGTTCAGCACGAGAGCCCAGGAGTGAGAAGCGACTGTCACGGTTCACGGAGGTGGACGCACACGCTAAAACACAGTGAACTTTAATTTACAAAAGAATATAACAAAACAGAGAGATTACGATAACAAGACAACAAACAGAGGGCTAACTGAGACATGGACAAAGGAGCTAAGCGAACTAAACTAGGACACAGAGTTAAATAGACGAAACCTAAACAGAAAGAGCTAAACAGACTGAACTGTACTGACAGACAATGAGAGACACAAGGAAGAAAACAGACAGAGAACAAACCGAATCGAGGGACAGACAGACTGGACTGAGCAATGTGACAAAGGAAGCAAAACAACAAGACAGGGAACTGGAATGAAACGAGTACGAGAACGAATGACCGACAAGAGGAAGTGATACAAGGGGACTTAAATACTTAACACAGACGAGACACACCTGAGACAGATAATTAGGGGAGGAAGAAAGGCGGGGCATGTGCGGAGACATGGACAATAACAAACAGAGCCATGTGCTGAGAGAGCACATGGCGGGGAAAACAGACTTGACGGGACGAGGGCGTGACAGCGACGAGCGGAAGCTCTGTTTTTTAGTCATTTTTGCTTGGTTTTCCTTTGTCTCTGTTCTCGTTTTCACCACATTTAATCAGTCCTCTTATTTCTCAGCACTCATTGTGTTTGTTTTGCTTTGTTTGTCTTTTCAGTCAACACCAGTGCTGTAAATGGAGAGACTCAAATGTAACCAATGTCTGCCTATCTTTACAACATTCTCAGACAGTTATTTCCAGTCACACAACGCCAGGCTCCTATCTCTATGAAGAGAGTCAAAATGTCAAAAATGAAGGTCAAAATACTTTTTCAAAAACGTATTTTAAATCACTGATAAAATGGAGCAAAATCATCTAGAATAATTCTCCAAAATCATGATTTTTTTCTTTTGTTTTATTCTTGCTACTGCCCTTTAGTAAATTTTCACATCAAGGGAGTGTCACAAAACTGTAGATCCTCCTCCACTCGCAGTGTATTGGCAAAGCTTATAGGCTCTTTTTTGAAGGGTGGGTAAACATATGTCATGTTGAGCGTTATAAGACTTCATATTTATATTTAAGCCACTGAGTAGTCTCCTCATTTATAACATCCACCGAAGAAGCAGTGCATATTTAGCTTAGGCTCAGGCAGCCCATTAAATAAATAAATACGTAAATAAATAAATGAATAAATAAATGTGGTCTTGTTTCATAGTTTGTTTGTTGGACAACTCAGATTAAGTACATTTTTCATAATTTGTCCCCTTTAAGACAATACATTATGTATAACACATTAAGAGGTAGTTTGTCTTGTGTATATTGGACGTTGCACTGCTCACAAACAATAAATCCTAATTAACACATTAATGAAATGGAAAAGGCCCATTCACTTTCCTCAGTGCTTCATCTTTGGCCATCAGGGGCAAGAGCTTCACTGCTGGCCTCAGTCCCTCCAAGGAGCATGACGGATAGCTGGAGAGACAGGCCACACACCTGCTCCATATATTAAAGCAATTAGAGAGACAGGGGAGGCTCTGAAAGGAAGTAAAACATGGCATTAGTGCTGCGATCAATGAGGGCTATCCATTCTTTAGTTTTCAGTGCATAATGGCCCTCATTGCTGGCTTATTTGTTAATGTTATTGAATGAGTCTCATCCACAGCCTCATGTCTGAGACAGTATTGATTATGGCTTACCTCTGGCTCCATTGTTTGTTCTATGGCTGAAGGCAGGCCAGCTTTAAGAGAAGACTTACTCTTAATGGCTGAGATTTGAGGGACTTTTGCCTTGACAGAGGTTTTAATTTAAAGCTTGCTGTTGGAAGGATTCTCTTGCATAGTCGAATGAAAAAATAAAAAAAAAAATAAAACAAGGGTCTGATGTTTCGCTGAGAGGCTTTGAGGAAGGGTTTTGGAATTTGAGTTAAAGCTCCCCTAGGTATCCAGCACTGTCCTTATTATATCACTCATTGGTTTGGGAATTAAGATCTACATCATAGTAATTTTTAATCAGAAAAGGAAATAAAGAGGATTCACTTTTACAAATGAGCCTGTCAAATTAGCTCAGATTAATGACAACTACTGAATTTGCTGAAAGCTAAAAGTTCATTTAAACTGACCAGGCCAGTGGGACACATTTTACGTTACCTTTAAAGGCAATGTTTGCAAATTTAAACACTTTTTTATCAAATTCAGAGGATGTGTCCTCGCCAATTACTAACTCTCTGGTCTGTTTGTGAGCTTGTTTTTGTGTATTTCCAAATAACAAAAAAAAGTGATGAGGGTGTTGCTCTATTTCTGCTCCATAGGTGGATAATGTTAAATTATTTTGGCTCTTACAGATTACTTAACATGGAACTGATTTTAAATTTATAAGATGTAAATTAAACATAATTAGTCTAATTTAAGTTATATATTTCTTGTTCACAATTATAAACAAGATATGGTTTAATTTTGTGTTTCTTTGATTCCCGTATGATGCCTTGGTTTTTACGGTAAAGAACATTGACGCCCCTTTTCTTATTTCATCAAAGTGTGGATTGTTTGAAAGGTTTCTGAAGTTTTTTTTTTTTTTTTCATTATTTTGTGCAGTATAATCTCCTGAGTCATGATTCACTGAATCACTGAATCATTACCACCTTTTACGCAACACCAAGCCTAAACCTAAATATATATCTAAGCTCAAAAATGTAGAAGAGGCTAGAATTTCTGCATTCTCTCACAGCAGTTGTAACACAGTGTCTGCACTTCTTTACTAGATACATAGCAGACAGTTTGTGTGGATTTACTGAAACACTGCCACCACTGGACCGGATCTCACTTAGTAAAATGATCATAATCAAGTGTTAATAGCAGCTGGTGTTAAAGAATATTTGACAATATTGATATAAACTATTACTGAAGAAAACATCAAATGACAATGTTTGGAAAATGTTTAGCTTATGGGTCTGTAGACTTTTTTTTTCACATATTAGCATTGAGAGACATTACTTATCAGATTATATGAATTATTCAACAACTGCTATGTCATTATCTCTTATTACTATGTCATTACCATGTTATAAGGTGTTATTCCGTTCTGACAATGAGAAACTGAAGTTACATACAGGTTAATGTATGTCTAAAAGCCTTAAACACATGTTGCCATCTCCAGTCTCTGCCTTCTCGTCTGCTAATGGTCTATCTTGAATGAAGGGTTACCAGCTGAAGGATTACTATGTAATGGTTCCCCCTTGAATCCCCCTCACAGCTCAGTTACAGTAATATGTCTGCGTCAGGTGTATGACAGGCTCTTACTGAACCTTTGCATTCTCCACTCCCTCTCTACAGTGACACATTATCCCCCCACTCTTCCTCAGATCATCTTTCACTATTTATGGTCTGTGGAAGTGTATGTTTTCCGAGGCTAAACGAGGAACGCAGCAGGAGGTCAGCGAACACTTCCCTCAGCCCTGTCTTTCCGTCTCATTCGATTTCATTTCATGCTTTTCCCCCTCATCAGGCTGCAGCAATATTGAGCTCCAGAAATTCACCATTCACCTGCAGTGGGGCTCAGGTCACCATGTAAAGTTGTGCTTTAATTAGTCGCTAAAAACGGAAAATGCCATCACGCACCTAATTGCTTCTGTTATGTGTTCATTAAAAATGCTCAGCAGAGCACGATATTACGAAAAGTAATTGCAAGGGTTAGGGGGAGCATTGTGTTAGCAAGTGTTGGCGGCTCTGAGCCATCTGCGTCGTTTCTTCGCCTTTTTTTTTTTTCCTTCATGAATGTAGTCATCTACTTTTAATGCCAGCCCCTTGTCGACAAACAACAAAGGCAAACAAACACTGCAGAGAATGACAGCTCCTCCCTTTAACCTGTGTGGATTGTTCCTGCAGCAAACATCTGTGTTTTCAGGTCAGCACAGAAGGAATGTCACATTTGTCAACCCCAGTAAATGTCCGTAAATTTTTGTGTGGTTATTATTATTGAATTTGCGAACACTCTGTAGAAAATCATTCAAATCTATAGAATCTATACTCTGGATTTCAGTATGTCCTATTGGATGATCTATTTTACTGTATATTGTCTTGTAGAATTGTTTTAAGTTGCTCAGTTCAGCCAAAAATATAAAGGAATATTTAATGTGGAATTAATATTCAGCACTTAATTTGTTAAGTAGTTTAACTGTTCGGCACTTAAATAAATGTGATATGTTAGCTCAAACAATTTACATTACATTCAAGTGAAATATTTTTTACGTTGGAGATTATGTAGGAAACTATTGGCACTTTTTTCCACTGCATGGAACCTGCTCTACTCTTGTTTTCTACTCACATAGCTTACTTGTTTTCCATTAGGTACTTTGGTGCCTGGTATCTGGAACTGGCTACTTTTAAGCACTTGCATGCCCATGGTTCCAACTGAGCTGAATAGAGACTAGAACATAAAATATAAACCTTGCAGAGCATTGATTGACTTGTCAATCACAACGAAATACAGACATTCGACTCAAATTTGCAGTTTGTAAAACATCCAAGCTACAGAAGTGATCACATTTGTTTTTTATCCAGCTCATAATGACAACTCATAAAGTGACACCATGGTCTTTTGGAGAAGTTCGAAAACTCCTTGGATTGGTGGCCAACAAATACTTCACTGGATGGTCCAGCAATGAACGGTAGCACTGTACTGATCTATCTGAACAAATGTGTTCCCAAAAACCAACAACATTATGCAAAACATGATGTGTAAACAATGTTTAACATTACCAACGTGGTTTCCAAAGCCCCCCATTCTGATTAGAGACTGTGTTTTGTGATGTCACTGGCATTTCAGTGGGGAAACTATTGTAATCTAAAACCAGGGCCCAAAATGTGAGTAAAGCATGCACCATTAGCAAGCTAACAAACGTAGAATGCTAGGTTTGTAGATGGTGCTCATGTAGCTAATTTTGTCTTTAATTAAAGAGCAATTGGTGTAGTATATAAAATTTTAATAAGAGAGTGTGATAAGCACACCAACCACTTTGGATTCTTTCAAAATACAAAGCACAATCAAAATGGCCTTTACTCGCTTACTAAATGTTTTTAGCAGCTAAAAAAATAAATAAATAAAAATTGTGAAAATAAATAAACAAAATAATTAATCAGTAAGATGAAGCCCTTTAAAGGACTGTAGCACGGGAGCACACACTGAGGTCTGACACTCTGGAGACGCATGGCCATTTGTGCAGGCTAAAGAGAGTTACTCATGCGGCTAACCTGGATCTTCCATCTGACCTCTTCTGACCCAAAATATACTGACCCATTTAAAACACTACTCGGTTTCCAGGCCAGACAAACATCTATGAGCCCACTCCCCTCTGACGGCTTCACCCGAGCAAGGCTGACCTTCAGAGCGACGGGTCCGGAGAGAGATGAGTGAGAGAAAAGTGAAGAGAAGAAGCATGAGACAGAGCAGTGCAATGTTTACTTCTCCCACCTTTAAAACCCCTGATCTGAGGCCTGACACCCCAGTCAAGCCGGCCACACCTGTACCTGCATGTCTAATTACCCACAAGACCTTCCACTCTTTCTCTATGTCTGTCCATCTCAACCAGTATGCAAAAATGTGCTTCCATTGCAACCATGGGATAGAATTATAGTTATATCTGTAGTAGCAAGTATAATGTAGTGGGTAACACTGCTATTTTCAAATATGGCAGACAGGAGTTCAGTTCCTGACCCTGGCAACTAACCAAATATATCCCCGGGCAAGACTCCTAATGCTACACCTGCTTGAATCTGTAGCATGACTAAATTTATAAGTCGCTCTGCATAAGAGCATCTGGTAGATGCTGCAAATGAACTAATAAGTATATGTTAATTATATTTATCAGTCAGAAATCAAATAAAATGCAACCTACTTGCAAACATTTAGCTTGATTTTCAAATATTATTTTCAGATCTTATTAATAGAATCGGGTGCATAGGCACAGTCTGGATCAGAGAAAAACACACAAAACTCTACTGACTAAAGTTGTTAAACCAAATTTGGCATTGATTCATTCATTGTCTGTAACCTCTAATCCAGTTCAGGGTCGCGGTGGGCCCGGAGCCTACCCGGAATCATTGGGCGCAAGGCGGGAATACACCCTGGAGGGGACGCCAGTCCTTCACAGAGCGACACACACTCACACACAAATTCACTCACACCTACGGACACTTTTGAGTCACCAATCCACCTACCAACGTGTGTTTTTGGACTGTGGGAGGAAACTGGAGCACCCGGAGGAAACCCACACAGACACAGAGAGAACACACCAACTCCTCACAGACAGTCACCTGGACCAGGACTTGAACCCACAACTTCCAGGTCCCTGGAGCTGTGTGACTGCGACACTACCTGCTGCACCGCCATGCCGCCCTAAATCTGGCATTCAGTTTTCATTTGATAATCACTTTCATCTATAAATGTGTTTTGGAAACAGTCTGGAAAGTGGTGAAGTGTGTTCAAAGACCAAAATCTTTACCTCGTTTCAAAAATACGTCATGAATGTAGAACAAAAATATAGGTGGTGATCAACACAGCTAAATTAGGACATACAGATACTCACAAACACTCTGGATTGTGTTGTGGTGTTGAATCAGTGATTCCTTTTGGCTGAGAATGTACAATTAATACAAAGAACCCAAGTTAATATATGTGGATATCACCCACTCTCTCCTTTGTGTCACAACACACACCTGCTGTGGGCTGGCTCTGATGCGTTTGTTGGTTTGGGCTTTTTTGACACTCTTCCCACGTCCATATTTCTCACGAATGTTTACACTTACTGTATGGATGGATGTGGCTTACTGAAGAATAAAATGGCTGTCGACAATCTGTTACTCCACCTGAATTCATTGTTATCGTTTTAATCAATAATCGCTTTACACTACTGGGGTTGCATGAAATGATGGATTGGGTCGCAACGCCATAAACTACTGAGCCGTATATCGTTCAGTAGCTTGTCTTCTGTTTTGTTATGGCTGGGAAAGTTTATGGGACAGGGTGTTTTTTTATATAAAAAAAGCTCTGAGGTTCAATAGTTTATGAATAATGTATTGTATTTCTGTGAAATATTGGCTACGGGTGGAGGGCATATTTGATATTTATTGCATGTATTAGAGGTATGTTTATGTGCGATGAATGTGAATTGTTTAAAGCCTACACGCATTTCACAGCCAGTGCTGACATTCATGACTAGGACTACTGTGTGATTAAGTGTCGGCGGATCTCTTTTGCCCTCTCTCTCTCTCTCTCTCTCTCTCTCTCTCTCTCTCTCTCTCTCGCTCTCTCTCTCTCTCGCTCTCTCTCTCTCTCTCTCTCTCTCTCTCTCTCTCTCTCTCCCCTTCATTTTTCACCTATCCCTCTTCACAGCCTTTCTTTTATGTGTATTTGTGTATTGTGCCATTTATTAAGAAACAATTCCTCCCACACGTTAGGCTCAGACTCAGTGAATGGCAGGCCATTACTCCATCACAGGCTTGTGTGTGTGAGGGGGCTAAAATCTCCTCTTTAGCCTCTCTCCTTGTTCAGACATGTTCTGCCGTTGATTGTAATATACAAAACACAGTTGGTACTAAGGGTTGTATAATTCAGAACAGCACAATTTCAGTCATTTGCGAAGCTACTACATACAGAACCAGGGGCTGAAATCTCAGGGTGGTAAGACAACACATTCCCCCTACTGAAAAAAATAAAATAAATTTAAATAAAATAAAGAGAGGGTGGCTCCCTCCACAAATCTGTTTTTAAGATTTTTTAATTCTATAAACCTATGAAATATTATTAAAAAAGACTAGATTAGAAACACTTTACTTAAATATTTAATTATTAAATCTTTAATGACTATTTTCATGATGGTTTTCCTTTTAGAATCCGTGAGATGCGATCACGCAACTAGGCCTGTGTTTTTTGCCATCTACAGGCCATTATTGGTATTACTGGTTGAACATACTACCTGTAACCTTAAAACAACAGTATGTCGGCATCCCCCTCAGAATCGGCCTTTGAGAAATGTTACTGTTTGTTTGTGTTTATTCTTAAAACTAACCTTAAACTTATTCATCGTCCTAACTCCAACTCTAACCATAACATTATCATATGTCATAGTTTCTGTAGCAGCATGTGTGTTTGGTGCTTTAGTGGCACAGAAGTTTTACACTGACATGTTGGTTCAAGTTGGCAGATGTGTGCATCACATGCTGTGGTATGATACTAGGTTGAAATTTTCACAGTGTGTGTTTGTAATTTTAAATTCAGCTCCTAACATGAGGTTGATTGGTTAAATTTTCCATATTAATAATCACTAACTTCCAAAGCCTAGAGGTGACAAATTATATGAAGGATGCTAATTTATTGAAATAATAAAATACTCTCTAGGTGCTGTCTTGTTTCTCTCTTGGAAGACTCAGAAGATGCCACATCTCTAGAGTAATACTCCACTGTGTTCATTTAGCAGGTTCAAACGTAATCCAACATACAAACCAATAAACAAACTAGTGATTTATTCAGTTTTACTCAGAATTTAATTCACTATTTTCATGTGTTGTATATTCCAATGCTCTGCAAAAAAACGAACTCTTTTGAGGAAAGTGACTGGTGAGGTCAGTTGCATTACAGTGTCTTACACAAGTTTTATTATGTTCAGTTGCATCTATTATAATTATGACTACCATTATGTGTGAGAATAAAATGGAAAACAAAGAAAAAAAACGTTTTTCTGAACCGCTTCCTTTACCTTCACTCAAGAACCCTTAATAAAACCTTTAAAAGGCCATAGAGAAAAAGCAGCCATAGCTCACAATAAATTTACAATGCTGTATTTATGATAGAGCAACAATATAAAATAACCTTATTGCTATTCTTCATCATTCTTGCAGCAAAGGGTCTCGCTCCAGCACAAATCTGATACTGATGTTTCAGTGGAAGCGCTTTAAGCTTTTGGATAGGTTTTTATCCACCCTTATTTTATGGTTTCCTTGAAATTCTCCTCAGATATGATGGGATTTTTATTATAGGTTTGTATGGATCTAGGGGTTAGCCACCTTACACCTTAGCAAGCTTCTCTCCATGATAAGTCAGAGCAGATTTTATTGGAATGTGTTATGGGATATTTCTCGCCATTCCACCGTCCGAATGTGCGCCGAGGGTGACCGGCGTGAGGAGAGGTCAGGCCAGTGCTCAAATGTAATCACGGAGCAGTCTTGTGAATATGAAACTCCGGCGGCCAGCAGATTTATTATTCAGCTGTATCCATCTCCCTGTTCTGCCCAGCGCTGCGCTCTGAATCCTGCTCTGAAATCTATTAGTCAAGCCTTTGATGCATTTGAAATTTGCCATGCCTGACTCGGGTTGGAGATGGTTCTTTAAAGTTTGGAGACTCTAAATTTGGCACCTAGTTACTCTTAGGTTGACTTTGGGAAATGTGGAAGGGGGAGGGGAGGGGAGGGGGGAGGGGTGCGGTTGTTTCAACTACAAAAATTAGATGCATTTCCTTTAGGCTGAACACTGCATGGTCCACTATGAAACACAGAGGAAAGGAAGCTGGTAAGGCTCATAAAATATAACAACATGTAGTCTTGGTTTGCATCAGGTGCATTTCTTTTATATATGAGAGCTATATGCACCTAGTGAGGTCTGAATCTCTGGAAACAAAAATGTATTGTTCTTTGTTATATGCTCCTGCATGAATGGAAAACTGAAATGTAAGTTTAATAGGATTGTCAGAATACATACATTTTTACTGAAGGCCCTGTAAAGGATTATACCTTATCACAGCATGTATAATGAAGCATGAAGTAAGCTCATCCCCTTAAGTTACTCATAATCTGCAATTGTTTACATGAATGCATGAATGCAACAGGAGCTTAGGGTTATGGTGAGGGTTAGGGGCAAGGCTAAGTGATTTTTCAGGCTGAGTATGTTTCATAATCTCACTTGTAAATCCACGAGTGAAGTACATGTAAAATCCTGTGAAATTACTGAAAATATTTTGATAGAAAACACATAATAGAAGTAAATTAGGGCAGGTCCAAGATACAAAAATCGTTCTTCCGTAGTAGTGGTTCACACCAGCGGCGATTGCTCTAAGACTGCAAGGGAAGCTCAGCTTCCCCTAAAATGTCAAAAAATAAGTGATCAAATATATACTGTTGTGTGTACATGTCATTGAATAAATATGCACTACAACGCGCTCAACTTTTGTTCAGAATCAGCTTCTTATCACTGGTAAAGATGTGGCTTTCCTCTCAATCATTCCCGTAGCTTCACGGTGATTTAAGTAGTGTGGACGCTGAGCGAAGTGCAGCGAAACGAGACGAGTCATTGGATAAATGCTGGGCTTTGTCCCGCCCATTGGACGCTCAGCGTCTCTGGGGGTCTATGGGGCAGTGGGCTGGCCTCGGCTGGCCCGGACGCTCAGCTTCTGCATGATGATTGGATGATCTGTCTGAGGCTGAATCCCTTTTTGATTGACAGCGAAATGAGCGAATCAGCGATCCTTTGGTGTAAAGATCCGTGGGAGAATTACATTTTCATTCTGTTCTGAGTTGAACCAGACTTTCTTAAACCTCTTAGCGGCATTTTCTTTGTTAAAAACGACTAGTGACAAATCGAGCTTCTATTTCTGGTGGGGTTTTTGTAGCTGCTTGTGTTTGGAGACTGACTTCTATCACTCTTTCTGACTTCTATCTCAGTGTATGTCCAGCGGGTGCTGCTGAGACCCTCCACCGTCACTCACAGGTGGACACACTTCACATGGGCCAAGGCCGTTTAAGCAGCCTAGCTCTGCTGGCCATTGAGAGGACACTAGTCAAGTCCCTGGAAAAGACGCCTTGTTGGTACGACAGGGTCACAGATCATTTTCCTGAAAAGGAACGGAGGGTAGAATTTACGTATAAATAAACAGACACATTTTATGATGTAGGCCGAAATTGAGCTTCCCCTCCTTAAAAGACCAGCATCCGCCACTGGTTCACACCCTGGTCGCGGATGCATGTGTTCACTGTACATTTTAGAGTTTTTAAAATTTTTTTGAATCAGTTACTTAAACTACTTAAATTAACTATTAATCTAGTCAAATAAAAATATAAAAGTAGATGATCCTAAATTTATCTGAAGTCAAAAAGTAAAAATATTTATTTAAAAATAATTTATTTCAGTTCTGAAAAGAAAATAATGTCCAAAAGACACTGTGATCCCTGTGCAAAGACATTTAAGATCATTTGAAATTCACGGGCATGGATTATGGTAATGATATGCTAATTGTATGAGAACATTTGGTACTCGCATACAAATACAAATGTTTTACTTAAATCAATGCATTTACACAGTGTCTCATGGAAGGTTTTCAGGAATGTCCACTTTACTTGTAAATTACATGCAGTTTGCTTGTGTTTTTGTGGAGAGTTCATTACTGGTTAGAAACTATAAATGAATTAATAAATTAAGTGACAGAACTACACAAGTAAATGACAGATACCTAAAGATATACTTAAGTACAGTAAGTAAGTACATGTAATTTGTTACTTACTACCTCTGTTCCCATCACACTTTTTCCAAATAATCTCATAGTTAAGCGAATTTTCCTGTATGGAAGTATGTGGAGTAGAGTAGGGAAAGGACTGTAGTTTTCAGGGAGGGCTTAAGAAACACAGTTCTACTGTATGGTCAAAGATATAGCCACAAAGACTCCTTCTGTCACTTTTATAGATTATAAAAATCTACTGGAGTTTTTACTTACTGTCAATACTGTGTTCAGTTTGGTCCAATTTAAAGCAGGACACACTGGTTCCTTAGAAAACACAGCCTTGCTGTAAATCTCCCTGCATTCCAAACACGTCCCCCCTTTCCACCAAAGCCATAAAGCATGGTGTCCTGAGGCCTGGGGACAGAGAGGGGCCAGAGGCTAAGCAGAAGGAATTAAGGCTCCATTTTAAAGCTAGCCTCAGCTCTTGTCATCAATCTATGAAGGATGAAAAAAGTGGAAGGGAAAAAACTTTTTGACTCTTCTTCTTTTTGGCTATTATTAGTAGCAGGAGAATTATTTCCAGTTCTGCTCATTTTGTGGCAGTCAGCTAAATGGGGTCTTACTTCAGCACCGGTGTAGCAGTCCTGGCAGCGGCAGGTTTCAAACGTATCGTGGGGGTTAAGGTAATAAGGGGCTTGGGATTAGCATACAGTGACGGGAAGGAGACTCTTTCCTCTGCCTTCTCTTCCGCTGTCTGCCAGAGTTATGTGGTGGAGGAGCAGGGCCCGGTACCGACAGGTCCTCATTACCACCCTCTCTCTGGCTGAGCTGCAGGTGGAACAGAGGCGAGAGATTCACCCCCTCCCCCTCATCTCCTTCCTCCCCATGCTCCATCCTGAAAGTACACACTCACTGCTGAGAAATATCACTCACTCTCCCCAAGGCAAACGCAGTACCCAGGAACTTAGTTGGGGCATTGTTAGACTTGGGGAAAAAGTTGAAATTCAGGGCTGAGTGTATTTCATTTTTTTCCCCTGCTGCCATTTTACCGTGAGCCTTCAGGATGTGTGCTGGGCCAACTTTTCCCAAAGCTGTTGCCACACAAGGATTAGCTGGAGGTGTTTTATCACTGTGATCTAGTCATACTTTTCTCAAACCTCGGAGAGAGGTTAAAGTTTCTTAACTGTGCCGGATGGTTTGTCTTTTACACGTAGTCGATTTTTGCAAGCCCCTAGTGGCCACGCTTGCAAATATTGTTTCATTTATATTGTAAAATAATAATGAAACTGCAGCCTGGACTCACAGTGAATTTGTATGTAATCAGCCAAAAGACAGGTCCCAGGATTTGTACAATGTACAGTGTGTACAATGGTCTAATGGTTAGAGGACTGGGCTTGGTACTGGAACATCTATGGCTGAAGTGCCCTTGAGCCAGGCACTGAACCCTCAAACGCTCCCCGGGTGCTGGGGATGGCTGCCCAGATGGGTTAAGTGTAGAAGACCCATTTTGTTGTAAGTTGTACAATGACCGATAATTACACATTATTACATTGTCATTAAATAAGAGTTCATTCTTCGTGGATGTCCATGTGACTTTCTGATGCCTACGCAGTGTGAAACATCAGCCTTAATCATGCCCCTAGCTCAGCCTCTAACTTAACCTGAAAAACAAAATCAACAGAATTTCCTCATTTGTAATACTCTGATTAACATGGTACAGAGCACTTTCTGAGATTTTTCTTCACAACAGACAATCTGAATGTATTTAGGTGAACAATGCCATCAGTGGAGAAGAGCGGGTTTAGTCTCTGTAAATTCGTTTTTAAATTCTTTATACTATATATATATATATATATATATATACACACATGGTGGCACCGCAGCACGTAGTGTTGCAGTTTTATACTTTTTTTTTTCTTTTGCTGTGCTTCACATCAAAGGAATATACACTCTCTCTCTCTCTCTCTCTCTCTCTCTCTCTCTCTCTCTCTCTCATATAAACATAAACACACACACACATGCCCCAGGTAGTCAGATAAAACCAGCTATTTAGATAATGCCCACCTTGGGTGTTGGAGATTCACTTGCAATCATGAATCAAAAGCATCCAGATTACTAGTGCTGTGCTTGCCAGAATGAACATGGCTTCATGCACATGTTAAGAAGTGAATAAAAGCTGTGAATTCAATCTTTCTACCTATTCATATGTATATATTGCAGTAACAGGCACTACAGATCAGATACTACAGTGTCACTACCACACAGCTAAGGTTCCTGTGGGTGTGGGTTTAATCACCTCGCTGTCTGTGTGTGCCTGCACCCAATGATTCCAGACAGGCTCTAGATCCATGATGACTGTCCATGAGACACAAAATGTAGCAGTTACAGAAACTGAACAATAACAGGAAACTGAAACTGCAGCGCCCCCTCCAGGGTGTATTCCCGCCTTGCGCCCAATGATCCCAGGTAGGCTCTGGACCCACCGCGACCCTGAATTGTATAAGCGGTTACAGATAATGAATGAATGAATGAATGAATGAAACTGCAGCGAGACCGAATAAAGGGTTTACTGTATTTATAACATTGTGCTTATTCATAAAAACGTCTCCCACCAAAAATGAACAATGAAACAAGAGTGCTACTACAATGCTTTCAATTAAAATCAGCAGCTATGTTCTTTTTTTGGTCTTCTCTGATGGCCCAGAAGGCCCTGAGGGTTCCCCACTACTTAAGCTAAATTCTAAGCCAAGATTTTAAAGTACACTATCTACAACAGGAATGTGCTTTTATGAATAGAGGCATCAGGGAGAGTTCTTTGGAGCATGCCCAGAATGTAAATTTGGCTCAGTGAGCTCACAGTCAAAGCAACAGCAACCAGCACTGAGACATAGTGACCAAATAGTGTCATTAAAGGTGGCCTAGAAATGCATTTCTCTCTTACACACACACAAACACGCACACTCCTCTTGTTGTGGAGTGCTGCTTGACCCCGTAACCAGTAGAAGACTCGTTTCTGGAGAAGGAAGCGAGGCCTACGCGAGAGTCGTAAGCCAGGTTGCTTGCCTGCGCAGCTTTAGGGAATGTAATCTGAAAGCAAACAGTGGTTTTAACATCTTTGGGCTTGTGTAAGGCATCATATTACTGTCACTTTACAGGCTGGAGCGGCCATCTCGAGGGAGAACCAGGCCTCCACGTAGCGTCAGCTAGCAGAGACAAAGGCAGAATATCTAGGCCAGAGTGAGATTTTAATGGGCCAATTTTCTGTCAGGTTTGTGCCCGGAGGCCAGGATGATCCAGGGTATATTTTTTTTTATTTGTGTGTGTGTGTGTGTGTGTGTGTGGTGTGTGTGTGTGTGTGTGTGTGTGTGTGTGTGTGGTGTGTGTGTGTGTGTGTGTGTGTGTGTGTGTGTGTGTGTGTGTGTGTGTGTTCTGAAGGCCTCCCTGAAAGGCCGTAACAAAGCCTGCACTTTGAATGACACCCAAATCCCACTAGTGGCATGCCATCACCTCAGCCAATGGTGCAGGAAATTCCCCCGCCAGCTCCACTTGGCCCAGCGAGGTATCAGCCACAGCACCTGCCATCAATTCTGGCTGGATGGCTTGGTGTGTGTGCGTGTGTGTGTGTGTGTGTGTGTGTGTGTGTGTATGTTTTGTATGTGTTTTGTATGTGTGCTTGCATATATCTGTGTCTGTGGGCGTTTGTGTGAATGTGATGCTTTCCTTTTTTTTTAACAATTTCAGATATCAAGACATGTAAGACATACACAAACTGGCAGATACTGTGAGTTTAAAACAGCATTACCATTCAGACACTTGGCAGCAGCGCCATGGCAAAGGAAGACCCACGCAGCACTGAGGGATGCTCCAGCAATGTGTAGAGCGCACAACCTTCCACAGCTAGAATACAAATGGCGGTTAAATGATGGTCGACAATGCTAACATCATTTACAGCAACAATAACAGCCTCTATCTCCCTAGCCCTGAGGGGGATTGATTTAATTTATGCTATCAGCAGGTCATTTTTAACAGGTGTTTGTGTGTGTGTGTGTGAGACAGGTAGCATTAGAAGTGGCCTGGTAATCAGGCACAGCATACACTACTCATGCTCATGAATGAATGAAAGCATGGAGTCATAGTTTTCCACAGTATAAACAATGGAAACATCTATTTTTCAGTCCAATATACAGTAGGCACAAATCTATCAGGACTGCTATTTGTAAGATTAGGTCGGTAAATAAAATGTACTGGAAATGCCATTAATGGAGTGCCATTCAGAGAGTACTAATACTGGGTTAAACATGATTCTAGAAACCAGGATATGACTGTATCATGAAACATAGGCATTCCAAAGAACTGCAATTTTATCTAGATGACTATGTTGGTGAGGAAATGAAGACCAGTTTATGTCTGTATACTGTGAGATGTCGTTCACTAGAAATAGCATCAAGCATTCACGTACTGTTACTCGGGTTACGCTTCCTGACTTGAAAAGATGGAAGATGGGCCACACCATGTTTGTGCAGCGCAAACAATTACCACAGTGATTTGTAATGAGAGAAATCAAATAAATAGACACAAATGTATAAGATATGAAAGAGATAGAAGTGCAGGCATCTAAGGTTCGCTTTATTTGATTTATTTATCTGATGTGGATCACTGATTTTTTTTTTTTTCATTCATTTAATTTTTTTGAAGAATTAGCGTCTGTGTGCTTGAATGATTCACTACATGTGAGTCAAACCAAGCTTCATTTCTCTGTTTGATTGTCCACTGTGATTAAAATGAGCTCAGAGACTCACACATCACTACCCTTCTCTGTAAGCTTTGCTAATCAGGGCTAAGTTAACGTCATTTTAATGACGGTTTGTCCTAAGATATTTCTTCTTTGTCTTTATGGAAAGAGGAAGAAGAACGTTCAGAGAAGCTGCGTTAGCTGCATGCTACTATCATAGAAATCCCTTGATATTAAAATTTCATAAATAATGTGTGTCAGCATGATTTTCAGAACATGGGTGGGGTAAATGCCCAACAGTCCTACCCCCCACAAATGATGGCTATGCTGCATGAAATTTGAATGACCTCATTCATGTCTATTTTATCAACAGAAGATGAACATTTAACACTGATTTGTGATTATTTAAAACTAGTCTAAAAACCAGAAATAAGAGGGAAAGCATAAACTGAGACACAGGTGTGTGGAGACATGAGGTTGTCTCCAGCAAGCTCCCTGACTGACATAAATGATCTATTCCTTCTGGTGGGTACTTTATGGTTCTTCAAAGAATGCGTCTACAAGATCGTACTCAAGTGTGATATGATAAATTATTCCATATATTTAAATGGTACGGTAAATCTGTAAATGCAGTGGGTGGCAGGGAGGACTCTCCGAGCGCACAGAGCAGTTAGGACATGTCCAATAGCTGGGTTTCTGTTTCATATAACAGTGTTTCTCTACATCTTTATTCATGAGTCTGTTGTCTGTGCGCTGGACTGGAGGCAGGTGACGAAAAAACGAGTTTGTGTTCGGAGAGAATACAGCACTAGAATGGGTGAGGGTTTGGGATGGGAGTGTGTGTGTGGGGGGGGGGGGGGGGTGTTCGGAATGGCAGCCTCGTATAAAGAGAAGCTCAGATCCTTCCCCCTGCGGAGGGGATGCTGAGATGTCAGCGAGAGTTACTGAGACATGGCGGCCTTGAGAAAGCTCCCTTCACATGAGCTATGAGGCCAGACAGGAGGATAACACAAGGCCAGTGTGGGCCACTTCACTGAGGACGAGTATCGGGGGAGTTGTATTAGAGGAACACTGTGGGCTGCTTGGGTCTTTTATGATGTTTTATGTTGTCACATTTCTTTCTGTAATGTCAGGTGGAATAAAAGAGGCTACTGCCCTTCTGTTTATTGTAAGAAAGTCTGTATGGGCTGGGTCTCCCAGACTGAATGGGAACGGGGATATGGTTTATCACATGGTACTCATAGGTGCAGCAGATTGTGATCCATATATGACTATGAATGTATGTTCCATGCGAGGGGAAGAAGAGGTGGGATGCTGGGTGTTTGCAATGCTGTGAAAAGTTGCTGTCCTTCAGAAGTGACCTGGTCCAGACTACCTGTGGTCATTAGAAATCCTCACGCATCTTTTGGTAGAATTTCAAACAGGGACACTAACCCCACTTGTCCAAGCCTGAGTCCCCACTCCGACCCTTATTGATCAGCGTCTGTGTGTCGAGGGTGCTGATGCACATTGGCTGCAATCTCATCATCTGAATGGCTGTCACATATCCATGTCAGAGCCGGAGGTGAGCCACCACTCCTTGTAAACACAAGCCCAGGGGTTCATTCATGAGCCATTACGCACACTGTATTAATTTATCAATCGTGGTATAATTTATAGCACAATTAAGCATGATAATTAGATGGCTGTTCAATCACTTGTGAATGGACAGCACTATTTTCATTTGTTAATGAGGGAGAAAAAAATGGGTGTGACTTCATGATAATGGCTTGTCAAATTCCTCACTTTCCCTATCATTATCATATACCCAAGACAAAAATGCTCATGCTGTGAGAATTAAAAACAGAATGCCTTATCATCAGCACTCTGTTGGTTTCGTGTCATGTTCTGTTTTGTTTTTCCTTTCTGAGTTGAGGAGGAATAGGACAAGGACCTCTAGATTGCAATAAGCCATGAGAGGCTCCATTTCAAGTCATGACAAAGACACCCTTCATGGTGATAAAATCGCTTACTGCCTTTAAAAACACAGCCAAAATAACATATAGTTAAATACACAAATGTTCAATATATAGATGTATATATTTACAAAAAATATATAAATAAACATTCACAATAAACTACTCTGCCACCACACAATTAACATTGTGTATTGTTGCTGGGCAACATGAGCACTAATGTTTACTATATTATTGTGACATAGCCACTCTATGAAAGAAAATATGTTCACATGTTTTCAGAGTTGTTTATCTGAGTACAAGTGCATGTATTTTTCAACTGTTTTTGTAGGGACTCTTTCTCTAAAAGAGAAGTTGTAGGAAGGGCACGCCTGGGGCTGTGTTTTTAGCCTTAAGCTCTGGACTCTGGCGGAGTAGCATTAACTTATCTGAACAATATGTAGTGTGGTATCTCTTTACTGATATCATGCTGTTTGGTACACCTTTAGACTTGTTTTAGTGGGTTTATAGCCCCCTCCCATTGATAGTGGTGTTACTGCAAGCCCAGACCCAGCCTCACTCATAAACCTCTAGCGAGGTCCCTGTTTTTGGAAAGAATTGAATTAAACTTAGTTTAAAACAGTGGTGCATTAATATGGAGTTGAGATGCGGTGATGTGATCACAAGAGTACGTGTTTTACAACTGCTGCCAATGCAGCTCAGCCAATCATGTTTTTGGACTGTAACTATTCATTCATTCATTATCTGTAACCGCATATCCAGTTCAGGGTCGCGGTGGGTCCAGAGCCTACCTGGAATCATTGGGCGCAAGGCAGGAATACACCCTGGAGGGGGCGCCAGTCCTTCACAGGGCAACACACACACACATTCACTCACACCTACGGACACTTTTGAGTCGCCAATCCACTTACTAATGTGTGTTTTTGGACTGTGGGAGGAAACCGGAGCCCCCGGAGGAAACCCACACAGACACAGGGAGAACACACCAAACTCCTCACAGACAGTCACCCGGAGCGGGAATCGAATCCACAACCTCCAGGTCCCTGGAGCTGTGTGACTGCGACACTACCTGCTGCACCACCGTGCCGCCCCATTTTATAAGAATTTAATTACTGTAAGTGACTTTACATAAACTCCCATTCAAACCAATACAAAAATCATAGAAAGTCATAGCAGAGAAAATGGGACATTTCTGAGAGATAGAGGAGAGAAACTCCTTTTGCTACAGATCAGAAAAATCAACAAGTGTCTGTCCATCATTCCATTGTAAAAAAGAAAAAAAGAAACTCAACAGTACAGCTATAAAAAAAGATATGTAGTTGTCAAGAAGCAGTCGCTGAAAAAAAGGAAAAAGAACATCTGTAAATCAAACAGTGAAGGTTTATTAAAAAGCTAGAAATGCAACCAACTTCAAAGACTGAACTTTGGAGATTTATTTATTTTTTTTAAATTAGAAACGTCAAATTGTCACAAATACCTTTCCATAGAATGTATCTCATATGTCTCTGAGGGTGACGACTGATGGTGGGTCCAAAATCTCTGAATGTTCCAAGGTTTCAGTAATGAACTCACATCTCACTCTTAAGCAACCCTTTCTCTTTTTTCATTCTGTGTGTGTGTGTGATCCTGCAATTAAAGCAGCTGCTCTTCTTTACTTTGAAGTGCGGTGGAGATGTTTGAGAGGATGCTGGTTTTTTAATGGGGGGCCGAGAGTGAGGGCAGGAAGCTGTTTGGGCTTTAAATACTGTAAGATTGTATTAGTTCTCATGCACGCATGAAGTCCTTCTTCTTTCCGGCTCCTCTGTTCTGGAGCTTCTGTTTCTAATGACCTTCCCAGGCAATTAGAGGAGAAGCTCCATTAATTATCGGCTTTGGTGCAACCAGACTGGCACTTTACAGAATCCACAGGAAACTTTATCAAAGCCTGAGATCTGCAGGAGAGCGATTTAACACCACTTTCTGCCTGCTTAGGATTCTGCGTCTTCTTAATCAAAGGGCATCTGTGTTTTTTATCCCAGATATTCATGGGTTTTAGTTAGGACTATTTTTTTTGTAGGAGAATGCATGTGTGTTTTTTATGTCTATATATATGTGTGTATGTGTATGTCTGTGTGTGTTTGATGTGCCTCATACATATTGCAAGATCTGTGCAGCCAACAATGTCATTGGATTAAGCAGCTGTTTCCCATGGGTGGGCATGACACTGTTACTGAATAAATGATTCTGTCAGATTACCTCAGTCTCAGTGCCCGCGTGCCAGCCACATGAATGTGAAAGTGCAATGAGCTAGCAAAGATACATGTCATGTCAAACACTGTCCTGCTGGGACGGAACGTAATGAGGGACGAAATGGCGAAGAATGGAAGTGGCATAGTGTACTTTTGAGCTTCCCGCCGGAGAGATATTTCCTCTGCTACAGCAGCATCAGTGAAATGAAGGCCTCATGGAGGGGACGACCACTGTTCAAGGTCAATGGATCTACAAGCCTCTCTGTTCAAGTAAAAACATTGTGAGCAACAAGCTTTGAAGAAATGCTCAGTGCTTGTTCATATTAACACCTAGGTAACTACGTGGGATTTGGCATTTGTTGCTCCTGGACTCCCCCTAGAATTGCAGGGTGTAATTCATTTTGGGATCATCACCAACTTTTCATTGCATGCTGTCACCATGGCAACTACTACCTGTCATCTCAGTTCTGAAGGTGAAAAATTAGCCGAGCTAAGTAGTCTGTTTAGCATAACGAGTAGCATAAGCTAACCCTGGTAAAGAAAGCAAAGGTAAACACTGTGTAAAGGCATCTTTAACCATTTCCTCTTTATAAATACATACAGAGTGCTTTAAAATACTGGCAGATGTTATAGCAACTAATGTTAACTAGTCAGGTGCAGTAGCCCTAATGGTATACTGTGAGTGAAATGAAAGCTTTAAAGCTGTGTGGCCATGGTTCAGGGCCATAATCTATCTCTGCTATGGTGATAGAGCATAAAAAATCTAGCTCTGAAAAAGTCTCTAATTTTATTTTTTAAATGTAAAAAAGATATATCAAGGTTTTTTGTAGCATTTCTCAATGCATTATAGAACCTGAAAAAAGAACAATAGATTTGTCAGGTCAGTCTGAGTTCTCCCTGTGGGTCTAATGCCTCAGCCATATTCTACAGAGTGTCTCCTACCTCAGACGTCCCTCCCTCCCTGGCTATACACACATGAATCCGGGTTTAAACTCACAAAGACTTTGTTTGTTCCACATTTAGAGAAGCGACAGCAGTGAGTGGCACTCGGCTGAAGCCGTTCACGCTCTATCCCGCTGGCTGATGCAGACAGCAGCACTAGGCTGAAAAGCTGGGATAAATAGGATAAGGATCCACACGGATGGGCCAGAATGGAAAGTGGTCACCTTCACTAGAGAGCTGCTCCTTGAGTCAGCCTTTATACATATGTATTCGGTCGTCCCTGACATTTAGTCCACGAAATCCGTGTGATGCATTGAGGAAACACTGGATCTGAGGCTCAAAAACCAAGCCAACACTAGGGACACTGAGGTTAGAACTGATTGAAGAGGACTGTCTTCATTGTATGAAGGATTTAATCAGCATTCATTCAGTAACTGAGGTTGAATGGTATCCAAAAATATATCTTCAGGCTTGAAGGCACTTGCAGGGAACATGATATGCATCTTGATATATATATTTTTTTCTTATGTTTTGCAAGCAAAAATGCACACTGGAAGCAGTAGTATGACAAAATAAAATAAAAATTACAATAATATATATTTGGTGAAGACAAAAACAATCAAAAAAACAATCTAATAAGAATTAGTAAATTAATATAATGACCTAATAATCAAATCAAATCAAATTTATTTATATAGCGCTTTTCACAACTGATGTTGTCACAAAGCAGCTTCACAGAAGCTAATTATAAACACTAATAAGTGTTTATAATCCATCTATGAATGTGTAATGATCCACTATACACTGTCAGTGTTGTGGTATCTTTTGCTGTCACTGTGATAGTACTTTCAAGGTACCTTTAGTTAGGGAATATAATAGAACCACATCATATAAATAGTGTATATTTGAATGTATATTAATAGTGTTTATACCTTTCATTCATTCATTATCTGTAACTGCTTATCCAGTTCAGGGTCACGGTGGGTCCAGAACCTACCTGGAATCATTGGGCGCAAGGCAGGAACACACCCTGGAGGGGGCGCCAGTCCTTCACACAAGCAACACTCACACATTCTCTCACACACTCACACCTATGGACACTTTTGACTCGCCAATCCACCTACCAATGTGTGCTTTTGGACTGTGGTAGGAAACCGGAGCACCAGGAGGAAACCCACGCGGACACAGGGAGAACACACCAAACTCCTCACAGACAGTCACACGGAGTGGGAATTGAACCCACAACCTCCAGGTCCCTGGAGTTGTGTGACTGCGACACTACCTGCTGCCTTTACCTTTAGAGACAATAATGTCCCTGTACCTTTTTTTCCGGTGAATGTAGATTTATAATGACTAAATTCAGCAGCACTGAGGAGCACTCACTGTGGACAATGTGCAATTGTGCATGCACAAACTGTATTATCTCCACAGAAAAGCACTGAAAGAAATCAGTGTTCTAGAGCAGCAACACATGAGCTCTCCAAGCTTCTTTGACACAATAGAGAAGAGAACTTCTTAGCATGAGTTGGACCGACCCAACATCACCTGACCTCATTAATGCTTAAACAGCTGAATGCAGTCAACTCACAGATATGTACCTCACATTGTAACACCTTCCCAGAAGTGTAGAGGCTGTCACTGCAGCTAAAGGGGGCACGTTTTCTCCTGAAACCTCTGATTTCAGAACAAATATTGAGTTACTCGCTTTATACCATGTGCATGGTGTTATGGACCGTATGGACCGTACGGACTGACAGCACCTATGATGTGCTTAGAGAGGTTTATTGTGTTGCACTTTATCATGACTACATGAACATCCTCATATTGCCCACGCCTACTGTTACCTTTATTGTGGCCTCATTAGTGTATAGCTAGCTGGAGCAAGGAGGGAGAAACACTATGTACAGCAGGTTCTCTTTCATTAGAGCGCTGAGAGGCCTCTCCTGCTGTAATGAACCTCGTTATCTTTAATCACGTCTGAGAGCAGAGAGCAGCACTCAGGGCTTCATGGAGCAAAGCTACAGACTTGTAGGGCTCTGTGTATTAAGTATTTTGCAGCAGTTTCGATGCTAATCGGACTCATTCCATCCACGTGTGATACACAGAACAGCTGCACAGGCTTAAATGTGCAGAGACATGCACATAGAAAAATCGTGGATGTGCAAAGAAAATTGTACCTGCTTCCAACATCACATTCAGATTTACTTAAACAAACCCAACCCTCCATAGGGTCCATTATATTGAGATAATCAGTGATTATCACTTAACCTGTCAGCTCATTGGTTTGCCAGTTGTCCTTTCTTAAACTCTATGTGCTGCATAGGTGTGTACCCAACTGTTTAGCCAATAGGAATTGTACAGAGGTTATAAGAAGATGTTTTCATGGTCATTTTTCAGTATTTACAGGCAAAGTGAAATGTAGTTATTTTTCTGTAAGGTTATAAATACTGAGCAAACCTGAGCTCAGGGCTCCAGAAATGGCTGATCCCTGCAGACACTGAAATCTCCATCTGCGCTGAGATGAATTATCTCGCACTTTGTCAGCAGCATTCACAAAGCGTGAATTGTTTTAGCAGGTAACATAGTGTTGGACTCTATATTACCTGCTAAACTACAAGCGTCTCTAAGGAGTATACTGCAGCCAGGAACATACAACAAAACAGTACCTTTTTGCAATTACAGTATGCAGAGCAACAGATGGACTGCCATCTGTAATTGTAGACCATCAAGGTACGCATTTTATGGTCAGTGGAGCTGATAAACTGGACGATATGTGTAGAAACATGGAGGTCATTTTATGTTATGGCTGATGTGTTTGTCTTCTGCTGTTTCACACATTTTTTGACAACGATGCTTGTAATGTATTCATTCATTGTCTGTAACTGCTAATCCAGGTCTGGGATGTGGTGGAGAATCCTTGGGCACAAGACAGGAACACACCCTGGAGGGGGCGCCAGTCCTTCACAGGGCGACACATACACTCACACATTCACTCACACCTATGGACACTCCTTTGAAATCACCAATCCACCTACCAACATGGTTTTTTTTGGACCATAGGAGGAAACCGGAGCACCCGGAGGAAACCCATGTGGACACAGGGAGGACACACGTCTGTAACAATTTATTTAAAATAATAGCATCTTGAAGACTGAATTTCACATCGCTTTGTCCATTTTATAATAAAAGTAACTCAATATTCGATGATAAGTGACCAAAAGTGATATGAAAGAAATGGCTTAGTAAGGGGCCAGTCTGGTGATGGATAGGGAAGGTATTTCCCTTAGTGTTTTCAGTGACAGAGAGGAGAGAAGATCAGGCCGTTACAGGGCGCTAATGAGGCCTGAAATGTCAGCGAGAGTTTGATAGAGAGCAGAAGGTCGTGATGAGTGACCTCAGAGCTGCTGATTAAATTACATTCTGCCACAGGGTCAATATCTCATGCCATGTGTTTTTGATACTTTCCTGCCTCGTTGGTTTATCAACGTCCAGCTGATGAAAGGCCGTTCTATCAGTGGACATTGTCCAGCATTAACCTTTCATTTTATTTTATTAAACCAGTATTGATGAGGAGGGATATGCTAGAGTACACCTGTATATAAATTACATATAACCTTTCATACCGAATACTGTCAAAATGATGACACTATGCCCAGATATCACAGGCATGTGTCAAACTAATATTCAAAATTAAATTCAGCTCCCTGGTAGACTGACAGAAGACAGGGATAGAGCAGGACGTGTGTGGAGGTGAAGGCCGCTGAAGATGCAGAATATTGAACTGTCGCTCGTTGTTTTTTGTTTTTTTTTTAATGGGCAGTGTGGTGGGTGCTCATGTGTCCATATTGTAAATCTCTGTCATCCACTTTTATTGCAAACATTCTATTGATTGAAATGATGGTTGAATTTAAACCCAGGCTGATCTATATTTCATTTGCTCTCTGATTGAAAGCCATTATAAAATCATTTAGCTGGTATGAAGCGACATTGATTTTCATCCTCGGCACTGTATCTGCTTGTAAATTCAGAGGAGGGCCCGTTCCACAGGAATTAATTGTTAAACGTGTTTAAAGCATTCTATTTTCTATGGCGTTATGACTTTATTAACAACAGCATTCGGTAATCTCTGCTTTCCTGCTTACAGATGGACATCGTTCTGCAAATAACTGTGAAGTTATTGTAATTTTGTTTAATTAGAATTTGTAGTGATTTTCTGTGTGGTTATGATGTATGGTAAAGCAATATTGGCTTTGTGAAAGCAATGAAATCAATAAAATTGCATTTATTGTTAATTTTTTTATAAAGCTTTCATATGTATGAATATGGAATTTACACACACTGTAAACCTGAATAATAAGCAGAACTAAAAAGTACATTAAAGCAACCAATTGCCTTAATATTTAAGTTCATACATAAAAATGTCAGAAGTATGCATACACATTTATTTCAAGTATCTGCTCCTTCATTTAATGTTTGATACAACTCACTAACACCACACACTAACACCCATGGACACTTTTTCACGGCCAGTCCACCGACCAGATTTTGCACTGCAGGAGAACACCAAACTCCTCAAGGCAGTAACCCGATATAGCTCTCAAACCCACAACCTGGAGCTGTGTGACCATGAGGCTACCTGTTGTGAAATGAACATATGAACCTTGTCATACGAAATTCACTAAAAACAGTGAACCCCTGACCATCCGCCATCTCGGCTGGAAATTGCTGCTCCCTGGTTCTACGTCTGACTTCAGACGTCATGTCACATAAACTCATAACATTTAATGTCAGTTAAATCATTCATATACAGCTATTTTTACTTAAAACCAAGCAGGACTCTGCTAAATCAAAGCCTTACAGGTTCATAAACTCAGAATAAGAAATTGTTGAAGAAAATTGAATTGTTAAATTGAGTCCAACGTTACAATATATTTTAAGCTAGAAACACTCAATCCAGTAAAATACTTTGAACATTAGGGTTTACAGTGCTATTAATTAAGACTGAGGGTATATTTTGTCCTGAAAATCCATCAAAGAACATAGGTATTCAGCCTCAAAATGGTAAAACGGTAGAGTGCCACAGTGAAATAAATAAATCAATAAATATATAAATAAACCTTAACATGGAGGTAATTTTGTATAAAATAAAACATAAAAAATATAAAAAAACTTCTTTAGGTTTTGTTTGGGGCATGAAATTCAAAACAAAAAAACATCCACTTTGCTAGTGCTACTATCTGCTACTACTTCTAGGGTCTCTAGACCTATGATTTTTATGTAAATATATGTAAAAATTTTGATCCCTGTTTCTGATGTACACTTGTCCACTGGGATATTTTATTCATTACCTCTGCTTGTCTCTCATCCACAGCACTGAGAGATAACCGGATCGACCTAGTCCGAGCTTCATGGCAAGAACTGACCATCAGTATTCGCGAGGTCACACTGTCAGATGAAGGCCCTTACACCTGTTCCCTCTTCACCATGCCTGTGAAAACAGCCAAGGCCTACCTGACTGTACTGGGTACGTACACATTCAAAACATTACACACAATTCAAAAGCACATGTATGTTTATGTGTCTTTTCAGAAGAACATGCTCTTTCTATATTAGTAACCATGAAATGAACTTGTGATCCATGCTTTAAAAAAAAAGAGGGGGGGGGGGTACAAATGTCTTTTCAGTTAAGAAAAAGAACCATTAAAACAGTGGTTCCCACAATGTTTTATTCATAGTGCGCATGTTAAAACTGGTTTTACAAAGCAACTTTACAGAATTCTCAGTCCTAAACCCAAGTGAACGTCACTGATGCCAGTAGCAAGAAAAGTCTGTCTCAGAACATGAAGAAGAATCCCTGAGAGGAACTAAGACACAAATGGACACACAAAACCCCAGTCACCCGGAGAGCTGTGTGACGGTGACACTTCCTGCTGCGCCACCGTGCCACCCTTCAGTTTCTTTGAAAGGTTTAAAATGTTCTTCAAGCTCATTTACAAAAATAGTTCCACAAAAAAAACCAGCATTAACCATTTTTCGATTTTAAGCAACTCTTTACATTCTGTTATATATTCCCTTGATCCCTGAAATATTCCCTCACTTATTCTCAATTGGTAAAGAGAATGCTCCCACTCCATGGTTCTTCATTTGTAATAATGTAGCTAAGTATTTGACGTGTAAATGGAATTTAGACTACTAAATATTGGGTTATTCATCATGAAGTGTTCAGGGAATGTAAAGGTCAGCTGGTATTTTCAAATAGAAATTGTGGGATAAAAAAGAAACCCCAAATGAAAACCAGAATGCTTTTGATGTGGCAATGAAGATGTGTTTGCTAAAGCGGAGACTTGAGGAAACCAAGGACGACACGTGAAAAACCTTTTACATGAAACTATTTTTGTGTGCGGCAACAAATTCTCATTTTCACACCTTAGGCCAGAACGATATTGCTTTGTTGTTTCAAAATTTTTCGGTCCATTTTAATGAGCTCAGGAATCTATGAAAGGCTTGACAGGAAACCAATATCTCACCAGCACAGAATACAGCGAAATTAGCCTCTCTCTTTTTTCCATAGAGTTGATAGATAATTAGATATTTACCTCATAAAGTGATGGGGGCGTTACAAAGCTAATGTTGCTGGGGATCTGGGTTTAATGAAGCAGATTCTCTCAGTCGCAGGCTATCACAGGGAACCACCCAGAAGACAGTTTAATTAGTCTTCCTATCAGCAGTTTTCTTTACTTTTGTCAATCAAAAGTCAAACAAACTCAATTCCGCAGAGCTCCCTTTTTTGCAACATCACTGCTAGTGTCAACATATACAGCCCACAAATATTGCTTAATTCCATATTTCCAAGCTAATTAGGTGCTCAATTACTTCGTCTAATTTTAATTACTTGGCGTATGCCATTAAAATCATTACAGAGATGTGTGTCTTCATTTGTGTGTGTGTGTGTGTGTGTGTGTGTGTGTGTGTGAGAGAGAGAGAGAGAGAGAGAGAGAGAGAGAGAGAGAGAAGCTCACACAACATTAAAGATTAGTCATTGTGAATATGGGTACAATTAATTTACTCAGCATGTTTAATGATGGGAGAGAAAAAAATGTGTAAATTATACGTTTATAATTATCTCCTGATTTTTTATGCACATAGTGGATTCTAAAAAATCAAAACAGCTTTCAAAGCAAGACAGGCTTTACAAAACAAGACAGATCTCCATTTTTTTTTTTTTCATGGTAATTACCAATGATCATTAGAGCAGTGCCGTTAATCAAACATATAACAAGCCTGCAGTTCTGACCTCAAATGCTCACCTGATTTCTTAAATTTCTCTAAAAGTTGTGATATCATTTCAAGGAAGTCGATGAGAGCTTTTTCTGCGGGTGTCAGGCCAGATTAAGACTGCAATCCCTGTTGATAGAATGCACAGTGTTTCTCTGTCCCTGGTAAGCCCTGAGTTCAAAAGTGTGTTAACACCTTTCCATCTGCTTAAAACTGCATAGCTGATGTCTACAAATCTGTAGGCATAAAATATTCTTATGAGCAATGATCTACAACAAAGTGTTAGCAAACTTTAGAGGTCATCACCAGAAGATCTGGAAGCTCTTTTTGTTGAAAAAGACTGTACCATCGTAGCATCACAATAAGTCGAGTAAAGTGGAGCACAGTAAGCGAGCTTCCGTTGTGTTTGTTTCATTGATTTTAAATGCATGCTGCATAGACTTCCTCTGCTTTTTGATTTATTTTTTAGGAATGCTATCACAGTCTTGCCCTTGAGAGCAATATGCTCCACAGAATGCCCAATGTCTGAACCCTTCTTCAATCAAAAAGAGCCCAATATCTAATTTTTCTGACTAATGTTTCCTATCGATTTTTCCTTGTTGCGCAGAGGATCCCTGAATCTTGCAAATAATACTCCAGACCTCTTAACTTCTTTAGATATTTTAGTTGCCAGTAAATACACAGAAATATGAAAAAAATGAGGGGCAGTGTTACCGAGATTCGTGCTCATGCTCAGATGTAGTTTGAGCATTTAGAGATGTTATTGATACAGTGTTATAATGCCTTCATTATCAAAATCTCTCATTTAACCAAGGAAGACCCCTGAAGAACTGTTGTTTTTTACTTACACATATAAATCTTTAGATGTAGTAAGAAGGATGATAAGTTTAATGAAATTCTTCCATGTCACAACCTCCATTTTATCAAAGATAAGGCTGTACTCTGAAGTGCTTCTACAACTAATCAAAATATCCACTATGAATACAAGGTCCATGTTCAAATTAACCTCAGTGGAGGACAACACCTCCAGCAAAACTGGTGGATTTAAGCTGGTGATCGTAGAGAAATGATAAAATATTTCAAATGTATTAATGTACAACATCAGTGTTGGAGAATGCAGCATTCTGCCAGAAAATTGCACTATTTTTGTGCGCATTGGAGGATTGAAAAATAAATAATATTATTAATATGATTTCCAGAGTATCATACCTATATTTCACATTGAATTCAAGTGATTCAAGGCATTTTGTTTTCCATTGCTGACCTTGATCTATATACAGTATATTCCTATTTAAATATGAAGATGTCAAAAGGGAGTTTTTGGATTGAGGCCATAGAAGAGTCCATCTGGGTGAATGAATGAATGAATGAATGAATGAATGAATGAAGTATATGTCCAAGCCTAGAATTCTTTTTTTTTCCTTGTGGCAATTTACACCAATAGAAAATAAACTATATATTGTTTATTAACCATTCATAGTTTCAGTGTTTGCAGCTGGTATTTTACAGCTGACATTCGCATTGGTTTAAAGCCAGTATTCAAATAATGAAAACAATAAATGGGTACATTCAACATTATTTTCAGAGTAGGACAACACAGAGCATGTACTCCCTATGTCTGTGTGGCTTTCCTCCCACAGTCCAAAAACACATTGGTAGGTAGACTGGCTTTGTGAAATTGTCCATATGTGTAAGTCTGTGAGTGGCCGAGTAAATCCAAGGACTCACTGAGCCCCTTTACACAAATGATTCAGCACTTTTATTTTATTAAAATATACCAAAATCACAATACTGTATGTAGCAGCGGAACTGAATATCTATTTTCTAGTTTTATTGAATCGCACTCTCTCTCTCTCTCTCTCTCTCTCTCTCTCTCTCTCTCTCTCTCTCTCTCTCTCTCTCTCTCACTCTTTCAATTTAGGTGTACCAGAGAAACCAGAGATTAATGGTTTCACTAAGCCAGCGATGGAAGGTGATCAGATCACTCTGACATGTGTGACCTCAGGCAGCAAGCCTGCCGCAGATATCCGGTGGTTCAGGAATGAGAAGGAGGTCAAAGGTACATTAATCTTTATTCCTAATTATTGATCTCATTACTTTTTTCCTCACGTGACCTTATTATGGAAATGTAATCATTAAATTGCAGAGCTCATAGTTGTGGCTTTGAGATACGGCTGTCTTTTATATTGTGTCAGAAAGTGTTAAATAAGGAGTACAATTATAGACGTTCAACGCTGTTACAGCTCTGATGATACAACATATGCAGAGCATCTTTCCTCCAGCTGTGTTAGCTGTAATGGAGCATGTGATAGACAGAGAACTGACTGGAACATGCAGCATGTGGAGAGGTGTGTGAGAGCTCAGGTCCAGCTCTGTCTGCTGTGCATTCCAAGCAGGAGCCATTGATTGCCTTTGTTTGAGCGCTGTGCAGCTCTTCTAAAAATACAGCTGTTCTAATTAGCAGTGAGACTGTGTTCTCCGTGCCGGGTGATTATGGTGTCTCTCGCAGACTGGAGCAGTGGGGAGGAGGACCGTGTGCTGAAGTGGGCTCAGACATGAAGGCAAACCAAGCTGATTGTTCATTTCTTTTTTCAGGCCTTTGATATCGACTGCTGTCTTATACTTAGCACTGGTTTCCTTTGGTGTGCTTGAAGGCTATTTTATAAAATGGATAATTGTGGGTCTGAAATCTGATTAGATGGGCCATGTTTAAAGCCAAGATTAATTGCATGAGACAATACACACACTCACACACACGACCCTATACTCCGACTGACCTATTCATGCTGTAAAAACCCATTCAAATTCAAATTAAAGTTATAGTGGAAATTCTCTAAACAACCATCTGTCAGCAACCTGTCTCTCAACGGTAATGAACCAGTTAATGACTGATTCTCAACCACATGTGAATATACCTAATAATAATAATATAATAATAATAATAATAATAATAATAATAATAATAATAATAATAATAATGAATGTGTGTGTGTGTGTGTTGCCCTGTGAAGGACTGGTGCCCCCTCCAGGGTGTATTCCCGCCTTGCGCCCAATGATTCCAGGTAGGCTCTGGACCCACCACGACCCTGAACTGGATAAGAGTTTAAAGATAATGAATGAATGAATGAATAATAATAATAAAATTATGATGTGCAATTATGTGTCATTGTACAAAAATATAATGAGTTTACTGAGGTATTACAAAAATGTTAACATACTACACTTTTGTCTAGTTGATGACAATGCACATCATATAAAGCTACAGTTGCAATGTTGTCTGCAATTTTTTTCAATGGCAGAAACTCAAATATCTCCCTCCACACAGTGTAGTGCACAGTGTTTGTCATGAAATAATTGCTTCTGCACTAAAAGCGTATGTTTGAATTCTGCCTATCATTTAGTGCACTGTTTGACTGTAGTAGTATTAGTAATTATCTGTGAAGTGTCCTATGTAGGTATTTAGTATTACTAAAATGTTCCATTGGACTGTAGGACTATATTTTTCACCACTAGTATACACACAAATCAACTGGTTCTAAGTATTCACTTTGGATTTCTTAGTATACTCAACATTGACACTTGTATCTATCCTATATGCTACATACTCAAAAACAAGTTAGACTTGTGTGCAAATAAGTGTGCAATTGGGACCCAGGCATAGATAAAGTTCTATTCACATGTTGTTGAGAATCAGATGATAAGCCGGTTCATGGCTGTTGACTGACAGGTTATTGACAGTCGGTAGATGATTTGTTGATGGTAGATTGTGTACAGTCTAAATCTAAAGTGTTACCCAAAAATCAGATTATACAAATAGAGTGTTACACAACTTTTCCACCAATCATCTGTTAACTCCACTACAGGCAGAATAACTGCACATATGCACAGTGTAAATATCACTCGACAATGATAAGGCATGATACAATTCTGTACTTTTTTCCAAAAAACCCATTGAGGACTTCTATAAACCTGGGAACAGCTGATAGAAAACAATATATTTCTGGTCAAAGCATTAAAAATGAAAATGTTATAAACTGTATATAATTAACTGTAATTATAACAGTATAATAATAACTATATAATTATACTGCGTAAACTGTATAAAATATAAACAAATATATTAACTCTTATTTATTGCACTACTAGTTTAACTAGAACACTGTCGTATCTTTTTCCTTCATGGTAAAATCACTTTAACATCACCTTGTAGCTTTTTCCAGACTTAGCTATGAATCACCTGCTGTTCACCAACAGGACCACAAAGGAGATCAGAGCCTGGAACAATAAAGTCAATGTGGATTTAAAAAGAGCCTGATATGAACTTGAAAGTACGTTATAGAACTCGGGCTAGATCCTCTTAGCTAGAGACAAACATCTACTCATTTAACTGTAATTAACAATTGATCAAATAACATTTGCTGTCAGGCATCAGCTGGGCTGAAAAGCACAGTGACATTGTAAATATACGGTTTTATACGGCTACATTTCGTCAGGGGATTGCTGATGCTGTAGATGAGAGCACTGTGGAAATCAGCTTATTTTGTTAAAATCCAGCTCCAAACTGATGGTGTGATTTTCTCCCTGTATTGATTTAGATCACTGATAAAAAATTTGCCCAATAACAATCGGATTGTTTAGTCGGAGAGAAGCAGAATCATCTAATTAACAGGGATTATTGGAAGATGGTAAACAAGTATTTGTTGGGGTTGGAGTATGTTTGTTTGTGTGTGTGTGTGTGTGTGTGTATTGCAAAAGCAGGTGTCACTCATGACAGAACAGTCTGCTAAATATTGTCGCCTTGACTTCCTCTTGCCTTTCTCTGCTTTTAATTGGATTCAGACACTACTTTCTTACTCATTCATTCTTATTCTCTTTCAGATGAATAATGTGCACATATTCACATAATTACCAACGCATCTATTTAATGCAAAGATGTGGTTTGAAATGACCTTCTCTGGTGATGCTCTGTTCTTACACAGAGTTCTGCCAACCTGAGTAAAAAAGAAATCTCCTTTAGAAGAACCTTTAATACAATCTGTAGTATATCAAGGGTAAGATTATATATAGAACAATCATACCAACTCAACAAAGAATTTGAATGGTAGTAAATGTAGTTCAGAAAATGACTCGTGTTAGATGTGTTAAAATCCGAATGTTATCAGGGTACACTCTTAACAGATAGGGCTGTATAGTACCAGAACAGGGGGTTTTCACGTATGACAATAGTGTAACATTTTAAAAGAGATTGCTAAGGCAACACTATGCCATACATTTTCCAAAACTGAGAGCAAGAATTTAGACATTCACGTGTTCGTTCAAGTTGTTATGATCTTTTGGAAGAGAGTTTTGCAAAAAAACAATGTTTGAGGGCATACATGCACTGGTGGTGTAGGTGATGTGTTAGTGTGTATTGCACTGGTACACCTGGATCAGACACAGCAGTGCTGCTGGAGTTCTTAAATACTTTGCCCACTTAGTGTCCACTGCATTATGCACATCTATAATGTTGGTCCACCTTGTAGATCAAGCCTTGTAGACGTAAATTTGGAGACAGTTGCTCATCTGTTGCTGCACAGTTTGTGTTGGTTGTCTTCTAATCCTTCATCAGTGGACACAAGGGGCTGTTGACTGGACATTTTGGGCTGGAGACTGCTCTCAGACATGGAGAAGTTTAAATTCTCCAGTAGAGCTGCTGTGTCAGATCCACTCATACCACCACAACACACACTAATCAGAGTCACAGCAACACTGAGAATGATCCACCTCACAAATAATACCAGCTGTGTGGTGGTCCTGTGGGGGCTCTAACCCTTCAAGAACATGGTGAAAGGTGAATAAAATGTATGCAGATCAACAGATAGATTATAGTGTGTAATAGTAGTTCACCTAGGTGAGTTTCATGAAAAGAAAGAAAAAATCCTTCAAAATTATTGACACTTAATTTTATTACATTAAATTACATTTAAATGTCATTTCCAATCTCTAAAAATACTATTTTTTAGGTTTCTGGTGATGGTCTTATACATAATGGTTCTATACATTACTAAGTGTTGTATAGTGCTGGTTTCTGAAGCTTTTTAATAAGAATACAGCCTTTACGCCAGATGGAATTAAATGGATTGTGTAGCCATTTCTCAGCAGGTTCTTCTGTGGATGTTTCTGTGTGGCCTGCTTCAGCAGCCGTCCCATGTTTTGTTTTTTGTTTTCTTCACCATTCAGAGTGTCCTTTATTCGGCAGGGTAGCTACTAGATGCTTTTTGTTGCAGCGCCACAAGTCAAAGGAGCATTTCATCCATCATGCACTGGAGAGACTGGCTTTATTTCAGGATTTATGAGCAGATGTCTGGAATCAGATTCGATGTGGGATATGGTGTGTAAATATGTGTGTTACACGGCTCCACGCTGTCAATCTAAAGTGGCGTACAGTGAGCTGAACGCGCAGAGGGTGGGGTGTCAGCCGTGGAAGTTTTCATCATGAACACATGCATCTGAAACAGTGATGGATGGATCCAATAACGTGAGCACATCTCAGATATGCAAACCCAGTTTGCATCGAGAGATGGAAAGACAGCAAGAGAGGGAGAGAGGAAAAAGTGAGGGAGAGGTAGGCAGGTCTAGAGAGGGAAATAAAAACTACAAGATTGCTGTCATTAAGGCTGATCAAAAATTAAACAGCACAATAAACACAGAGATGTGGTGAGCAGTCTGGACAATGGTTGAAGCATTTGGTTTGTTTACTCTCAGTAAACAAAAGGATATTGCTCTTTGGGCCGAGCTCAGTTTCGATCTGCGGAGGCTGTCATTTCCTGCACTAGCTCTGTCCATGGCTTTGTGTGACAACCTGCTCACTTTGTGTGTGTGTTTGTGTGTGCATGTGTGTGTTTGTATGTTTGTTTCTGACCTGCACAATGTATTGTTTGTCAGCATTTTCAAAATATTAGCCTTTTGTTATACTGATGTCACAGAAGGTGTCAATATGCAAATATCCAATCACTGTAAACTACACTGCGAACCAATCAGAACTCTAGATGAGCATTCAGGCAACACAGCAACATAGACTACATTTAATATACACTATATGGCAAATTTGAGAAGGCTTTAGACAAGACACATTGCTGTTAGATTTGATAGCATCCAGCCACAAGAACATTAGTGAGGTCAGAGGCCTTGGAAAAATCACTACAACTGATTACAAAAATCTTGGATGGATGCTGGGACATATATAAATGTAGTTTATAGTGAAATTAAGCTTCTTTGTAGCTTCTCCAGAGCAAATGTGCATCTTGAAATATCTGAATTGTACTAATTAAATGAGCTGTCTATAGATATTATACATATCGCATGTCGCAGTATAATCACAATGCTAGTCTTTCATTCATACTATCCAGCTCTAGTCTGTGTTTATGCATCTGTGATTTTGTGTGTGTTTGTTTTCGAGTTTATATGTGTGTGTGTGTGTGTGTGTGTGTGTGTGTGTGTGTGTCTGTGAGAGAGAGAGGGAGAGAGAGAGAGAGAGAGAGAGAGAGAGAGAGAGAGAGAGAGAGAGAGAGAGAGAGAGAGAGAGAGAGAGAGAGAGAGAGAGAGAGAGAGAGAGAGAGAGAGAGGGAGGGAGAGAAAAGCAAGGTGACAGTTTCTGTCATCACTGATTTCAGCACCTCTCCAGCACACTCATGGCGTGATGAAGGCATTTATTTTGGAGCTCCATTCAGGGAATAGCATCACAGTGAATGTGAATCACTGGGAATTTTAGCAGCATTCAGGCTTTCTATTAAATCTCTGTCTCTGAGTTGCAGACCATCTCACTCTCTTCCACCACCACCCCCCACCAAAGTCTTTTTCTTTCTTTTCACAACAGTTCCCCTGTGTCAGTACCTCACATAGCAATAAATCCAGATGTTTTTCTGCTCTAAGCAAATCTTCAGAGGTCTCTAAGATCAAATATTGCAGAGCGGTCCTGAAAGACCATGGCATTCACTCTCTTTTTTGCATGTTCACTCTCTTTGTGTGTGTGTGTGTGTCTGTGTTTATGTACTTTCAAGACATATTCCTTAGAATATCACAACCACTAAAATGATCCTGATTTTGTATAATCAGCATGGCAGTGTCGTTCACAGTAGGTTGTTTAAGAGGCTGAGGTGTAGAGACTGCACTGTAGGGTACTGCACTGAGGTCATTTCCCTCTTACTTCCAAAAGAACATTGTGGGGTCCCTCAAGACTCCATCTTGGGGCCTATACACGTGTTTACACATGTTCTCTTTACACATGCTTCCCCGCTGGGTTTTTCCAAAAGCACAAAATCCCGTAGTGGTGTTATTCAGATGATCCAGAGGTAAGTCTTCCATTAAAAATGGGGTGACAATTAATCTCTGCACCACTTCCCAAATTTTGCTTTTATAATTATTATTAATTTAAAGCCATTATCTAGTAATTTACACAGCCATTAAAAAAGAAAAAAAAATCTTGGTTTTAGTTCTGCCCTTATGTCTGAGAAGCCAGTAAACAATGTTGTGAGGGATAGAATGGTAATTCAAGAAACCAAAACTCATACATCTTGACTTTAAGGACTTGCAAAGATTGAGAGCATTGCAGAGTTGAATTCAAGGTTTTATTATTTAGGTTTAAAGCTTAACAATGTGTGTGTGTGTTTGTGTGTGTGTGTGTGTGTGTGTGTGTGTGTGTGTGTGTGTGTGTGTGTGTGTGTGTGTGTGTGTGTGTGTTGGAATGTAGTTTTTACTGCCGCACCTCATTTCCTTACAATTTACAGTTGCATCTCTATACGCCCTCTCTACTTGTACATTGTGAAATCAATCGATAACCATTAAAACTGGAACTCAGGATGTCGGTTTGGTTGTGGCTGAATGATGAATAAAACATGGGCTGTAATGCAATTTCACACACCAGCCTTCCTCTACCTCTTCCAGTCCTCGTCAGTGGAGCAGATATATACAGCACTCTTAGGAGTTGTGGGATTCATTTGCATCCATCTCCTCATAAAGTGTGAATGCAGTACTACTGTTTTACATTGATCAGGAGCAATGTCCCCCTCTTTAAAGCCACTCTAAATCATCCCAAACGTTGAATTAAATATTTCTCCATCACTCCAGAAAATGCAGATCTATACTCCACAGCTCAATCACTGAGAGCATTTTCCCTTTTATTCTATGGTTCACAGAAGGGATGACGTGCAGCTGCTTTATTTATGATTTTATGTATGATTTTCACTATAATTCATGATTGGGGCGTATTGTAGTAGTAGTGTTCTTTGTAGACCTCTTTGTAGTCGATCATAGGGAATAGTGATTAGGGGCCGTCCTGTAGCAGTGTCCCATACACTATTTTTAAGAGACAAATAATATGTGTTCCCTCTGAGTGCCCAATGTAGTATCCTTTTAGTTTAGGAACTCTAGTTATTTCCATTCAGTGACAGCAGCCATCCCCACCCCTGCCATCCCCTCTTGAGAAAGACTCTGCTGAAGCCAACTTCGCATAAACTTTTCAAAAGTGAAGTAGAAAATGTTTTGGAGGAGAGTGGGAGAGAGAAAGAGGAATGGAGAGGGAGAGCGCTAAGCGCTGACTCTAAGCACACTAGCAGCTTCTCACTGCTTAAAGCCTCCTCTTTCATCCTGTCAGTGGGGGGCTAAATCAGAGTCCGGCTTCCCAGCGCTGTGTGGACACGCTAACGCTAACTTGAGTGCTAATCCCTCCTGTGTCAGCCAAAGAGAGAAGCAAGTCATTCTGTCTGTGGCCCAGGGTTTAGCAGCGTGCTGTATTTTACTGTGTCAACAGGACGTATCTCGCAGTACGGCCTTGTACGTTCAAATAAGCCCTATGTCCATACAGGGTATTCGAACAGAAAACGGTACCAGCCAGAGGTCCTCATGAAAGTGTTTACTAATGAGCACCATACTGTGTAACACAAGAGACAGGATGGCGGCGGTTGTTTGTTGTTTGGAGGTATTAGACAAGAAGGACAGTGGTAGACAGGGTTAGCGTGCTGGTTTGGACACCCCTGGTCAAATAGCTTTTTTTTTTTGCTTTTTTTCCCCGCAAGTGAAAATTAGTGCACATACAGAGAAGACACTGCTGGATGCTGGTTATTTGTCATGTTGAAGCCATATGTATTTATTCTTCAAAAAATTGCATTTTAAAGAGTGTGTATTTTCACTATTGAAAATTATTCACTTTCCAGACTTTTGCATATTGCCGCTGCCCAATAGTCTTTTCTTCTTAAGACTGTTGGCCCCTGGATATCGCAGCACATACTAATGTCACTGGATCAATAATATCAAAGGACATTTATTAGTATCAGCAAAAAAAAATAACTGTGATCAGTTTTAATAATGTAACAAGCCACACTGACCTCTCATCACATCGTATCATTCTGCCAATCAATTCCAACATACACTGAGCAATCGTTGGATTAGGAACACCTACTTTGTATCTGCATTGACTGTCCTTTCTAGCAGCTCCACTAACCACACAGAACTTTGTAGATTTACAATTACACACTGTAGTCCACCTGTTTCTCTGCATACCTCCTTATCCCCCTTTCACCCTGCTCTTTAATGGTCCAGACTCCAGGCTTAAGATGAATGGGTGAAGAGTGGATCAGACACAGCAGCGCTGCTTGAGTTTTAAAACAATGACTCCACTCACTGTCCACTCTGTTAGACACAATGTTTTTAATCCTTTAAAAACACAAACATAAAGGAAATGGCACTTATTGGAGATTTTATTGGACATTAGTCTTATCACTATAGCAGCAATTTGGTAAACAAAACACAGCTATGTTATATTTTTATTTTTACATGACAGAATTACTGGCTCACGTTGTTCCTTTGAGCCCTCTCTATTGCTTTATTTACTCAGACCATTGTTTTTACATGTTTTTACCAGTAGAAAACTGTAGCAGCCAGAGGGTTTTATGAAGGTCAGCTAATAAGCATGTATTGGGTGAGTGGTAGGATGGCAGGCTGTTTGTTGTGTTATTGTATTGGGCAGGAAAGATATCATGGTGTAGTAATCCACACAGATAATCCTGTGACCGCTGCGTAGTGATAGAGGTGATACCATTTTGTGTGTATGTGTGTGTGTGTGTTTGTGTGTATACATGTGAGATACAGGAAGTATGAGAAAGACAGAACGGGATTATTAATGCTGGCCTGGCTCCGAAAATCACACTCACAAATCTGATCTCAGGTTGATGTCGGATGCTCCTGGCAATACTGAGATGGAGTGTGTGTGTGTGTGTGTGTGTGTGTGTGTGTGTGTGTGTGTGTGTGTGTGTGTGTGTGTGTTTGGATTAGCCAGATAGCATTACACAACATCAGAAGGAGCTGGAGCTGTGCAGTGGAGCTCATCTAGCCCAGTCACACCAGTGGAGATGATGAGCTTCTAGGAGAGTTAGAGAGAGAGAGAAGAGAGAGAGAGAGAGAGAGAGAGAGAGAGAGAGAGAGAGAGAGAGAGAGAGAGAGAGAGAGAGAGAGAGAGAGAGAGAGATGAAGGGATCCAGGCCTCTAGCACATTAGTTCTGGTCAGTCACGTAGTGTATCATGCTGCCCTCTCTCTCTCTCTCTCTCTCTCTCTCTCAGTGCAGGAGATTACTGCTCATCAAAAACCGTGTAAGTCATTAAAGGAACACTAGATATGTGGTAGTTTTACTCCTGGGCTCCCCCTATATTTGCAGAGTGTAATTCACTTGTACTGAAATTGAGGGGAGCAGAGATTGTGGGCGGGGGAGGGATCTACCCTCTGCCAAAAGTTACATAGTGCAGTTCAGTGCTGAACCCAGACGAGCAAAGACAGATGGCCTGTTCTCCCAATCACAGGTCAGTTGAGCTTCACAATGATTTTGATGCTGTAATTTTAAGGAAAGAAATACTACTTATTGTTCCTGCAAGCCTGGTTACCTCCTAGCTGTGTCTGAATCAGCATTGACTCTGATTATGGAACTTCAGAATTTCAAGGGAATCTCCAATGCAGCTACTTTGGGAATTGAACACTTGATAAATAAATATTTTTGAAAGGTGGTGTCTCTGTGATGGTGCAAAGTTTAAAGAAACAGCACTAGTGCTAATGGATTAACTGAATTATAGTGATTATAAATATTTGAGTGTGACTTTGTGACTCATTTATGACACCTTTACTGGGCGTCTTTTTTATCAGACATAAACTGTGCTTACCCCTGTTAACCTGTTCATTCAGGTGAAGTGAATGAGTCGGGGCTCAGACTCGGATGCTGAGTGTTAAGAGTAGTGCATGGTTCTTTTGTGCGACATGCACTTCTCTCCTCTCTCTCTCTCTCTCTCTCTCTCTCTCTCTCTCTCTCTCTCTCTCTCTCTCTTTGCTCTTTAATGGGCAAAATGGAGGATGAATAGGCCGAATCAGCACGTAACCTCCCTGCCTCCTGTTGATCCAAACGCCTGCCGTTTGGAAATGAGCATTTAAATTCAGATGTGCTCACAGCTAAAATGAAATGCTAATCTTTAGGCCAATTTTTTCCACCTTTCCCGCTGCTCTCTGTCTTGGCGTATGCTTTAGCTATCTCAGAATGCCAGGAAAGCCTCCAGTTTGAGGCTCGGCAAGGTTCATTCCCCTTAAAAGTGAAATTAGCACCATTAAAGAGAACTCTGATTCACTCTAAATTGTGTCTCACTATGAACATAATCACACATGCAGTGTGTGTTTAATGAAGATTGGAAATCTCTGTGAATGTCCCTGTGTGTTGTGTGTGTGTGTGTGCGTGTGTGTGTGTGTGTGTGGACTGCGTTGATTTGTCTTCATAAATATTAATGTAAAACATGCTGACCTTAATTTTGAATCAGTCTGCTGGCACGTCTCCCTCTCCACCACTCAGAGAGATAAAGTCAGTGCTAGGCACGTACCATTATGCAAATTAGTTCAACACATTGGATGGATGGATGGATGCATGGGTGGATGGATGGATGGAGGAATGGATGGATATATAAATGTTTACATGGATATATTAATGAATGGATGGTTAGATCAATGTATGGATGGATAAATTGATGGATGGATAGATGGATGATGGAGGGATGGATAAATTTAATAAAGGGAGAGGTTAAGTGTTAGAGGGAGGGATGGATAGAAAGACATAGAAGTAGTACATTTGCTTAGTATTAGTGTGTTTGTTTTTATGTATAGAAATGTAAAAATATAGCATATTGTCCAGCCCTAGTAGTGATGTTTATTTTGCCCAGCCCAGTATGTGTATTTTGTTGTTTTTGTGTGTAAATTGTTTATTGTTTATTTAGTAGTACTGCTTTTTTTAGTACTAGAGTGTGTTTGTGTTGTTTGATGGTTGTTTGTTTGGGGCAAGTGTCCTATGTCCCTGTTTTCTAGCAGTATTGATGCCCCCCAACCCTAAACCCCATATTTGGGGTTTGAGTAAATGTGGGGTGCCTGCTCCTACATAAAGAACATCTTCTAAGATCATCACAATACAGAAGGAGGTGGGTAGATAAGTTCAGGGATGGGTGAAGAATAGTTTTGAGTTGGATAAATGTATAGATGAACAGATTAATGGATGGCTGGCTGAATGTATTCAAAAACTCTTTTATGGCAGATAATGCAAAGGTTCAAAATGTCTTTTATGAGTCTTATCTCATGGAGCTAGATTACAGAGTCGAACAGAACAGCAGAGCCCTTCTGCATTGTCTTTATTTCACTCTGAGTTTGAAAATGTCAGTGATCAATATTCAAGCCCACTGCATTTCAACTTAAATGAACTTGGTTTGAAGAAACTTATGTGAAATTCATCTTCAAGCAAATCTGTGTTGATGAATGGATGGATGGATGGATGGATGGATGGATGGGTGGATGAATGGATGGGTGGATGAATAAAGGGAAATATCTATCCTCACTGACGTTGTCATCTCATGTATTATATAGACATTCATATCTGAAGATAAATTAACTTGGTCTGAGGAAACCTTTCTGAAACATCAGGGGCAACTCTGCATGGACAGATGGATGGAGAGATGATGGATAGATCTATAGACGGAGAGCTGGATGGTTAATCTTTGACATCACTGTCTTCTAAGCATTGTTAATTATACAGAAGTCTTTTCAAGTTCCACCTACAACTCTGTGCAATATTCCAGAACATGTCACAGAACAGGGAGAAGGTTTTTTATAGGACAGCAGCCAATCACTTGGTAGCTCTGGGTGGGTATATGGATGGATAGCAGGATGAATGTATGGATAAATGGACAAATGGAGGGACAGAGGGATGGATGAACAGAAAAGCTATCGCTTTATTAACTTTATAGATTCTGCAAAAGATTCCGTCTTTTCCGTCTTTTTCCGAATCCACCCCCTACATCAAAGCTGCGCAGTCACGCACATTACGCAGGCACGCACATTGTGCAGCAAGAGCCTTTAAATATCCTTCTCTCCTCTGAAAATGTCAGAGAATGATAGCTACTGTTTACAACTGCACTTTAATAAAGTTGCAGAGAAACTTTTCGGAAACACACACTGAATATCTGAGTGTGTCTGAAGCATGGAGTGTGTGTCTCCACAATGTCAAATCTAATTGTGTGTTTATCGGTCAAAGTCTCAGAGGAAACGTTGCTTGTTTGTTTGCAGCCTCAGGAAGACATTTTTGTGTGTGAATGCTCTTGTGTGCACATTACTGAGTTAGTGCTGTTTGTTTGTGTGTTTGTTTGCTTTTACAACAGAATTAAAAACCAACTCCCTTCAGGTTTTTGTGTGAAGCACGCTGCCCATTCTGGAGTTCCTTAGATTTCCCTCTAGGATAGGGTTGCTTTTAAATGTGTGTGTGTGTGTGTGTGTGTGTCTGTCTGTCTGTCTGTCTGTCTGTCTATTTGTCTGTCTGTCTCTCTTTGATTTTCTCAATGAAATGTTGTACATGTGCAGACTCCCCCAAAGGAGATTAAATATCAGTTTCCTAGAGGAAGAAAGAGTACCTCTTTAGAATGGCTACACTTAAAAATGTTTCTAAATGGTTTACAATTTGTTTATTAATGGCCATTAATTAGATTGTAAACACATTCAAAGTCATTAATAATCATTATAGTAAATACAGATATAGCAAAAGATATGTGACCTGTTATTTGCCAAATAGTGAACCCACATCCAGCCACACTGTTAAACCTCAGCTCTTGCAAAATACTGACCTTACTTTGTCTTCTCACAAAGTTTGTTAAAAGTCTAAACATTTAACCTCAAAATGAAACCACCCAGCCAGTAATAGAATGTCTTTTTAGACACTGATGATAACATGATGTAGTATAGCATATGAAATTACTAAATTCACATTCTCAGGTCTCAGTCGTCAGCTTGACATTTTATATAAGTTGCTGACACTTTCCCTGTTCGAGAAAAAAAAAGATCACGGTTGTGCTTTAAACATCTCTGTGTTAAAAATGATTACTAATGACCTTAAAGGTATTTGTAACCTCATTAATAACCGAGTAATAAACAGATTTTTAAACCTTTTATGGACCTTTATAAGTTAGACCAAAGTAAGAAAAGAAAATGAAAGAAAAGAACAAATGAAGAAAAGAGGAGAAGGAATGATAGGAAGAGAGCTGGGATGGTTCGACATGTATTATGTTAAAATATTATCTGAAAGTGCTCTGAAAGTAGTTGGTTTGAAACTGGATTATTTCATTTGCATTTGGTTTAAAATGACTGAAACACTTAGAGGCAGTTCATCTGTTAAACATTTATAAATGGTGGGAACATGGTAGAGACCCTGTATGGACAGAGAGCTAATGAACAGAAGTAGAAATCAAACAAGCAGACTTATATTACTTTTGCAATCGGATTGGAGAGTTTTACTGCCTCGGATGGATGACATCCTTCCAAATTTGATCAACGGAAGACTTGCTATGTTCTGCTGTGGCAAATCACTGAATCGGGTCGTTCTGGAAATCCTGCTGTTGTTGAAACTCTGATGAAAGTGAAATCTGAACTTTGGCCATCTTTTGTACACACACAAAGACTGCTGCAGGAGGGCTGTGTTTTGTGCTGGAAGCTGCTGAATTGTTGGCAGAGTGCTGATGTGCGTCGCTGGCTAGAAATAATGAACACGCCTCCACTTTTGCCAATGTATTCCATTCAAACTCCTACTTTGCAGTGAAGGTCCGTTCTGTCAGACTCTAGCTTTTTCCACTGATATGTAAATGAGCAATGACTTTCTAAACAAGCTCTTTGATGTGCGCGTTGATTTACATATTCCTGTCACTATAGGTTCCATGCAAACAAATCTATATTCACTGTAGCGTACTGCAGCAACCGGTATTTAGTATTTCTACCTGCTTGTTAGTTTATGTCTTATGGTGTGATGGTATATAATGGAATAAATTGCATGGCTTTATATCTCTACTCTGTATGTTGTACACAGGAGCGAAGGAAGTGAATGCCAGCGGAAAGACTTTTACAGTCCGCAGCTCCCTTCAGCTGCAGGTGGACAGGAACGACGATGGTGTGGCCTACACCTGCAGAGTGGACCATGAGGCCCTCCCAACCACAACACAGCAGGCCACTGAAGTGCTGGAGGTGCACTGTGAGTACACCATCTTGTTTTTAAGCTTTGGTTTTATGGACTGAGAATGTCTTTAGTAAATTTAACATGGTGCTGAATTAATTAATTTGAATAGGATTTTTGCCAACTGTCCGTAATACATGCCACGGCTTGGTAATAATTACCATGCAGAAACATTTGTGGGTGGAGCACGAGCCAAATCTATTAACACATTTAATGTCTTTTGTCATAAACTATTAGAGCTTTAGTTTATTTTAAACTGTAATACACACCTCATACACACTCAATGTAACTGAGGTCTATATCATGCTGAGTTTATTTGCCTTCCCCTGCAGATGCCCCTCGTGTGGAGATCAGACATTCTCAGACACTCCCTCAGGAAGGACAGTTTCTGAAGCTGGAGTGTGTGTCAAAAGGAAACCCCTCGTAAGTCTGCAACACCATCACAGACAGCTGTAAGAGCTTGGACGGACACAGTGGTATTGGGGTTTATCCGTCTTTTGTCACTTTAAAAGATGATTCTGGCCCAGATAACAAGGATATAGGTTCTTCAGACAGTTCATAATTACCTCAGCTGTATGCAAACATGAGGCTGTGTTTTAGCTGAGATCTCTGTTGAGTCTCATATGGATCTCACATGAAACTCAAGAGGAGACACAGGTGAGATCCCCTTGAGATCCCCCTCTCATTTGTTTTCAATCTCATTGTCAAGAAGAACTAGATCCCTGTTCAATGAAAAGCCATGTATCTCTGTTTACATGTCCAAAACCTATATATTTCCATTTTTGTCAATTTTCAGTTTACTGTCATTTGAACATAATGGTTGTCCTTCACATTGCGTTATTATTGCATGATGAATGGACCAATAGAAATGCTCCAAAATTACTACTAATAAAATATTTTTCCATTGACTTCCATTGTAAGTTATGTTGCTGTTTTGCAGATGCATGTTTTTCAGCAACGATATACCTCTGTGAATCTATACAAATTGACAAAGAAAGTAACTGCATGTATAATATTACACTGAGATCTGTAAAACCTGATCTTTTTCAACAAAAAATGGATTGATAAAAATAGAAACTAGATGTTAAAGGGGTCTTGTTATGAAATAGATTAGCTTGCAGCCAAACAGAGGAATATATAATTGAAAACACTGAATCCTTTTATACTGCTTTTGTGCAGCAGGTCCAAGCCTTTCAATGCTCAATGTGTGTGTGTGTGTGTGTATGTCTCAGACCAGACCCCGTGCTGTGGACAAAAGACGGAGGGGAGCTGCCGGACCTGGACCGTATGATTGTGGAGGGCAGAGACCTGACCTTCACGTCTTTAAACAAAACAGACAACGGCACCTACCGCTGCGAAGCCAGCAATCACCTGGGCACCAACCACGCCGAATATGTGCTGTTCGTATACGGTGAGAGCTTAGCACATAACTTGGCTACCAGAGCATGACCACATCAGAAAAAAAAACCTCTCTGACATCCCCAAATAACTGCCTGCTGCTGTATTGTCCAACCATTTAAAAGCCCTCACCCACACATCCCTCCCCAGTTCGCACCACCCGCACCTGCCACCTCCAAGGCCCCTTAAAGCAAATACATCACCTACGCTCCTGTCGGTATCTCTTTAAGATTTAATCATTTTCCCCTTTTGGAATCGATTGCAAAGTGACCTTCAAGTGGCCTACAGAACCCGAATCCAAATTCAGTTTTTAAAAAAAACTGAAAAGTTTAAAGAGAGAGAGAGACCATCGCTTTGAAAAAACCTATTAAAACTTCTCAAAATATTGATGACCGCTCCAGACCCATGCAGCGAGAGATCACAGCTCAGTGGCCAGACACAGGTCGTATTTTGCGCATACAGAGTGAGGTTTAAAGCTGCTGTCAGTCCGTTTTACCACCTAAATGTTGCGAAGAGAATTTATGAAAGTTATTATTTATTAATTTGAACATATTTTTCTGTGAAGTACTCACTTTTAACTCATATTGCTTTAAGCAGGAACCACATCGTGTGATTTAATACCACTGCATAAAAAACAGTTTTTTATTAATTCTTGTATGTACTTCAAAACATTAATAATAATTATGAATATATTTAATATATTAAGTATCATAAACTGTCTAGCACTGTAGTAATTTTCGTACGCACACAAATCACACACAGTCACAGACACACACACACACACACAAATGTAAATGCAAATCTGATGTAACATGTAAGAAGAGAAACAGAAGAAGTGCGAGATGAAGCTAAAGTGTTATCCAATGTGTGGAAACAAAGTGAGATATCATTTTAACTGAAGGCCTACCATCATAATATTGTCTCTGTATGGAAGCAGAGATGTAGACATGCTTTATGACTATATTCTGCTAGTTTAAAGTATGGACATTCAAGGCACAGATATTCAGCTGTTCTCTATAAAACTTTCCAAAGACAAACTCAAACCAAAATGGCACTGGAACGTGAATTTATGCGTAACATGCCTGCTGCCAACTGTGGGACAGAGGAGTGAAATAAGCCTTCATATTGTGCCTTGCTGCCATGGAATGCAGTTCTCTGGATTATTTAAGAACACTGTGCACAAGTTTTAGTTAAAAACCTTGCCAAAAGAAAGGAGGACACAATATCTATTAAGACTCCAAATTTCATTAAAGAAATGTTGAATTAGCAAGTTTGGAAAACTACATTGACCCTGGGGCTGCTTTAAAAGAACACACCACTCCAGCATCTCCTTTAGAATGGCTTTTCCAGCAGTGACACTGTGGTGTGGCTGCTGTGTTGGTCTACTGGCCATGTGCAGCCACATCTGTCATCTCTATCAGCAGAAGCAGCCGCATGGCCGTGGCCAGCAGCAGAAAGCAGAAACAGCAGAAAGCACTTCTCAATCCCTGCTGCTGTGTGCATCCCTCCATCACTCGGCTCTGTACAGCCCCAAGCCTGCGGCCTGGAGAACAGCTCATCTTTCTGGAACGGTTCCAGCCCCGAGACTTGCTTTCCTGCTTTTCCCTCTCTTCTCCCTGTCTCTTTCAGAAAGCCTCAGCAGATTTAATGAGCGTGCAGAGTACAGTGTAGAGGTCCAGGCTGGGGCCCATTTGAAATGTCAGGCCACTGTAAGGACATGGATAACCAAAGCTTTTAATGATGTTGATGCTACAAAGCTGACAACTTCCTGTAGGAATAATAAGCTAATTGGGTGTCACAAAAATAGAGCACCTTGTCTGGATTCATTACTGTCCTTTCAACTGGCAAAACAAGTGCACCCACTGCCTTTCATCAATGATTAGCATACACACCACTACTTTACCAAAGCTTCTAACATTGATATGTCCCTCAACTATTTGTATTTACTCCGTTTTAATTCTTCTTGATTTTCACAGAAAGATCTGAAATGTTGAAAGTTGTATGAATGAGAACTTATTACATATTAATAATGTATTTATTAACATGTAACTACAAAGCCAGCATTTTGATGTAGATTTATGGTGATGACATACTCTCTGTAATACTTCACAGTTAATCACACCTCTGAATTCTGAAATTAAGAATTAAGGGCAGAGGCTAATATTAGATACTCATTCAGAAAACAAATTCACTTTTTACTTTTTCACTGTTACCCCTTCTGGCCTTCTTACATTTACTTACATTTATGCATTTGGCAGACGCTTTTATCCAAAGTGACTTACCAAAGCGACTTTTATCTTCCCCATGCTCTAAAATTGGCACATTCATTCTCTCCTGTCTTCTCTATACCTAATAACTGATGTGTGGTGAGTGCACAGCTGTCACATCATCTAGTGGATGCTGCTCATTAGTGGTAGTTAAGGTGACTCCCTAATGTCCTAAATTTGTCTAGAAAAGAACTGTATTATAAATCATTAAAGCATTAAAAAGCATCCAATAATCCTCAGTGGTAATGATACTGGATAGCTGTAATATTGATACTTCAGACCTATAGAAACTCAATACACTCAGTTTGGTTGTTCTACTGAAAATGATTACAACAAAGTAACAATCCTTTTAGTTGAGTGTGAGTTCAGGCTTCTTCTGATGGTGATTACTGTGTGTTCTTTACATTTCCACACATTCCATGTGTCAAGCAGTAGTTAGCAGAATATGAGTGAAAGCCAGCCAGTGATATGTTTGCATTACATAATTAAACCTGGTCCATGAAATTCTGAGTCTATCCACTTCCGGCACGCTACTTGTATTTAGCAAAGCGAAAAGTAATCATCTACTATTGCAGCACTTCAACATTACTGTAACTAATATCGCACATAGCCAGGCGGTGGATGAGTCCTTCTGTTTTCCAGAGACATATATCATGAGACATTATCATGATAATGATTTTCATTTCAAAGAATACACATCTCTCTTCATGGTCAATGATTATGAAAGCCAATAACTGAAGTGGTGGTGCCTAATTATGTGCACATCATCATAAAAACATTAGGAACATATTCATGTCCTTTTAAAATGTCCCATTCAGAAATGTGTGTAAAAACATTGCATCTGTTGCCTTTATATACATTGCAAAGTGATAAAAAAAAATGTAAGAATTTTATAAGATAATTTGACATATTTCTAGACTGTTTTAATGTTGTTAAATTTATATTATTTTTATACTATTATTATTATTAGTAGTAGTAGTAGTAGTAGTAGTAGTAGTACAAGTAATATTACTAATTAGGTGACACCAAATATTAATATTTATTGATATAACTCAAATTATATTCCTGTGGAATAAGTGACTTTTAGTACATAAACTTATAAACAGGCAAAAAACTGGAAAAGTTGGAATAATCTGATCATTTCTTGCAACAATCTCATAACGAGAAATATTAGGAATATCAATGAGAATCGAGATATAATTTTGCCTGTGTTCTCTGTGCAGCATTGACAGTGTCAGAGGTGCTTTGCTTCAACAGCCTTAGTGTGGGGTGTGTGCCTTTGAGCTCATTAGAGACAGAGCAGCAACTGATTCACCTTATCAGCTTCAACCCAACTTTACTCCTCAACCTTTATCGCAGGGCTAAACGCGCTTTATGCATTTCTAATGATGCACGGCCCGGCAGAGACAGGCTGCCGAGCTGGATTCAGGATTAAAGAAAAGCTTGAATGTGACCTGCCATTTTAAAAAGCCCGAACAGCTCGATTTGAGTTACAGCACGCACCCATGTTCAGTTAAAGCTGATTGGCGTGAACTTTGCATTGACTTCACTCATGAATTTTCAAATGGCAGCTAGTGAAGAGAGCCTGACTGCCCAGAGAAGACTAGCAACTAGCTGAGGATACTTAGATACATGTACTTAACTTACTTAGATTTACTTGAAATTAATTTAATTAGATGCATGTACTTAAAATACAGGGTTTGTGCATACTTGAATATGTTAAAGAAATTGCTTATGATTATACTACATAATTACAATTGCCATTTATTATTATTAAGTGTTTAGGGTTTTTCAAGGCAAAGCACCTCATGGAGCTAACTCACTCACTCAGTCACATTTAGCAGATTTAAAATTCAAAACAAGAGGGCGCTGTTATAACTCAAAGATTAACTTAAGATATCTTAAGTTATGTATTATCTTACATGTAATATCAAACATTGTTTACTTGAGAATAGGAATAGATTATTCTGCTCAACTCTAGTTCTGTCATGTGAGTTGCATAGGGCACACTTATCATCATCATCAATTTAAAGCTCATAACTATCAATATTTACATCAGATTTACATACATTTCTATGATGTTTTTTACACAATTACCTGCAGCGTACAAATTGGATGAAATATTTGCACATATGAAACTCATCATTTTTAATAAATGTTAGTCCATGTATAATTATTTTATTATTATTTTAATATGTGCATGTTTATCATTAATCCCATTCCATTTTATGTTGCCTTGTATATTCAAGAGGAAGCTGTCCTATCAAAACCTTGTTTCTCTGAATCTGTAGTTCCACAGAATACTTAACATTAATGTTCATTTATATAATGATATTTTATTCCAGTCCTGGCCCATTTCTCAATATACAGAGCATATTTCAATTATCAAATGAAGTGAAATTATTAAATGAAAAAGGGTTTTGATATGGGAGCAATGATAAATGTTGTCAAGTTCCATTGCTATCTTTATGTATTTTTTTATTTTTATTTGTTTCCTTTGTTTTTGTTTTGTCTGTGTGTGTTTGTGTGTGTGTGTGTGTCCATGTTTGTTTATGTGGTGTTTCCCATTGACCAGACGCCCCTACCACGCCCTCTCCATCCACAACTCCTCCCCCTGTAGCCTCCCTCCCAGACACCACAGTTCCCCTAGACTCCAAGCACTCCGACCCTGCAGTGACCGGTCAGAGAGGTACGGTAACCCCACCACCTTTCCTCTTCCTTCCAACTCTCACTGTCCTCAAGGTGTCCTCCTCTTTTAGCTTGGATGAACTTCTCCTCCTTGAAGTCCAGCACCAACCTTTCTTTCCTTTATTTTTCAGGTAGTACTTAAAGAGGAAGTCTACTTCTTTTTATTAATTTCTGCATAGTCTATATGAGAATAAGTCAAGCAGTGTTATTGGATGTGAAATGGTGGTTACAGTGGTGGTTATAGGAACCAAAGGACACACAATGTAAATATGTATATTTTTACGTTTAGTTTTCCAAAAGAGCTAGTGTCCCTTTGAATTTTTAATGTAAATATATAATTAAGTCTGAAACCGTCTGATATATTTTTATAAGTAAATGCTGCAGATGTGAGGTTCCTATTGCCACCACTGAATAATTCTCACACAGTATGTTTCTCTAGAATGGAACGTTTCACAATAAACCACTCTAAATTATTTAACCTTGCATTTAATCATATACTGTATGCCCCAGTTTGTATTATTATTATTATTATTATTATTATTATTATTATTATTATTATAACACATGCTAATGAAGCTACAAGGTATGTGGTGTAAACTAAATGAATAACTGGATACCTAGGCAGTCTAGTTACTGTTTAAAACTAAGCTATGAACATCCAAACTCCTCCTTTGTTCATGGTGATTCCACAAGCTTCCAATGTTTAGTTTTACCCCTGATTCCAATCATTAATTCATGACTCTTCTACCTCCTTGTGTGTGTCTCATTAGCCCATGATGCTTCTTTCTAATGGACCTCTCTGTTTACATGGCTAATCCAGGCTCTCACAGCTAAATTTATTTATGGACGTGCATAATCTTCACACAATCGATCGTTCTGTGTCACATAATTAGCCAGTCAAGATATTTACTTTTCGACACTAGAAACAACTACAGTGTGATGGTTTTGAGAGGCTCCAGAGGGAATGAGGCTGTGATTGTGCATTGATTAGAGGTCAGTTTCTTTGGTTTGAGAAATTTCTATGAAACGTGCCCATGTTCTAAATGCCCTTGGCTTTTAAGACTAGACTGTAATTTTATCTAAAATATAAATAAATAATTCCACAGTCCCTGTTAATGTTAATAATCAGTCTGATAACTTAGGTCTGCAGTTCAGCTCCTGAATCCTAACCAAGTAGAAGGCTCACTTAGCTATTTTCTTTACCTAGATACCACAGAGCCAAAAACAAATATAACTGAATCATTTCTATTGAGTAATAACAGAGCATTATTATTTTATTTCTGACCAAAATTTAATACTGAAACAAGAATGAACTGAAAATTATACATGGATAATAATATTATTATACAAGAATCATTAGGCCTTCTCTGTTATGCCCTGAGGATTTCCCTCATGTCCAGGACTCACTATGGCATCACTCCATCATTTTTAACAACTTTATCTTTAGGGGCGTACTTGAGCACCTAATTTGGCTCTGACTTGACCATGCTTGTTGTCTGGACATTGTTCTGATGTGTGAAAAAACTAATCCCGAGGGTGTCTCTGTTTTGTTTCTTCCTTCTTTAGGCCCCATAGCTGCTAAATATAATTGGTGTGATTTATAATGTGCTCCGGGCATTACATGTTCTCCCTTTGGCTCCTGCGTAAGGTTATTTGAAAGTCTACCTATTTATTATCTGCCACAGTTAACGCAGCACAGCGTGCAGAGCAGCATTCGGCTAACCCTGAAACTCTGCAAATTTGGCAGCTGCCTTGAATCAGAAGGCACACGTTTGTACTGTAAGGAATTAGTTTCAGCTGCTGATGTTACATCAGTTAACGCTAACCTATCTCTTTCTGCTCTGTTGTCAAACTAAGCAAAGGTTCAATTGTGCTTGAAGGAAATCTTACTCAAGCACTTTATGGAATTATAGCTATTTTCCTCCCGTCTGCCACTCGCCGGCCCACACAGCAGAGCAGATCTCGGTGGCTTGCGTAGCACCGAAGGTCTGGAGTGTTAACAGCACTTATTTCCTCCCATGCATTAGCCGCCCATCCCTTTGCCTGCGATCAATGGGGGGATTTCAGCAGCGGGCAGCCGGGGCTTAATGAGCATAATAACTCTTCCCCCACAGAAGCGCGGGGGCCCAGACGATGTCATCAGAGTGGCTCCCATCCCCGTTAAATCTGCCAAGTGCATTTTTATGGCTTGCAAATTAGCCGTGACCTTATGAAGCTGAAAGGTTGAATAAAGTACTTGGGCTTGGGAGAATTTTTTAAATATTTACAGCTCACTTTTCATAATCAGCGCGTGTGTCCGCCCCTGTCTAGGACCCCCGGGCTGTTATCATCCCACCGAGGCACTTCCACCGGCACAGTGATTGGTCATGCCTTTTGTCTCAGGATGGGCAGAAAAGAATGCGCAAATCCATCTTGTTCAGAAAGGCTTCGATTTGGGTTCATTAGCCACTGATTCAGAATAATAGGACAGCAAAATATGGGAGAAAAACATAACAAAACAAAAAATTTAAATCAGGAGCTGTTTAATTGCCACAGAACTTCAAACATGTCAAACTTTGGCGCGTAACTTGAGGTCTACAGCTAATGCTAGTTTTAATATATTCACAGACTAAACATACTGACAACATTAATGTAGTGCCACCCTTAACTAAGACAAGTTATAAAGATTAATTCATTCAGTTTTTGTGACCAATTCATCCTGTTCAGGATTGCGGTGGGTCCAGAGCCAACTCTGAATCATTGGGCACAAGGGAGGAACACACACCTGACAGGGCACCAGTCCATTACAGTGCATCAGACACTCACACAAACAGCCAATCCACCTACAAACATTTGTTTCTGGATTACTGGAGGAAGCCAGAGCACCTGGAAGAAACCCACGCAAACACAACAAACTCCTCACAGACAGTGACTCGTTTGAACTCTCAACCGCAGGACCCTGAAGCCGCATGACAGCGACACTACCTGTCGTACAACAATGCCGCCCGCACTAGTAATAGCCTGTGTTAAATCAGAACAGGCATAAATTGGTCAGGGTCCAGTCTCTAAATGGGGCTCTTGCAGGCTATTTAGAGACATACGTATTGTCATGCATTGAGCAGACATCCAGCACACACAGCACGGCAGCTCCACAGGGGTTTAATAGGCAAACACGGGCAGACAGCTGTGGGCTGGACGTGGCCTTGTTCATGGGCTCTGGTCCCAGTGAGACACGAACAAATGAGGAATCCTCCCAGTGCCATTTTTGCAAGTTCCAGCGCTCTGCGCCTAGGCAGCTGGCACAATGGGGGAGCTTTGTTGATCCAATTAGAGCTTTGTTGATCCAATGAGGGCTTTACATGTTGCCTGCCGCCCCCGTTCTGCTTTTCTGAGCTATCTCTGGAGCTCAGGTGAGAGTTTTACATATGCATGGGCCCGTGGTGGGCCATTTCACAAAGCTCCTGCGCACAGTGGTCAGAGAATGAGGACCTGGCTTTGGCAGAACCTTCTGATGAGCTTGGCCTTCATTCTCTGGATTTGGGTCATTTTCCATTTCTCAGAGCACATGCTTCCTAAAGGAAAGGGAAGGGGTCAGGTTACTTCAGGAATGTCTGTGAAAATGTAATGTTGTTATCCTCAGTAAGAACTCATAATCACGTACTGTGTTTTAATAGCAAGAGACACTTTAATTTCTCTGAAATGAAGCCTCCTGCCCTCCTTATTTTACAGTGCCTGATTTAGTTAAGCAATTTAGCAAGAGATGACATAACATCTCTAGACAGTTCTTCACTCATTTTTATTTTCTTTATTTCACAGTGTGATGTATGTGAACAGAATTTTTTTACTTACTGCTCTAGTTGAAGTTGCTGGAGAGGAGGTTACATGTCTTCTTGGCAGCTGACCCTAGTAAAGAGCAGCCAGGTATGAAACAGCTGCCAGTCAGTCAAGTGGCAGGTACCACTGGCCGGGCGTAGAATTCGTTTTAGCTGTAAGTCAGTGTGGCTGCAGCCACAAATCTCTACAAATCTTTAACTGGCAGCTGAGCACAAGACAAAACAGTGATTTGTGGTTGCCAGTGACTATGAGTGACAGCTGCCAGTGAGCTATGTGGCAGCAGCCTTTGAGACACAATTCTGTGGCCTGCTGCCAGTTTGAGACTGAAACCTTGCAGCTGTAGAGGGCTGGTGAACAAAGCTTGTGTGCACGGTGTTCAGGGAATGTGAACTAGGCTTTATGATGAGCCCTATATCTATAGATGTGGCCCATTTTCCAGACAGCATATAAAACTTCCTAAAGGAAATGAAGGAGCTCAGGTACTCTTAGGAATGTCAGTGAAAATGTAATATTTTTATCCGCAGTAAGGATTTAAGGATACTTAATGATACATTTCCAGGGATATTGATTCAGCTCCACTTTTCCAGTGTTACAGATAGAGGAAGAAAGTGCTGTGGTATGGGAAGGAAAAAAATGGCCCCTCTGAGGTTCTGCCAAAGGACAGCAGCAAAAAAATCAGCTTTGTTTAAAAGAGAGGTGAAAGTAAAGTTTGCTGCAGTGTCCCTCCAGGCCAGGTTAAATATTGAGACAGCCAGGCGGAGTGTCTTCTCTGCCCTCTGTTCCAAACATGCCACAGCAGCAGGGGATTTAAAATGTAATGCAAAGGTCCACGGCGAGTCAGGCAGCATCGTTATTGATGATCTATCACATTAAGTCACGTCACTACGAGAATTATTGCAACGGTTTAAAATAAGGCCATGGATGAAAAAGAAAAATCATTACATTCTGCAAGCACATATGAATTACGAATCATAGTCCCTCCATTCATTACCTTTTAATAGTAAGAGACACTTTAAGTAATTCTCTGGAATGAACCCTTCTGCTCTCTTCATTTTACAGTGCGTGATCTTGTTAAGAAATTGACAGCGTAATTTAGAAAGTGATGATGTAATGTCTCTGGACAGTTCTCTACTCACCCCGGCCCCTGACGTCTTATTATTAAACGGTCCACATCTCCTCGCTTTCTTGAAATAACAGTTGTTAAACTTTAGAGATGTAACATTCACTCCGCTGGATGAAAGTCAATTTATGGAAAAGTGGGTCGTATGTGGTCACACTTTTTGTGATGTCACCAAACATAACTTCTTCTTCATCCTACAAGACTTTAGCTACAACACTTTTCACATTGTAAACACTTGTGGGGAGTGTTGTCACCAGTGGTGGATGCTGGTCTTTCAAGGAGGGGAAGCTCAATTTCGGCCTACATCATAAAATGTGTCGGTTTATTTATACGTATAAAATGCCGCTAAGAGGTTTAAGAAAGTCTGGTTCAACTCAGAACAGAATTAAAATGTAATGCTCCCACAGATCTCTACACCAAAGTATCGCTGATTCGCTCATTTCGCTGTCAATCAAAAAGGGATTCAGCCTCAGACAGATCATCCAATCATCATGCAGAAGCTGAGCGTTCGGGCCAGCCGAGGCCTGCCCACTGCCCCATAGACCCCCAGAGACGCAGAGTGTCCAATGGGCGGGACAAAGCCCAGCATTTATCCAATCACTCATTGAACTATTGAACTCTGTGGACGCTCAGCGTCCTCACTGTTTAAAGCACTGTGAAGCTGCGGAAATGATTGAGAGGAAAGCAGCATCTTTACCAGTGATAAGAAGCTAATTCTGAACAAAAGTTGAGCGCGTTGTAGTGCATATTTATTCAATGACATGTACACACAACAGTATATTTTTGATCACTTATTTTTTGACATTTTAGGGGAAGCTGAGCCTCCCTTGCATCCAGAATGCTTTTGGAATTTATCCCAATACAGGGCACCCAATCAGAGCAGAGAGATCATTTACATACATCTTCCCAAGGGTTCCCAAGAATTAAGAAATGCTGGAAAAAATCACATAGACTATTGTCTGTAAGCCCCTACAAATATAATGCACGGACCTGGAAAATGTATAAAATACAATAAATGTTAGGGCATGGGACTTTAAAATCACCATGATCCCAACACTGATTGTTCCATGAGACAGCCTGGTGGTCACCAGCTGTACTTGCTTCGTTTCTAGTAGTTGGATTAATGTATTCAGCCTCTCATAAGACCACACACTTTTTTTTTTCCTCAACACAATTAGAAGCTGTAATTTGTTTTTGAAAATCTAATTAAACCACTCGGACCACCAGTGTAGTCCCCTGTGAACACGTTTGGTCTAAAATCAGCTCTTGAGAGGCTCTGACATGTAAATGATTCCACTGCTGGAATATAGTTCAGCCCCATGACACCAGGCTGCTGTGTGTGTGTTGGGGGTTGTGTGTGTGTTTGTGTGTATAAAATGGGGCAGAGGGTTGGTTAGACACTAGCCACATGTACACAGACTGACAGATGTTTTCCTCTGTCGCCTGCGTGCAGCTTTTTTCTTCCTCTCTGTATTTCTTCTTTCATTAGACGCTGTATGAATGAAGAGTGTATGAATTCAAAGCCTTTCAGATGTAAATTCCCCTCTGACGGCCCGTGCGAGAGACTGACGGAATACCAATAGCTTCTCCCAGGCCTTTTCCAACTTGGCAACCTCTCAGCTTTTCCCATTAGACACAAATTACAGAAATTTCAGCAGAAAATGGGGCATAATTAATGCATTGAACTGTCCAATCAGCGCAGCAAACTCGTGGTTAATTTCTTCTGCCGGGTCCAGCTTGTCTTGTAAACTTTTTATAATAAAGGTTTCTAAACTGTTTTTGGCTTTGATGTACAGTTCTAGGAAAATAACTTGGCAAACCTACATCATGTGGGAGGTTCTTTCAACTTTCAAAGGCCTGTATACTACATTTAATTTTGTTGTTTTTGTATTTTCCCTGTGGACCACTTAGGATATTTGTTTGGTTTAATGCCTTGTCCTTTAGAATTTAACAAGATAGGTTAGCTGCAGTATCTTTAAGATATTTCTCATAGAGAACTGATCTCTATAATAATATATACAGATAATAAATATTATATAAATGACTAAATAACTCCTTTTTCCTGCAGCCTCTCTAGTGGTGAAATAGACCACTGTAATGCATTAGAATATTGACTCAGTGTTTGGTTTAGATCTTCCTTTCAGACACTTTATTTGTTTAAAGATTGTAATGCTGGACAGAGTAGCTCTTGGGTGTGGCATGTGGAGTTTGTATCTCAAATCCTAAAGCCTGAGGCAGCGAGCTCATGCACTCTATCTTTCAGCGCTCTTGTGTACCCTAATATCTATAAGCCGGGAAAGCAGCCAGCGAAGGCAAAAGCACATGACAGGTGGATGAGAGGAGCACTAAAGCACACTTAGAGGCCTGCAGTTCTTTATCGATCCAAGGCTAAAGGCCTTGTGATTCGCACAGCCATTCTAGAGGAAATCTGAGTAATGGACCTCTGAAAAAAAAATTTTGATTTCTTATTGCTTAACTTCATGGATTCCTTGTGTATCTTCTGCAGCCATAAAAATAACCTTGACCTTTAGCAGGTAATCTAGAGTCCAGGAATACAAGCTTACTCCTAACTGCATAGTGTATCACAGGCTATTGGAAAGTGTTTGGTCTTTAGATGTACTGCACCAAGAGGGATTTTTAAAAGCAATATATAAGACCACTGCAGTGGATGCAGAGGGCATTGACACCAGAAATATAGTGCATACTGCAAAAGTGTGGGCTTTTATGTCCTTGCAAAAGAGAAGCTTATTGTCCAGCTGGGTTCATAATTAAATCCAGATGAGCTTGTACTTAAACTCATAATGTAGTTAATAAGTTGGCCTTTCCATTTCAGTGCATTCGTCAATTACGTGTTAATTTGTTTAGTCAGTGATGCTCTAGTGTACCAGTCGCATAGAAGCTAATGAAAACAGTTCTGCATTGTTATCTCGTGTTTATGAAATACCGTGTATATTTCATACTGTAAATACTTTGGGAACATTGTTATGTTTTATTAGCTCTTCCTTATTTGCTTTTAAAGGGAGGTGGGATGATGTTTCAGACATTTAGACATGTTGTGTACTTCTCATCGTTAGCCAACCATGATTCCCCCATACCCTTGAATCAGGGAACACACCACTAGTCACCTGAATCAAGAGGCATATAGAAGTGTGTGTGCACTGGAGAGAGGCTGGGAGTGTCCCCTGCTGAATGTCAATGGAAGGAGTTGTATTGTGCTCTGAAGGTGAAGCTGTAGCAGCTCAGCACTTTCTCTTCAGAGCTGCTCTATAGTTCACCTACGGAAAAGAGGGCAGCGGTGCGTTCACACGCACACCACTCCTCCGTGTTCCTGCGCTTCCCACCGCAGCCCTTAAGAGCTCTCATTCAAATGCCTTAAAGATTACTGCAACAGTAATCCTACACACAATCCCAGCTCCTGAGGGGCTGAACTCCAATGTGTCATTAATATTCATGCTACCTTGAATTCTCCTCCCAAAGAGAAGGTAAAAGGGTAGTTCGGCCTTTCGGTCACTTCAAGATGTCTTACAATGTTGGGAAATGTTTATTTTGTTATCCATTTTCCCTGATTTAATAAATGTAAATTGTTTATGCGCCCCCTCCAGGGTGTGTTCCTGCCTTGCGCCCAGTGATTCCGGGTAGGCTTTGGACCCACTGCGACCCTGAACTGGATAAACGCTTACAGACAATGAATGAATTAATAAATGAATTGTTTATGCTCTCGAAAATTAAATGACCAGGACAATTAAACCTGCATATTTTAATCTATAGATGGGGTTTTCAACTTTTTTTGGACACTCCATGGCACTGTGGTGTTACGAAGCACACACAGCACACTCTTTGCTGTGGTGTAGTTGGCAGCATGTCCCCTTTACAGCAACCTTTGAACAAAAATCACCAATTTATCTTCAGCTTTAGGCCTATTTTTAAAATTTGCAAGGCACCGGTACATTTTTAAACTGTGAGCTGGATAAAAGAGTGCAGTAATTATTATGCTGCAGGCCGGAGCACCAGAGGGTGGGGCACATGTCAGTCATTTTCAGCAGCAGCCAATTAGATGCAATATTTTCATTGTTAATCACATTAAGCCAATCAACAACAGGAACTGTTTATCATTTTTCACTGAAGCCTCTCATCTTAACAATTTTGCAAATGAAGGTAGTAATTGCATTGTTATTGGACAGGGTCTAGCAAGTGAAAAATGCATTATTAAGGTCCATCAGGACAGGAAGACTGAAGTTATATATCATCACTGTCCAATTAAACAATGTTTCTTCATTTTTTTGTGGATTTTTAAATTACTTTATCATTCGAACACAGCTGTCATTTACAATGTGTGGTGTGAAAAGTTCATGATGATTGGACCAATAGAAATGCTCCAAAATTACTTGGAATAAAATGTTTTACATTGACTTCCATTGAAAGTTCAGAAGCTTTCTCCTCCTCCTGTAAAGGTACTATTTTTGAAGAAACGTGTTTTTAATTGGACAGTGACTAATCTCGTAACCCAGTGCCCCCAAGAACATTACTTGCGCCACACTTTGAAATCCACTGATCTACAGGATAGAGAGTTAGAAAATGACCTTTTAAGAACCAATTATTTTTTTTTTTTTGGTATACAAAGCCACACATATATAAATGGACCTCAGGAACAGAAATAACACAAAAAAAACCCTTCATAATGAACAAATGAACATAGCTCCTATCACCAAGTCCCAGGTGCTTGGAGGGGTGCATCTCTGGGGCTTGGTTACTAAACCTTCACCAGGCCAGGCCACAGACAAGCTGTCACCATCTGAGAGCCACAGTTTGAACCCTTTCAGTTTGTTAAATAAGTGGGAGTCACACAGTAGGGACTGAGGATAGCATTATAAATATTAAAGGAGGAATTTGCATGTGGCACTCCAGTATTAAATCACATAGAGAGGGCCGTTGCAGGCCTTATTAAAAGATAATGTGTTCTGGAGGAAGAGGGATGCATCGCTGCCTCTAACTCTTCATGGCTAAGCCAAAAATCACCACCCAACAACGGAGGAGAGCTCTGATTAGTTTAAGAAGTCAGACATAGACCGAATGGGTGGAGGACTCCTATTATTAAACCAGCGCATTTCCCACTGTAACGGCCCATTCCCCTAAACAGAGTAGGACCTAATGAAATGCCCTGCGTCTGGCCGTATCCATCTCCCTGGCTGTCGAAATTAGCTTTCATATCGTTATCATCTGCCGGGCTCTACAAAGAGTTTGCCGTGTCAATAGACTTGCCCTGGGAAGGCTCTCATCGCCGTGGCCTCATTGGCCACTGATATAAATAGAGCAAGGGCTGAAGATATCCAATTATGACAAACCCTGAAGCACATGCTCTGGGTGACTGGCCCCTCTCTCCCTCGCTATTGAGATATCACTGTTTAGCATGAGGAAGCGGAGATGACTTAAAAGCAGTCTTAAATGCCTTTGCAGGAACCAAAAGCATGCTACTGGGTGTTTGATAGTGTTTAGACTTGTTCTAACAATAGAAACTTGGGTTTTTATTGTTTGTTTGTTATTGTTATTGTTGTGTAAAAGAAATGTGTGCCTTAAAAAAACAAATTTAATATGATTCTTAATGCTGGCATGGATTTATATTATTCTTTGCTTTAGAATGTTCAAAGAGGACTGGGCCAATAGAAAATGTTTATTCTAAACAAGTTATAAGCAGTGTTGTACTTTGAAGGCGTCTCAGTGCAATCAAATCAAGGCATATATCAGTTGTAATGTGGCTGGATATCAGTGATGTACATATGCAGTAACATGCATTTGGACCCGAGGGGAAAACGTTAAATTCATGATAAAATGTAGGACATGTTCCATGAAGAGATGTTGAGTGCATTTTTCTCCGTCCCCATCCATGCACACAGCATTTTACCTCATGTGTGCAGGAGGTGGTAGACGAAAGAAGAAATGAGAACGAGAAAGCTGGACTAATGTTACAGCACATCAGTGAATTTTCCAAATTACATGTGTTCTTAATAACTCCCCACTGTGATAATCAACCCTCTCATAACCAGCCTTCGTTCCTCACACTCTCTTTTGTTCCGGGGCCACTGAGCAGAATTTTTTACACCTGTTTTATCATGTGTGCTGCCAAAGGATTACAGGGTGCTTCCCATGCTAGCTGAAGATTGGACTAATTTGCTGGATCTTTCATGGTATCTAGGGTCATGGTTTCTACTATCTGGAAACATGGACTGAACCATTACACCAATGGTTTATTCCTGCGCTAAATTTCTCTTGGCTTCACTCACCCCTTAGTAATTACACACACTTACAAATATTCAGACTCATTAACTCTCCTTTTAAAAACCTCTTTCTGTGTGTCTTGGTTTGCGAGTCTCTGTGTAAAACCTGATCCGTGTAGTTTTGCTGATTTAGAGCTTTTGTTTTGCATTTGGGCATTGACTATGGACTTACTTAACATGTGCATCCAGCCTCTGCATCTCAGTTATCTCAGTGTGGGGTTGAACATGAAGGTCAATTTTGCTTTATGAGCCTCCATTGTCCAGTCATTCCAAGTGTTCTTTGGAAACTGTGTGTATTAGCGCTTGCGTGCATGCTCAATTAGTCAGAAGCAATAACTTCACAATTGCTAAGTTATGAAAATGACCCTTATTTGGCCAAATTTCAAGCCAAAATTTGTCAAAACTCAGGCCAAAAATTCTCAAACGTACTGCTAATTTTACCTACCTATCGTATTAGGAGGTTTACATTTCTAATTAAATTGAAATCACAAGGCTAACAAGCATATTTCAGTGTTAAAAAACAAAACATGATTAACTGATTTTTTTTTTGTTTACAAGCTGAATACATCAATAAATATATAAATAGTATTATTGTAGTTTAGTTTATTGTAGTTGTAGTTTTAAATAGAACAATAATTAAATTAAAATGAACTTTAATAAAAATAAACTCTGCCTCTTATTAGGGTCTAGGTCTCTTATTAACCTAATTTTCTAAAGACTGGAAATATATTCATCCATGTGCAACTGTTGTAAAGCCATGGCTTCTAATCCTGAACTGCTAATCCAGTCCATAGTGGCACACACAGTGGGGACGTGCTGCTGCCAGTGGAGTTCTGTTCTGTAGTCTCTACCTTGCCCTGCTTCCTAGCTGCAGTTGTATGAATGAGCCTGAAAGAATGAAAAATATTATGTATTTCCCCTTTGTACACACTTACTTAAATATTCATGCATTTATTTCCAGACTCTTGTCACTATGCTTAGAACTTTGCTCTTCTGGGGTTTCTAAATAATTCACTTTTTCCGGCTGTTTGTGTTTCAATTTCTCTGCTCTAAAATGGCCACTTTGAATATTCTCAAATTCTCATTCCTATTTGGACGTGTAGTGTTATTGGAGGGATATTGTACTCTGCAGGGGCACGCAAAATAACGAGGTTTTTGAATCTCTCGCTCTTGCTCACTCTCATTCACTCACTCTCTGTCTTGCTCTCTGTCTCTCTCCTTCCTCTCTCTCTCCAGATCCTAATGCTTTGGGACAGCACGGTCCAGACCATGCTCTGATTGGCGGCGTAGTGGCCGTTGTTGTCTTCGTTACGCTGTGTTTAATCATCGTACTGGGCCGATACCTGGCAAGGCATAAAGGTAAATTCTTTTTAATGTTGAAGTGTTACAAAAAAATTATTCAAATATTATTCACTCACTAACTCACATTCACACATTCATTCTCACACGCACTCTTTCACATAGACACTTACTGAAACACTCGGACGTTCACTCATTCACACATTCATTCACACTTGCTCAACAACTTACATTCACTGAAACACCAAGATTTTGTCTTACACCCTCACTCACCAAGACGTATTCACTCACTCAAAAAACTCACTCAGTCTCACATTCATGCATTTACCCACACACCAAGTCTCACTCACTCATGCACCCACTCACACACCAAAAATCAGTGCTTCAAATCAATGATGTCACATGATGCAATGAAGTTTCAGCCTCGTGATGTGAGGGTCACTGTAGCAATGTAACAGTGCCTCACTTTTGACTTCTGACTTGACGCATTTGTTTCGTCTTGACAGGAACATATTTGACAAACGAGGCCAAAGGAGCGGACGATGCCCCGGACGCAGACACGGCAATCATCAACGCTGACGGAAACCACGCACACGCAGAAGAAAAGAAGGAATATTTCATTTAGACTGTACTCCATTCCTTTCTCTCTCTCTTTCTCTCTCCCTCTGTCTCTTTCTCTCAGTCTCTCTGATCCTTTCTTCCCTGCTCCATGTAGGAACCTTGTCTGGCAGCAGTGGATATTTCGCCTTCACTTCTTTACATCCTCTTTTCCTCACTCCTTTCCTTTGCATCCTTCCGTTTAGTGGTCTTCTTTCCTTTTTCAAACTCAGTTTGAATCTTCACCTGCCACTTTTTATGACTCACACGTAAGCATAGCTGCTGAAGATTTCCGCCTTTTTTGTTCATGGTGTGTCTGTAAAATACACACAAATCAAATTAAACCGTGGCCCGAACCACCCAGTTCGACAGCGAAAGTCCATCGCCCTCACACTTCACAGTGCCTAAATATACAGACATCCATCAAGTTTCAGTCAAATGCCTTCTTTTTTTCTTTCTTTTTTTGGTCAGTTTTATATGATTGTTTGCTTGCTTTTTATCTTCAGCGTTACAATGATAGCAGTGTCATTTTTTCATGTTTGTTGTAGGTTGTTTTGTTTTTTTTCTACTCTTTGTGGTTCATTTCAACACCATTGCTGTAACAATACAAGTCCAAATAAACAACACGAATTATTTTGCTTAACTTGAACCAAGGGAGGTGGCCTGTCAACCTCTGAATCTTCAGAAAAAATGCTGTTGAGTTAGAACACGTTGCATAGTCTTAAGTGAACATTCCACACCACGAGGATGATAGCTCCCACCCGCCATTTAAAAATCAGTATTTGTACTTGAAATGTAGATATTGGTATGAAGCCTATATAAATAGGTCAAAGGATCATAGAGCTACTGAGCCCTCCCCTGTGTTTTAGTTTATGTGACTTTTGAACACCAAAAAACGTAGCTAGTGTGATAGCAAGCCAAGGGTTGGGGGATTGAAGGCACATAGTTTTTTCCTGTGTTCACTGTGTGGCATAGTATGTCCTTGTCTAGTCTGTATATTCCTGCACTGTTACACTCCAGCTACGGGACATTGCCATGAATATGTGCTTATTATTGTGCAGGGAAACATGATTGAAGTCCCTTCTGCCGTTTACATACAAATGTGTCCTGAAATCTGTACTTAAAGATATTTAAACTACAGTGTGTTCAAGGTTGTGTGGTCTAATTAGACTTGTGGATTAAATGTGGTCTTGTAATGAGAAGGTCTGGGAACATCCATGTCAGACTTTGTGCTTAACGTAGGTGGGAACAAACTTAGCCAAATGGTGCATTCAACAAAACTGTCCAAAAGACGATAAGACTATCATTATAAACACAACCTATAAATGAGCAAGATAAATTTAGGGGGTTTTCGGAGGGGGGGGTGACACTTGGGGTGGTCCAGCACAAACGTTAGACAGGTTGTCCCCAGATACTTTTTATTGTTACGAAATCCCAGTCCACACTCACAAGACTTTGGTTTCGTCAGTTTGACAAACCCAAACAACTAAAAACACTATCAAACTGTAAACCTTTTTATATAAACTTCCAGTTATGATTTGTAATGAAAATGTATTGTCCCTGGGCAGTCACAAAATGTGTTGTGCCATTTGACGTTGGTTATTTGATTTGATTAAATATAAAAGCACAAAGGAAAGTTTTCAACTCTTCAGTGACCAGGCGACAGAATGGGCAACTTGGACTGATCTCAAAAATTTATGAAATGAATACAATATTAAATATATGTTTGGGTCAACATATCTCACAACATTGATGGGTGGTTGAAGTGTTTTTTGAAATAGTCTCTGTGTCTGTTTCTCTTCTTTTTTCTTTTCATTTTTGGAAATTTCTGTAATGAATAGGCACCCTTGTTAATAAGGCTGTATATTACACCTGCTAAATGTAGTAACTAGTGAAAATTGTTGTTAGACTTTGGGAATCCTGCTTATCATCAAGTTTGTATATTAGCCAATTTAGACATTGATTTAAAATATACATGATTTTTTTTAATTATTATTTTATAATTTTGGTCATTGAGGAATTTTAACAAGCGCTCCACATCTCTGTTTTGGTTTCACCATAAAGTATGTATATACTGTATAAGTACTACATTTTGGTAAAAAGAAGAAAAGGAAAAAAAAAAACATTTTGATGTCATGATTTTTTTTCCAATCTTGTAAATGACTTCATTTCACTCAGATGAAAGACAACTTAGCAGGAGTCAGCTATGAATAAGGAGGAAATATGTGGATAAATATGCCTGAGGAATTATAATAATAGATGCTGCAAATTGAAGTAGTGTTTAAAAGGGTGGGTGGGTATTTTAGCCTTTAATACAAATCCTTAATATGTTATTTGGTCACGGTGATTAACGAACAATATAGTAGCATCAGGCTAACAGCAGTATTTTCAGAGAAATCAATAGCTCACTGTCAGTCCATGTATCAGTCTCTTGTGTAGAAAAACTGAATCATTAATGCTGGGGAAATGATAGAAGAATAAAGCTTTAAAATTTGCAGAGTAGACTCAGTAAATCTGCTTTTACTGATTTCCCAGTATACCACGACAAAACACAGGCAGGTAGGCTTTTGGCTAAAATGGTACTTTTCTTCTTCCATGCCTCAACCCTGTATGTATATAAAAATCACAGTACAATTATAACAATTTACTGCAGACCAGTACCTTATCAGTGCACATTCTACTTAATTTCCACCTTAATAAGAACCACAGATGCTGCACTCTTTAAAATATGTGCCAAAAAGATTCTTTTGCATTGCCACAGGAGAAACAACTTTGGTTCCACTGCAATGAATGGTTCATAAAGGAATACTCTGTCCCACTTTATCATGTCACTAATAAATGTGTAGTTACACATTAACAACCCATGAATCAGTTTTTTTTTTAAGAACTGGAGAGTGCTCTCCATTACAGATGGATCACTGTAGTGCAACACATGTATCAACTTCAGCTTTTCAAGCAGTTACACAAGTGTGTCTTGATAATACCAAACAATTACATGTAATTACATGGGTATACACTGAACTTGAAGAACTTGAAGCATGTGTTTTCTTACACAGCCTCTACTACTGTGATCCATCTGCAACACTCTGCAAGCCTTAATTACTGAAATGTACATCAAGGAACCAGAGATCGTTCTTCTATGTCTCTCAAATAATAACTTTGGCACTCTCTTCTCTCTCTCTCTCTCTCTCTCTCTCTCTCTCTCTCTCTCTCTCTCTCTCTCTCTCTCTCTCTCTCTCTCTCACTCACACTCTATTTAAAGCCTGTAGGCCTGACACTAAAAATAAAGAATAATGCCCACTTTGACCCCTTTGACCAATATATTTCTTATCCGAGATCACATAAATCAGCTACTCTTAATCACCATGGTTGCCTTTGCGTTTGCCGTGGGAGGTTAATGTCATGTTGTTTTAATGCGGCACCTTCTCTGGACTTGGCTTCTTGGCTTTCATGACCCACTTTCTCAAAATGCCAATGTACGATAATTTCAATCTCTCTCTCTTGCTCTCTCTCTCTCTCTCTCTCACACACACACACACACACACACACAGAGTGCTGGATTTTATTATATTCTGAATGCATTGTATTTTCATTTTATTCTCAGTGTTTCAGACTGTGTTTCAATACCCTGATTTTTTTTGTGTGTGTGACATAAGTTTTTATTGTCCTTTTGTTTATTGATTTCTGAAAGCATGAAAATGTGCTCTGGAGTACGGGCAGGGCTGCAGAATTGAGAGCGATTTCTAAAGTCTCCCATCAGTGGTCGTCGGGCCTTCGTTTTCTTCCCTTGGATATAACTACCAGTGGGTCAGTCACAGATGAACACTTGCCATTTTTTTCTTGCTTTTTAAGACTCCATTTAGCTGTGGAGGCCTACAGAACTCTGTACAGAGTTCACAGACACAGCTTTATGTTTTTGGGTTCCATTGTTTTGCAGGTCGTGTGGAGTGCTGGAGCTTTAGCAATCCTGTCAAATGTCCCATCATTCAAATGTAACCTGCTGTAACTGGCTCTGTAGATGAGCAGTTATCACATACTCCCCTGAAAATTCTCACAGACATCAAATTCTGCCCTTGCCCTCCACAGTAGCTACAGCAAAAGGGACAAAAGAAAGCAAAGAAGCATTACCCAAGATGTATCCAATATGTAAATTGTGATTAGGTGTGGAAATGCTGTCTAGCTTCTGTTGCTGACTCATAGCACAGAGGTCCATCCACAGTACATGTAGATTTATTTGTATTTATTTAATTTCTATTTCTCTTACAATGACTGGGGAATTCTTTTGTTTATGAAATGTTTCAATATACACATGCCGGAGAGACCCTACTTTGTGCTGTATCTATTGTTTAGAAGAAATGTAAAATGATATTTTAAGTGAATTTAATGTCTCTTTTTTAATATAACTTTTAATCCATCTGGCTGTTTCTGTTGCTTTGATGACAGGAGGTCACAGAAGAAGTGTTTGTTTAAAAAAAGTTACAATAAAAAAAGGATCTTTGTCACTATTTCAATGCAATTCATGTACAAATGGAATAGTAAATGTTTGTGTCAGAAATTGGCCACTATATTACACAGGGCATGTGTTTCTTTTGGCATTCTCAATTTCTTTTTTAGCATCTCAGGAATGACTCGGTGAGTTGTTTCATAATTTAGACAGATTTTGCAAAGTACCTCCCACCTGCTCATTGCCGACTGCCGAAACTCTGTATCTGTTGCTTTTCAAAATAGGCAATTATAATGTTAATAAAAATCTCAATGTTTATTTAATGCTCGGTTTTTCTGATTTTTTTTTTCATCATAAGCAGCTAGATAATATCAGAATATTCCTGAAAGTATCATAAATGTCCAAAGGTGAGTGCAATGGGTTCTTCCATTACATTACAGTGGTTTCTTTCTTTACATACAGAGAGAGTCAAAAGTCATCAAACCCTTTTATTTGTTTGATATGTCACATGACCACCTTCCCATTAGAAAAACTTGCCCTTCATCTAATATGGCGGCTTTCAAGATGGCGGCAATGTTCCAGACATAGCCTAAAAGATAGGACCCCTCACCCATTACTTCATGGAGTATTCAGATAAAAGGGTGTCCTGTGAATTTTGACTCACCCTGTATATTACACATGAACATAAACAACATAAATAATCTCCCAGCCGACAAGATATCCATAAATGAGTAAATTGGTACACACTATTGGAATGTGTAGCCCAGATATTTAGTACAGTTCTACATGCACTGGTGGCACTACATAAACAGTGCTGTAACCTGCTGCAAGAGAACATTACAGAGGAGACGATCCTGTTGTTTTAAACATTTTAGAGCTTAGACTGGGAAAGTGTCAGATATAAATATACCAGCATTTCAACTGAAATTCACATTTTAATGTATCAAACGCCATTGTAATAAATTGAGCAGCAGAATGTTCTTTTTTTTTTTTTTTTTTTTTGGTGATTACTATTGACTACTATTGACTTGTTGCATTCAACCATGTGTGCAATAATGAGGCCATGTACTGATGGTGGACAATGTTCTGGATCACAAACACCACCCTCATTCATTAAAAAAAAAATGCAAACCCCTGTTCAATCTTTTCTGTACAGATTTATAGACGCTGCACACTACTGAACATATGCACCCACCAATGGTGCACAATGTTATATTGTAATATATATACAAGTGTTAGACAATGAAACAGAAACATCTGTCATTTTAGTGTGGGAGGTTTCATGGCTAAATTGGACCAACCTGGTGTCCAATCTTCATGAATTGCACATTGCACCAGTAAGAGCAGAGTGTGAAGGTTCAATCAGCAGAGGGTAAGAGCACAGTTTTGCTCAAAATATTGCAATGCACACAACATTATGGGTGACATACCAGAGTTCAAAAGAGGACAAATTGTTGGTGCACATCTTGCTGGCGCATCTGTGCCCAAGACAGCAAGTCTTGGATTAACTGTGGACGCAAGAAGAAGCTGTCTGAAAGGGATGTTCGGGTGCTGACCCGGATTGTATCCAAAAAACATAAAACCACGGCTGCCCAAATCACAGCAGAATTAAATGTGCACCTCAACTCTCCTGTTTCCACCAGAACTGTCCGTCGGGAGCTCCTCAGGGTCAATATACACGGCCGGGCTGCTATAGCCAAACCTTTGGTCACTCATGCCAATGCCAAACGTCGGTTTCAATGGTGCAAGGAGCGCAAATCTTGGGCTGTGGACAATGTGAAACATGTATTGTTCTCTGATGACTCCACCTTTACTGTTTTCCCCACATCCGGGAGAGTTACAGTGTGGAGAAGCCCCAAAGAAGCGTACCACCCAGACTGTTGCATGCCCAGAGTGAAGCATGGGGGTGGATCAGTGATGGTTTGGGCTGCCATATCATGGCATTCCCTTGGCCCAATACTTGTGCTACATGGGCGCGTTACTGCCAAGGCCTACCAAACCATTCTGGAGGACCATGTGCATCCAATGGTTCAAACATTGTATCCTGAAGGCGGTGCCGTGTATCAGGACAACAATGCACCAATACACACAGCAAGACTGGTGAAAGATTGGTTTGATGAACATGAAAGTGAAGTTGAACATCTCCCATGGCCTGCACAGTCACCAGATCTAAATATTATTGGGCCACTTTGGGGTGTTTTGGAGGAACGAGTCAGGAAACGTTTTCCTCCACCAGCATCATGTGACCTGGCCACTATCCTGCAAGAAGAATGGCTTAAAATCCCTCTGACCACTGTGCAGGACTTGTATATGTCATTCCCAATACGAATTGACACTGTATTGGCCGCAAAAGGAGGCACTACACCATACTAATAAATTATTGTGGTCTAAAACCAGCTGTTTCAGTTTCATTGTCCAACCCCTGTATATGTATATACATATATATAATTCACATATATATCATTGTTCTCCAAAGAAAATTATGTATTTCCATTTTTCTCCATTTTAATTTTTAGTTTGTTACATCATTTGAGCACAGAAGCTGTCCATCATTGTGTGAAAATTGCATGATATATGAAAAAATAGTACATGATTTTGTTAATTACATTAAACCATGGGGCACAGCACATAAAACTCATACCTATGATCTTAATGTCCTAACAGTGATTTGCTGTGGTTTATCTGGGTTATAGGTAAACATGATATGGAGCTGTTCTCTGCCTCTGGTGTTGAATGTAATCCCAGACTGATATACGTCTGGCAGACTGCAGGCACATCCACAGCCTCAGTGATAAAAGACGCAGCAAGGCCCCATGGGGCGGGGAGACAGGTGCCCGGAGGGCAGAGAGGAGTGATCAGTGGAATATCCCCAGAGGGGACACTTTTTTACTCACTGCTACATGCACCTCCACTGAGGTCAGGCCTGCTAGACAAGCTACAAACACACACACCTGCCAACACACAGTTACCACAAAGCCATAAGAGACAGGAGTCTCATCCAAACACGAGAGCCATAAGAGCTTAGCGCAAGCTTGCGCACAGAAGCATGTGAACACACACACACACACACACACACACACAAAAACCCAAAGTAAAACCATCCCAGGGTCAAGCACAGATTTAATAATGTCTCTCCTGGGCCCTGTTTGTGTGCAAGGGACATTTGGCTCTCGTTAACAGCTGCCACAGAGTCACAGCAGATGCTGATTCAGTGTGTCGTGTAAGGGTAAATATTGTATCTCACAGACTGTTTAGTAAAAGGCTTATATCCTATTTCATAAGGCCCGCATATGGGGTTTGTGTGACTACAATTTGTTGTATTCAAGGGCACTGACATGACCCCATACCACAATCCTGGCTTTTGGACTTGTTGCTGATAACAATCTGGGTGACTCTGAGCCCAGAGAAATCACCACTGCTTCTTGACATGTGTAACATAAGGCTTTTGTTTTGCTCAGTAAGTTTTAAGTCACATTTGTGAAGGTAACTCTGTATTTCTGTGCTTCACAAAGGTTTACCAAATAAATCACATTGCAGTGCCATTTGAGGGTGTTTACACTGCAATTTGAGGGCATTTGAGGGTGTTCAGTTTAGGCTAGTGCCCTCGCCCATTTTACGCACTGAAATTTCTTTCCTTGAATTGATTCCTTGAAACATTTAAAGATGCATTGTAGAAGAAGAGATATGCTAATCCCTTTCAATGTCATATCATAACCATAGTGACATAATGACAGAAGTAAGTTAAAAACTGTAGTTGAATATGGAGAGTATTACCAAGGGATTGAACAACACACTTGAAACATCTGCATTAACGCAAGTGCCATCTGGTGGCATCAGCCTTTTAAAGAGTCCAGTTTGTATTGTACTTTTTGGGATTTATCTGCAACAAAGCAACTATACATTAAAGAGAAAAAAAATAATTTCTGTAAATTTGATCTATGTATACCAGGTTGTATAAGTCTCAAAGTTTTTATATGATAGCCACACTTCACTTGCTACAGTTCTCTAACAAAAGGCATAGGCTTGTTTTGATAGAATCAACACTAATAACCATACATTAATCCTACTTTTTTCGTAATCCCATCCTCCTGTGGCTCCAGGGAGAAGTCTAGGTGTTTTGTCAGTAGTGGCAGACATGAGTGATGTGTTGAAGGAAGGGTGAGAGGTTTACCTGTCGCATCAATCAAGCCATGGACATGTGACCTTCCCTCAAATGGGCAGCTGGCTTTTGAGAGTGATGGGAATGCCATCCATGTCAAGAACCCATTTACTGTGTGCATTTTCATCCTCACTACTGAGAAGGCCCTGCATCTTTCAGGGGGCTGCAGCCACAGAAATGATGCCTCATACAGCCAACCTTGGATGTTTAGTGGGCTGTTTATTCTTAATTATAATGTATGAATTGACTTGCCAATGAGGACGCATTTTTCTCAAAGACGGCCTGTTCCAACAGATTATTAGTTTTTTCGAGACCAACTGAAAGTGCATTAAAAGATTGCTAGGCATGCCAAGCATTTCAGCAAGTGGTAATTATTCCACAGACAATTACATACAGACTAAATTCTTCACTTTTCTGCAATAAGGCTTTGATGTAGAATGTAAACTCTGTTCAGGTTTTAGTGCATCATTCACTCAACTATGGAAATTAAGCCATGAGAACCGTAGTGTATATAACGATCTGTCGATTCAACCTACAGCAGTTTAACCTCTTTATACTGTTATTATAAGCAGCGTTTCACCATAGGTTGATTACACAGTTCGCCACAGGGCAGCCAATCAGACTAGAGCCTTATAAATTATGTTTTACCTCTAAAGGGACAGTAACAAATCGGATTAATGAGATTTGTTTACACGCAGTTGAAAGTGAGAATTTTTAGATGAGTTTTCAGAATATTTAAATGAACTAATACATGTTTGTCTAAAGGACAATTCCCATGATTCATACAATGTCTAGCCCTATACCTAACTCTAATTCTAATGCTAAACTTAACCATGACCCTATCACATTCACTACAACCCTAACCGAAGCTTAGAAACAGTGGAATGGTCTCCTGTGTAATATTCTCTTACAAGAGTTAGCAGCAGTGGGGAGCTGTATATGAGTAATGCAAGTAAAATAAAATAATAATATAATAATAATAATAAAAATACTAGTTAACACAATCAAACGTTTTCACTGGTACCAATCATTCACCTACCAATAAGTATTTAATAACAGGGCAAAATCCACATCATTTTGGTTATCTGAAAAATGCCCTTTCACCCAACTGCACATTTTAAAAAAGTAGAAAAGCTCAGTGACTGAGCCTGGAAACACTGGTCAGGCATTCATGATGCTGCTGTGAGATCAAAAGTTCACAGATGAGTCATCCTGATCACACACACCATTGATGTATGCTCTTTTTTCCTTTGTAAACTCCTGTTGTAAATTCCTGAAACAAAACCATGAAAATGCTAATGTACTTGACCCTCGCTGACTCCACCAAATAGCACAGAAGCTATGAAACATTCGGTAGACGCCAACTAACGGTGAATAAGCAGCAGCTGCAGCAGCAGCAGATTATGCCCAGAAGAAACAAGTCTCATATGAAGTGTTCAACATGCTCCTGCCCACTCTGTCCTCTCCCAGAGCTGCTGGTGTAGGCTGAGAGCTATACAAAGATACAAGCATTAAGGAGTACTGCTTCCTACAGATGGAACAGGGTTGCCATCTGCTCGAGCTGCGCGCTTTTGACAACTTGAAAAAGCACAAAGAATACACAGTGAGCGAGAAGTGACAAGAAAAACAGCACAAATCTGGTGACCGTATGGATTTGGAGTGGTGTTTCTGCTGATATTTCTAGAAAAACAACATACTGGGCTTTCAGGTCGGTAAACAGTGATAATGCTGACATCTTAATTTTCCAGATGATCAGGAACACACTACTGTGATCATTTGCTCAAATAATTTGTTTAAGAAAATGAAGAGTAATAAAAAGATATTTGTCCTCTTCTGGCGCAATACCAGCCTCATCTGATATGGGAAGGCTTTACACTGGATGATGTATCATTTCTGTGACAATTTGATTGCATTCAATCAGAGCTACTCTAATTTATCTCAGTGGTATTTATTCTGGAGAACATTATGCATGTCATGTAGCCTGTGCTGCACTATAATTAAGCTTGCCATAAGAGATCTTTAGGGAGTTTTTGCATTACTTGTATTGTAAATCTTCAATTTTACTTTTAACTACAACTTTAATTTTATTCAATGACAAATTATGCTTTAGTTTAAATGGTTTTTAACAGATTATTTGAGGGGAACTAGTGTTTTCATTCAGAAGTTGTTTGTCTCTTAAGGTGGAACACTATGTTTTAAACAGGATTATGGCATGTACATGGCTGATGTTTCTGTATGTATTTTCTTTCATGCAGTTAGCAAGGTCCCAAATTTAGAGTCAGTTCCAACTCAGCATTACCCACCTATGGAGGAGGAATAGCATCTTCAACATTTTTCTTGCTTTTAAATATTGCAGGTCTCTCCACCATCTTTTTCTTTTGTGGTGCGCGAAATTGTACAAATTTTACAAATTTTACACACAAAGACAGAAAAGAGCCAAACAAAACCACTGAAGTGACAGAACATAAGCTGGTTGAGGATAACACAAAAAGACAAAATAGAGAAAGAGAAAACAAACAAGACCTGAACCTAAATTACAGCTAGAACAGAAGTAAAGCAAACCAATAACAATGAACTAAGATACACAAAAGCTACAGAGACCAGGACCAGACCACAGAGACAGGAATCTAACAAATAGTAACACAGATTAACTCAAGAGGAACACAAGACAGCACAGGAAACAGCAGAGCAGTACCAAGTCACAAGAGACACAGTGATGCACAAAGGAGACAGACTCAGAAAGTTAGGAAAACCAAGGCCAAACCAAACCAATGACGTTAACACAAAACATGGGCTTTTTAAAATGAGCAGTCACATAAGAAAGAGGGCGTTGCTAGGGCAGAGGCAAGCACGTGAAATAGTAAACAGGAAACACATAGAAGGCACAGACAGAGAAAACAAGGAGAGAATTCCATGAGGAAGAAGCAAACGAGAGAACAAAGGCAGGAACAGACCTAGAGAGAAACCAAGACAAACAGAAAGGGAAGGGACGTGAATCATGACACACCAGACCATTTTCCAACATGCAAACAGACTGGAGAGCTAGTGTGAGGAAATAGCATTAAAAAGTTAGTATAGCACTTAGATAAACGTGCCCCTTGACTGTTTTAATTATAGGGCCTACATCATGAGATACTTTTTTCCAAATTGAGAAAAAGAAGTTTGGAGAATGATCATGAAAAATTTAATCTAGAAGTATTTGGTACATAAAACTATAAAAGTGATATAATTGGGCTTACATTAAAACTTAGAACTAGTCTTTAACGACAAAGAGTCTGTAGGTGCATGAGCCTATTTTCACTTGCAAATGACTCCACAAGAAGAGCCTGTTTTGAATTTGTTGTCTTTGTCATGACAGAAAAAAACAATGCATTAAAGTTTATGTGCCTGTTCAGTCAGTGAGGCATAATAGAGCTCTGCCAATCAGAACAGAAATACATATCAGTTTACAAAGCAGTAACCACAACCTCATATGAGAGAATAAATACAATGGACAATGGTCATGTGAAAACTAATTTGAATTTTGCTGCTGTATAAAACTACACAGATGCTCCTGTATTTCAAGCACAATTAGTGTATTTCAGTACATATTAAATTAATGAAAAGTGCATGATTATGGCCCCTATACTGTCTGCTATACAGAGGACCCCTGCAATGTTTATGGAAGTGTTAACAGAGCAAAGAAATTTAACAATGTTACGTAATGTACCCATCGAAATGTGCACTCAACTTCTCCACAGCACTTGAATATGCTATAGCATAGGTTTAAGTGCCAGAGACACTGGCTGTCTCTCAGTATCGCTCGCAGATTGTGTTTGTCACAATAGCAGGCTGGTGTGGGGCTGTTACCTGCAACACTGCTGTCTCCCGTGGCATGTCTGCCGGGCTCCGCTTTTTATGATAATGCAGTCGTGTGTCTGCCAGAGTTTTAGCTTTACCTGAGACACAGATTGGAGCTCCAATTGACAGCAGGCACACACACACACAGACAGACACACACATACACAAAAACACATACATACATACATATATACATATATACACAAAGCACTTGGCACTTCAGCTAGGCCCACAGCCCAATGCTTTGACCACCCCCCACCACCACACACATACACACACACACACAAACACACACACACACATAAATATATTCACTTTACACTGTCATGCATTCACACAAGCATGCTGGAATACAATAGAGTGTAACATACTAAAACCCCGAGAAACAAAAACAACTCCATGCACTGTACCCAACATCATTCCTTCTGCTGTACGCCAGAGGGGAACCCCCAGGGTACGGTACAATTTCAAAGATGGCCTAATGAAAAATACATGCCTGTGATCTTTAGGGCATTTCTATTGAATAAATGTACCATTTGCAAAATGCTGAGAAACTCTTGCCTTCCATTTTTTATTTTTATTTTATAAAATAAACAAACTTTGCTTAGTGCTCAGTGCATTATTGGAACTGAGAGCTGACAAAATGGATAATATTAAGCAAATTTTAGTTTATTCATTCATTCATTTATAGGATGAAACCCATTCTTTAGTTCTTTTGCTTGTTTTCGAGTGCTCTATTGCCTCTTGGATCTGAGTTATGAGTTACAGTGGTTAAAATCTTACTCTACAAAATGGGAAAAAATTTCAAAAGCCTGATTTGTCATCAGAACACAAAAAAGAGCAGCACTTCAGCAGTTCTCTGCTGCAAGTCTGCAGTGATACCAGAGAAGTGTTGCTGGGCTTTAACATTTAGGTCATCACATTTCTTTAAAAGCATTTGACAATCCTATATTTTCACCAACTCCTAACTCTCTGTGATGTATATTTGTTTGTTTGTTTTGTTAATAACTTCCAGTTTCACCTAAAATGCTGCAGTAGCCACAGGTGCTAGAATGCAATTTTCCGATCACAAGGTCTACAAACCTAGTGTCTTGCAGCTATGAAAATACCGTGTGAACAGAGATAATGTTATATTTTACCATACCCAAAAAGCCCCATTGCCCTTCTAAAAAAAGAAATCAAGCTCGATAGATAGGTAGATGTTATCAACTTGGTCATGCATTTTAAATGGATAAAATGAGAAGTGTTTCAAAATAAGTTTTGTTTATCAAACCTTGCGCTAGCTTTAATTTTGCATAGCTTTTTAAGGTGGGAATGAGTATTCAATAAGAAGCTGGAGAATAACGCAAATAAGACTCTTAAACAGACCCTTTAAGGTGGAACTAAATGCGTGAATATGATGATTATGTTTATGAAGCAAGGATCTGCCTGCTAAAATGACCAAATTACATTTATGGTTGAAGGGAAAATAACACCAGCCTTGTCTTGTCTAAAATATTAAGGTAGTTTAGACAGTAGCTACATTCTTGTAAATGCAGGGAATACAGCAGTTGCTCTTTCCAGTTTTGATCTCACTTAGGTAATTGTTTAGTGACATTACATATAATTGGTTTGTGTGATTTAGACAGATAAAGTGAAATTAAAGTTGCTTCAAAAAGTTTCAAAAGCTATGGCGCTAGTTTCGGCTCTTAAGGTGGAACAGAGAATTCAAGTAGCTGGCGAATAACACCAATAAGACTCGTAAACAGACACGTAACGTGGAATGAAATGTTTGACTATGAACATTGTGAATAAGAAGCAAAGTTCTACCTCCTAAATGACATTTATGATGAATGGGAAAATCAATTTTTAACACCAGCCCTATCTGGTTGAAATATTTAAGGTGGGTTTGTAAGTCTTTTTCTTGCGTAGTTAGATGTTTTAGTAAAATTATGAACAGTTTACTGGGTAAATATATTGATTATGGCACACTCTACTTAGCTATTAAAACGTCCAAAGTTCTTAAACTTGTCTGTTACTTGTTCATTCAGTTTTTCTCTGGTAACCTGGTCGAGCTTCACGTCTGGGAAGGAGATGAATGAGGCAGAGAGCAGTCTCCACTGTTTTGAAACTGTATTATAAATTATTTGTGTCAGTATTTTATCTAGTTTTTAAAAGAGAAAATATCGATATTGAGTTTCATATACCCATATATACCCCTACCCTTGGCCTTGCCCCTCTTTCCCAATAAAACCTAAGAAACACTACATCTATGCAAATGGAGTGGTAGGGCTAGGGGTTTAAATGGGATTCACCCATAGTCTGTGATCATTTTATCCTGATCTGGGACATGGGGGGGCTCGACGAAGACCCAGAATTTTTAGGTAAGACCCACCCTAGACAACTAGAGACACCTGGGGGAAACCCACGCAGACACAAAGAGAACACACCAAACTCCTCACCAACAGTGACACTACCTGTTGCACCACCATGCCACCTTAAAGCAAACAGGAAAGGGATTTCTGGAGACATTATTAATTACATTAATTACATTTGATTAATTACAGTAAACAAAATGGGGAAAAAGGTATTGGCACTTCATACTGGTTGGTTTTTATGTGTAGTAGAGGAGGCTTGGGAGGAAAATAAGATGAGAAGCTACCCCTTCACGTATGAGCTAGTGATAAATGTAGAGTAGTCGTGCATGTGACATCACTACTAACGTGCAATGAGTAGCAGCCTTTCAGTTAGGCTAGTTCACATCTAGATGTCTCATAATCACAGTTCAGCATGGCTATACACCTACAGCACCCACAAATGAACCTCTTTGAAGCATTAACTTGCAAAGATCCAATTCATAGTCACTGAAATTTCTTATAAAAGATTATCAAAATTTAATGACTCCCTTTTGAGTCTCTTAACAGGTGCCTTTTCTCCTCTTCGGTTTTAATCTAGCCCTACCTTTTTCCCCCTTTCATTTGAATGATGGCATCTTGACAAAGTCACACTCATTACATCCTAAAGGGCGCCAGAGCCATGATCATTAATATTAAACCACACTAGCTCCATGCGGCATGTGTCTGCCTCTTTAACCTTGAGCTTAACTGGGGAGTGTGTGTCTTATTTTACATTTTTATGTATAGTGTGTCAGCTTTGAGCAGATGGTATCTGTATAAGTATGACTTGCTTGTCCCCTTCCCTTTCTCCTCACACCTGTTGCAGACAGACTCAGAGCTGATGGTCCACCCTGAGACACACAATAGGCTCCAAAACACACGGCCAGGACTAACCCCCAAAATCCCACTCCCCTGGATCTTGACAGACAGACACCCTCTGCCCATGCCCAAACATGACCTTCAGTTGAACTCCAGTTCTCACCGTGTCACTCATTAACTCGCTCACTCACTCTTTCTGTTCAAACTTAAAATAAACAAAGATGAGTTTTTTCAATTAATAGTTTATATTTAAATTAGAATAATAAAATATCATTGCAAGTATTTCTTTGCCAATTTTTAGCACACAATAACAGCGCTGAGCCTTCGACCAGCTGACATCACCACTTCCCCATTATCTCCGTCTGGCATGTTCTGCCAAGGCTTCGCTGCAGCCATTTTCAGCTTTTGTTTGTTTTCAAGGGCTTCTGACTTCAATCTCCTTTTCAGCAAGTGAAATGCATGCTTGATTGGATTTAAATTGGGAGACTGACTCAATCAGTCCAGAACTTTCCCTGTTGTTTTTTCTCACCCAACAAACTCCTCCATTTCCTTCTCCGCTGTACATTGGGTTGTTGTCTCCCTACATAGTGAAATGCGTTCCTAATTTTGCCTTTACTGTCCTTCTCTTTAGCAGCACTGTAAAAGTGGATTTACAGAACACAACAGGATTCAATATAGCAGCAATGCACCTGCATTAAAGCTAATGGCTGGAAAGGCCACTCCAGTGTCTTTTTCCATTTAATTTAGTTGAACAAAGTTATTTGTATAGAGCTTTTTGCCTCCAGCCTTCACAGAATGCAGCTTTACATGAATCCAGGCCCTAGTCCTATGTGAGAAAACAAAGGGAAGCTGTCAAAAGCAAATGGCATATTCAAATAAGTAAATTAACAAATGCCTTAAATTAAAAATAACAGTTGGTTTGTTTATCCAGTACACCTCTCAGTCCATGCCTTAAGTGTTTAAACCGTGAAAAAAATGTAAATGTTTTATTCAAGCAGCTCTATAAGGTATTCCCCGCAACATGGGGTCCTGACTCTGAGTAATGACTTCCCCCATTTGGGAGACTTCTGTATATGAGAGTAAAGTAATGTGGCTGGAAAAGACCTGCAGTGACTCTAGTATATGTCCTTATTCACCCCTACTCCCTGTCTGTGTCCTTTCGTTCACTGTTTTATCTACACCTGCACTAATCCTCACTGCCTCCAGAGTGGGCTGCCAGAATGGCACTTCACTTTGGGGAAGTCATTCCCATCCCATGGGACTCTGGTTAAAATGCCTCATTTTGGATGTCCTTCCCAACTTACATTACCCTGAGTGTCCTGCTTTACAGTCTCTCTCTCTCTCTCTCTCTCTCTCACACACACACACACACACACACACACACACACACATATTTGTTATTTAATTTGTGAGTTCTGCTAGTTACCACTAACTCCATTCAGAATTAATTAGATTCTGAATTGTTCACAGCAGTTTTTTGAATTTAGAATTGATCAATTTTTGCACACAGCTATTTCACCTGTAGCTCTTCAATAAAATGTTTAAGAATCAGAACAGCAATAAGTTCTCCAGTGACAGAGAGGTGTCAGTCACACACAGTCATTAGTATATAAGACCACGCCCACACCATTATGATTTTGTTCATTTTTGAGGAGAGATTTATATTTATAAATAAAAATTTGTTTGTTTTTGTTTATCTTTTTAACATTGCTGAAAGTTTCACATAACGTCCAATTTAGAATTATACAATATTTAGCAAAATTTCAAAATGTGCAGCAGGTAGTGTCGCAGTCACACAGCTTCAGGGACTTGGAGGTTGTGGGTTCAAGTCCTGCTCTGGGTGACTGTCTATGAGGAGTTTGGTGTGTTCTCCCTGTGTCTGCGTGGGTTTCCTCCGGGTGCTCCAGTTTCCTCCCATGGTCCAAAAACACATGTTGATAGGTGGATTGACATCTTGAAAGTGTCCATAGGTGTGAGAATGAATGAGTTCCCAGGGGCTTTAAGTCCACCATCAATAAATATTTTAAAAAAGTTATAAATGCAACAAAACAATATTCAACCATTTGCCTCAGGCCTTGATGGTTTCAAAGGGAAGACTGGATAATGTAGGAATGTGATATACCATATACTGATGTTGTAACTAGACTGTTAAATGCAAACTCTTTTGTTTTAAATTTCATACGTTAATTGTATTTATTTGTTTGTTTGTTTGTTTATTTTATTTTATTTATTTATTTATTTATTTTGGTGGAAGCTACAGTGAGCTAGGCTGTCATCCTAAAATGCCCAGATACCATGCAGACATGGGCAACTTTTGTCAATGATGCTGGCACATTTTTGTCAAACTTCACATAAACCAAAAGGGGTCTACATATTCTGACAAAAGTATGGCAGTGATGGCCATGGAAAACTGAATGTATGTCAAAATGGCTCAACAATTAAAATGCTAATAGCATTGTTTGACCCCTGGCTCATGTGTGGCCATTTGGTAGTTATGAGATCTTTATGTAGCAAATAAAAGTGGTCCGCCTAAGTGCCACCAATCAAGCTGGCATGTAGGTCAGATGAAAATGGAGAATATGAGACAGACCTGGGTTTGAATAATTTTCCTATTGTGAATAGGGCAAAGAAATCGGTAGATTTTGCTACAATTGTCCATTTCAAACTACTCTGAGCTGTGCAGATATTTTTAGAGATCTGTGGAAAAGCTGCATTTGTGGTGAGAGCATACAGTGCAAAAACAATAGAATACATGCATATCAAGGCTCATATTTTTTTCTCTGTCTTTATACCACAGTATTGTGGTTACTCTGGGGCAGGGGTCTGGCATTGCCAAATATAGATACTAGCCAATCTTGGAGCCTGTCTCTCCTGGTTCATTTATCCTCTGGTTTCCATAATGTCAGTAATCACCCCAGTGACACTGGCTCATGACAGAGCTGCAGGAATTACCAAGATGAAGCATGATCAATCTCTGCTCTTCAGACTCCATTTCTTTTTGGTGTTGTCTACAAGATGAAGAATTCCTATCTTTTCTCCTCTATATTTAAACTATTCTCAAACTCTCAACTGATTCATCAGGCACCCACACATTGTTCATTGCTAACAAATGTTTCCATGTAAAGGTTCTCTTTGGCAGGCCGTGACGGCTTACTGAGAAGGAGAGGAATTTAATCTTCAAAATAACCTGAGAAGGGTACTATAAGGTTGTCAGTGTTGCACTCTTCGTCTCTGGTTTGAGTTGAATTTACTGGGATAAATATTGTCTTTCTAAGTACCATTGCATTTTCGTTCCCTTTTTGAAGTTATAGACAAAGGCAATTTAGTGTGAACAATCATGCATATGGATATGGTAGATATGTGGAGAAACTCCTCATCAAATGCAGTGTGAAGCCAGCCATTTGCATGTAGAAAGCACTCCCTCCTTCCTCCATGCACAATTATACTGCTTGTACCACTGAATGATGCTTCTTTGAGGTTTTTAGTGTGTGGAATGGTAGGTTGGGGCTGCTATCTCAGAAGAAATAGGCGACTAATTTGAACAAGCCTTCTTTTGCATGAGCCATTAGGGAATGGTAAGTCTCCTTTTTTCCCCCTGCTCCCTGCAGACTCATGGCAAATTACTGCCCCCTATGGATAGAAAAGCATTCTTCATTGATCTTTTGCTTCTATGGGTGATAATACACAGGGGGAAAATGTAGTTGTTTATTTCATTTTGTGCACTGCTGCAGTCATGATCTTGAAAGATAAGTGTGTTCACTCGTACAAGTATTTGATCTACAGAGGGGGTTAAACAGCCTGCTTTCTTTAACAGATTTTGACTTAATTAAGTTAATTTTAACAGCTTTAATCTGGGATCCTGAAGTTATTTGTATTATTAGCAGGTCTGTGATCCATAAGCTGATTCCAATTTAAAGGTAGTACTTTCCTTCCTAACTTCCCAGAATGTTCAAAATTCCAACTGCAAATAATACTGAAATAATAATAAAATCCCACCCCTTGATCAGCCCAGCACCCGGCAGCGCCATGCCTGTTAACCAAAGCCTCGTTTATCTCCCAGTTCTCCTTTGTGACAATGACCTCTTCACCTCAGAGTTACTTAGTGGCAAAATAAAGGTTAAATCAAATCATTTCCGAGTGGGAAGTGTGAGTGGACTTGCAATGAGAGTCCTGAGTCAAGAGGGAGAGAGATTAATGGCACCTAGAGAGAGCTGTATCAGATCATCTCCTGACAGTGACTCTCTCACAGTTTTATCTGTGTTCCTAGCATGCAGAGACGCACAGGAGGTGTGTCCAGCAACAGGATGAGAAGAGATGAGTGGACTGGGCCAGAATCCAAATGGAACAATAACAACCTTAACCACATATGATGCTCCATAACTTCTACTTTCCTCTACGTGGTGACGCTGTTGACCTTGTTTGAAGAATCCATTAAAGATGTGGTTGTCTATGTATTTCTCGTGGAGTATCTGCTACAGTTTCACAAATTAGAGTGAATGGATGATGATTGAAACACAGCTCCATTTTGTACTTTCCGTCTCTGTGCGCCTAATTGAAGAAGCGGGGATATCTATCAAAATCCGATAGCATCTACAGCAAGCAGCCGATTATTCTGTCAGCACCGCTCAGCAGGCTAATCAGTTAGGGGTGGACCAAACTCTACAAAGAGATCCGATCAGGCTCTGACAAGGCCGGCAGAAGAAAAATGTATGTAGCTTTTTATTATGAAACATCCGAACAGGGTGATGGATGGCCTAAATTTAGCTTCAGCAAACTTCTCCGAGCTTCCATTGATATGGGCTGATTAATGACTATATGATTCGTCCAGCAAGAAGACGGGTGACAAAGTAGTGGAGGAGAGAGAGAGAGAGAGAGAGAGAGAGAGAGAGACAGAGAGAGAGAGAGAGACAGAGAGAGACAGAGAGAGAGAGAGAGAGAGAGACACAGAGAGAGAGAGAGAGAGAGAGAGAGAGAGAGAGAGAGAGAGACAAGAGAGAGAGAGAGAGAGAGAGAGAGAGAGAGAGAGAGAGAGAGAATAAAAGAAATTTCTTCAATATCGAGCCCAACTTAGTCGCTGAAGTGCGCTACATTATACATTCGTTAAGAAGGATGTGTTTCTTGTTATTACATTAGAAGTTCAATCGTCTACTCTTTTCGATCATCTCTGTGAAGAATGGGAAACGCCTGAAGCAGTGGACGTTTGTTGTGCATTCACACAGGTCTCAGTAAAAAGCTGAATCCAAAGTGTTTTAAAACAAAGTAACAAAGCAATAGAGATACTCCTGTAAAGCCCTAATGCCCATGCGATAGCACCGTCGTTGGCAGGATTAGCACAGCAGAGTTTAACAACAGAGAACACAGAGGATGTAGATATTGGCCATTTTTGTGGGGGGACATTTTTGTTGGCGTAATGAAAAGTGGCCTGCCAGCTGCGGCGACTTGTGATTGGGGGTTTTATGCACCAGCAGAGGCACTCAGGGAGAGACTCATTCAAAACACACACACACGCACACAACAACACCTGGCAGCCCTCATCAATCACATCCTCTCTCTGAATACTGTTCCACAGCAGTCTGCACTTGTGAATCAGATCAGTGTTCAATCCCACCACTCACCCACACACCCCCTTCCCTTCACCCCCAACCACTCCAGCCCCAATCTGACCACTCGGACACTCATCACAGTGGATTTAAAGAGGGCATGCAGGTCACATGGCGGCAGTGTTTGTTTAATAGTCTCCTGGTGCCCCTTGTAAATATGTATTAAAGATGTGCTATTAAGATCTTGCATTGGGGACCCACAGCCAGACAATCAGCAAACAGCTTCTTGTTTAACTTCAGTAATACACTTTCAAATGAAAAGGCAGGCAGGTCAGGTTCACTTGGGAGAAATCAGAAGCTGTTTTAAACTGAGCAAATCTACTCTAGAGGCAGCTCCTTCTGAATCTGCAAGAATTCTGTGTTTTCCTTTATCACTGTGACAGACTGAATATTCAGCTGTAGCAGTGTTGGGGCCATTTTCACTTATTCAAATGAAGGTTCCTACAAGATTATTGGCTTGATTGTACATTTCATCCTTTTGTTTAACACTTTGGCTATGTACAGGTTGTCTTATGTACACTTCAGAAACAGTATGACACATCTGGCAAATAAAATAATAAAGGTGATTTGTAGCTTTGTTTTTCTGTGATGGACAGGCATCCCAGGGCTGTCTACAGGGAGCATTCAGCAAGAATTGGGAGCTGTCGTTTTACAGATGACCAGATGCTAACAAAAAAAAAACAAATAACATGGCAGTGAAGTACATGGTGTGTCTCTTCACTCTGGACACATCTACAGATATTAACACTGCTGCATCTGAACACATCTCTCAGAATCATGCTGTTTGCATGGCTGTCAGACCCAATCTGCTATGCAGCCATAAAAGTTTTCAGTGAGGCTCATTCCTTTAGTGATGTATTTGCACAGATAGCTGACATTAGTGCGGTGGATCGCTCTCAAGTCTAACTGCCTTTAATTGCTGGTTTCAGCCTTAGTTCTGCTGTTTGTCTTTAAAAAAAAATAAAGACGGTTCTCCAAGGGTCTTTCAGTGATGACAGTGGCTCTGCATAGAACCACAAACACATTAAAGACTAGCATGCATACAGGACTTTCTATGTTATAAAAGTATACTTCAGAGTGATAGAAACTGTAGTGTGTTCTATGTCTATATTCTAAATTATTTTAAAAGAGTGGCACACAGTCAACTCTGACTTTTGTCTTGTACATAATGATACTGGGTAGGCTCCAGACCCACTGCAGTCCTGATCAGGTATATTATTTTAATGTACATAATGAGTAACTTATGAGTCATTCAGGGTGAGTTTATCTGAAATAGTGTGTTGTTGAGAACTAAAATATTTCTAATTTAAATTAAATTAGCATGGGTTTCCTCTGGGTGCTTCGGTTTCCTCCCACAGTCCAAAAATACCTCTTGGTAGGTGGATTGGCAACTCAAATGTGTCTGAGTGTGTGAGTGACTGTTGCCCTGTGAAGGACTGGCGCCCCCTCCAGGGTGTATTCCTGCCTTGCGCCCAATGATTCCAGGTAGGCTCTGGACCCACAGTGACCCTGAACTGAATAAACAGTTACAGACAATGAATGAATTAATTAATTAATGTATTGTTGTTGTTCCAAGTCCAATGTTGGCTGCTCCTGCATGGAGTTGCCTCAATGCATCAACCTATCCCTACAGTCAATTTGGAACAACTTGGTCAGGAATATCCCCTCTCTGACACAACCCTCCTATTCTACCTGGATGTGAGACCAGAACTAGAAGTGCACTGACCATAACAGGCCCCAGCATCTGGGCAGTGGACAACAGGAGGACACAGTAAACTCAACACAGACAGTGGCAAATGTGTGGGCTGAACCCTAAAACTGCAGGCCTGGGAGCTGTGCAGCAGTAATATCACCTTCTTATCATCATGTCACTGACATCTGAATCTACCAAATCTATCCATACAGTTGGTTGAAATGGGCAAAATGATCTGCCGGTGAAACATGATAGACAGTAGAAGTCAGAAACAGAGGTAAAAGATTTTGCACTGAGCAATGTATTTACAAGGTTTAAGATGATATCAGGGCGGCACGGTGGCGCAGCAGGAGGTGTGAAAGACTGGCGCCCCCTCCAGGGTGTGTTCCCGCCTTGCACCCAGTGATTATGGGTAGGCTCTGGCTGCGACCCTGAATTGGATAAGCGGTTTCAGACAATGAATGAATGCAAGATGATAACACTTGTGAAGACACTATATTTTTTACCAAGAAACTGTGGAGCAATAGTCATTCATTCATTCATTCATTCATTAGTTCATTCATTGTCTGTAAATACTTAACCAATTCAGGGTCGTGGTGGGTCCGGAGCCTACCCAGAACACACCCTGGAGGGGGCACCAGTCCTTCACAGGGTGACACACATTCACACATTCACTCGCACACTCACACCTACGAACACTTTGAAGTCACCAATCCACCTGCCAATGTGTGTTTTTGGACCGTGGGAGGAAATCTACACGGACAGAGGAAAAACATATCAAACTCCTCACAGACGGACACCTGGAATAGGACATGAACCCCCAACCTCCAGGTCCCTGGAGCTGTGTGGCTGCGACACTACCTGCTGGGCCACCGTGCCGACCCCAGCAACATACAATGCAAGGTTATTTAGGAACACTTTCTTATTTGTTTCTTACTTGAAATGCTGTAAAGAAACCTTTTAGGTGATTTCATTTTTAATACAGATGTTATATTATGTGTTTAATCCATTATGTGTTTCCATATATTACACATCTATCAGGAGTTCATGTACAATAGCAAACATTGCTATACTTCTTCTGGATTTACCTTTCTTGCACTGTGATGTACATTGCCATTTGCCTGCGATCCAATGTATACCCTTTTCAATCCTTATTATTGACTAACAGTCAAAGGGGAAAATGAGCTGTGAGGTGGTCTTGTGTGACTGAGAAAAGTAATCCACTTATACACAGCTGATAATACCCTTCATACTGTGGGTTGCAGGTTTGTCTACATCACATATAAAGATGGCCTCAGTCACCTCCTGAGTCTGGCCTAAGTGGTCTAAGACTTGGGCCTATCATCAGTTTGCAAGTGATGACTCAGTCATTCAAGGTTAGGGGTTGAGAGTCCCATGGGCCTTGATCTCTGGGTGAGCAATGATGTGCCCCTCTTCACATCATTGCTCATGGTGTTAGCTAGCACAGGCATCACACAGCTGATGTGATAGATCTAGACAGTTTATGTTCTCTTCTGGTGAATTTAACTGTTCAGTGGTGTTGCATTAGCAGCAGTCCAAAAGAAGTAGTAGGATGGCCTCATGAATCTCTGAGAAAGCACATGCACATCCCCACTTTCCCAAGATTGGTGGCACTGTTTATGATATGGGGAAACTCACTAATGGATGGAGCTAATTATAATAATTATATTAATTATCAAGAAAACCATATTATGGATAAAGTGAGACAAGTTCATTAAAGTACAGAACTTCTTCAGAAACAATAGATTTAGATCATGACTGAAAGATCAAGGACTAGCCAATAAGCATATATTAAAAAGTGATATAAAGACACATGTAGGCACAAAGGTAATGTCATCATAGGTACGTTTTATTAAAAGGCTCATTTTGCCTCATACTTCTTGTTCTTCATTTTATGTCAGTTCTGCATGGGAAAGATTAAATGCTGCAAGAAACTGTACCACTTTCATCTCATTTATTCCACTTAATGGAATTCTCAGGCAGAGAAAGGAGAGAAAAATAACTTTAAAAGCACATGTACGAACAGGCATTATAAGCTCTCAGCAAGGGCTTATTGCTTTGTGCTTTTTTTTCTTCTATTCAGTCAGTTTACTGAAATATAAACCAATATAGATCAAACCCTACAGCTTTTACTTGGTCCTTTTACATTCCTGCAATACACTTGTCATCATTTATTGATTCAAATTAATCCATATTTTGTTAAGAGCGTTTTAATTATTAATGAACCTTCCGAAATAGTTCTTCATTATTTGTTTTACTGTTTCCTCTTCAAGTTCTTTTTTTAAGAACTATTACATTTTATATTATGTAATATTATATTATACCTTATTAACCTTTAAACAAGGCTGCTTTTCATGTTGTGCAGCATGTAAATGATATCTCTTCTGATTAGCTGTAATTTGTTTCTGCTCATTTACAAAGTAGCACCAATTTACTTCTTCATATATGCAAATATCTTTTACGATTCTTTAAAGAAGAGTTACTCATTGATCAGTGGAGTTCACTGAGGAGCATGTCAGGACTATAAAGTGGGAGCAAACATCTGAGTTATCAAGGGCGCTGAGGGAACTAAAGCTAGATCTTTGGAAAAGCCATACAAAGGTCAAAGGGGTCTTTTTGTACCTCAATTCACGACAATGTTTCAAAACAAAAAACAAAGGGTGCATGAAACCCATGCAAAAACATGTAATTCCTTTGAAATATGGCAAAAAGTAGATTCCTTAACTAAGGACCCTGGAGGTTGTCCTTGAGGGTACCACCCTAGCTTCATGAGGGGTACCACCTCAGGTCACATCCATTCTTCTGAAAATGTAGAGTAGTATTTTTTGGCAGCGATTAAGAGTCTTAGACTCTGGATGTGAACACGCCTCCTGTGTTCAGAATCCCCCTCCAGGGAGAGCCACACAGGCTTAAAAACACAAGTAGGTCTTAACCACAGCATGATTTGCTTCAGGCACAATAATCATCGTTCTTGTTGCCTGCTGATTGTTTCCCTTTCACAATTAGAGCGGACTTTGTTATTCATTTTTATTTTTGTGTTTTTGTGGGGGTTTTTATTTTTGTTTTTCGGCCTCTGAACACACCTCTGTGAGAAAGAAAGTGTCTCCCTCCAGGTGGGCTCCAGCCTGGAGTGTGCATGTCTGTGTGAGTGTGTGTCGGGGAACTGAGGCCCAGGGGAGGCCATTAAACTGCAGCCGCTCTCCCAGCCCTGCCGAGCGTGACAGCAGGTGAGGGTAAAAATAGTGAGCCATCTGTTAAAAGCAAGAGACGGTGAGAACCCTTTCCTCGTGACTCAGTGGGGACTCAATTAAAATGTGCATTTTTCCACGGCAGCCCCCCTGGTCTGAGTGGGTCCAGGTGCAAAAGGCTCAGGTAGCCAAAAAGGGTCTCGGTCTGAGGGGGGTCCGCATTCGCATACTGTGTGACAGCCCTCGTGACAGCACTACTAAAAACTGGACATTTTTCTTTTTTTTTTTTTTTGCTCCCTCTCTCCCGCTATTAAATCCCTCTGTGTTCTGCTTATTCCTTCATTTCTCTTTTACTCTCCCAAACACTTTGTAAAACAGGAGCCCTCGTGGGCTTTTGCTTTTTTTCTCCTTTCTAAAGACACATGCTGCTACAAAGGCTCTTTCAATATTTTCTATGTGCATGTGCATATCAGCTTGCACAGAGGAGAATAATAAAAATGACTAAGGACTTAAGATTTCGTAATAAATGTTCCTTACTTTACTCTCTTTTTAGTATCTTTTTTTTTAGAAAGATGCCACAGAAGATGTCATTTTGTTTCCCTAAAGAGCCATTCAGTGGTTTTTCACTTTTACACGGATATTCAAATAATTTCCTCATATCATATCATATATCATATATTTCCCCCAAAAATAAAAATAAAAATAAAAACCTTCAGGTGCAGTGGATCTGCATTTTCTGCCAGAACAGATCTCAAATCCAAACATTTAAGATGAGTGGGGCTTATCGTCCAACATCAGAACCCAACCTCAATAACTGTGGCTTAGTGCTATCAAATGCTTTTAGAAATGTTACAGCATCTAGTCTAAAACAATCCATGAAATGTGCTGTTACTGCAGCAAAGTGGGATAAAAAACCCATGAATATTCCTTAATTAGCTTTGGACGAGGAAGTGTTCACAGAAACTTTGGCTATTGGTGTAGATTCTTTGTAGGTTTTCCTAAATATTATGTCAAGTTCTATTTAGAAGCTTTCACTTTGAAGTCTAAATTCGTCTTGTTGTAGCTGCTCTGTTACAAACTTACATCCTCCAGCTCAAGAGATGGGCGGATAATGTTTAGATGCCTTATTTGGAATGGATTTGGAGTTAATCGAGTTAATCACATTTGCATGTTTGCAGAGCAAAGACCACAGTGGCAATCAGAGCAGGTGCACTCTCTCGTTCGCACATGTCAGTATCCTACCAGGACCTCATCATTATCTCCTCCAAATCATGGGCCGAATTAGTGCAAATGTTTCCGATACCAGCTTGAATGCCATCTGGCAGGTGGAACATTCTGGATAGAAAGATATAGAGTCCAGTCAATATCTGACAATCAACATCTTCTTCTCATTATTATACAGGCCCCAATTATTTAATCACTGTGCCAGTAGACCCAAACACTTGAGATTGTCTAGTCATGTTTGAATATACAGTCGGGGTTTAAGCAACTTAACACAAACATTGTTTTTTACTCTCAGAAGCTGATGTATAGAAGCACCGATTTAGAATAATAAGTACCTTAAATGACATGATTACACATGTAATCACACAGAGACATGTGTAATTATTTTTTTATGTTCTGTTCAATTTGTCTCCAGTTTGAATCTGTGATTTAGATAGATAGATAGATAGATAGATAGATAGATAGATAGATAGATAGATAGATATATTCTCCACTTCTATTTAACATATGTGATTATAGTATCAAAGATGCTTCACTGACTGCTAGGATTTTGGTGTGTTCTCCCTGTGTCTGAATAGGTTCATTCCAGGAGCTACATTTTCCTCCCACAACCAAAAAAAATAGCAGCATCTGCATTTGTCTTTACTAACTCAAAATATGTACTCTTTTTTAGGATTTATCATTCCTGTGAATCACTAACCTAATATTTAGTTGAATAACCACAGTTTTTTAGAACTGCTTCACATCTGTGTTGCATAGAGTCAACCAACTTCTGGCATCTGTCACCTGCTATTCCAGCCCAGAATGCTTTGACTACATCCCACAATTCATTTGCATTTCTTGGTTTTGCCTCAGAAACTGCATCTTTGATGTCACCCCACAAGTTTTCTATCGGATTAAGGTTGGGGGATTGGGCTGGCCACTCCATAACCTCAGTTTTGTTGGACTGGAACCAAGATTTTGCTCGTTTACTAGTGTGTTTAGGGTCGTTGTCTTGTTGAAACATCCATTTCAAGGGCATTTCCTCTTCAGCGTAAGGCAACATGACTTGTTCAAGTATTCTGATATATGCAAACTGGTCCATGATCCCTGGTATGTGGTAAATAGGCCCAGCACCATAGTAAGAGAAACATGCCCATATCATGATGCTTGCACCACCATGCTTCACTGTCTTCAGAGTGTACTGTGGCTTGAATTCAGAGTTTGGGGGTTGTCTGACGAACTGTCTGAGGTCCTTGGACCCAAAAAGAACAATTTTGCTTTCATCAGTCCACAATAAGTTTCTCCATTTCTCTTTAGGCCAGTTGGTGTGTTCTTTGGCAAATTGTATCCACTTCAGGACATGTCTTTTTTTTAACAGTGGGACTTTGCGGGGGACTTCTTGCTAATAGATTAGCTTCACACAGGCGTCTTCTAACTGTCACAGTACTCACAGGTAACTTGAGACTGTCTTTGATCATCCTGGAGCTGATCATTGGCTGAGTCTTTGCCATTCTGGTTATTCCTCAATCCATTCGAATGGTAGTCTTCCATTTTCGTCCACGTCTCTCTGATTTTCCTCTCCATTTTAAAGCATTGGAGATCATTTTGGCTGAACAGACTATTATTGTCTGCACGTCTTTATAAGTTTTACCCTCTCCAATCACTACTGCACCAACTGTTACATTGTTCGTCATGTGGTAATATAATTTATACCAAAAACAGTGATTATCTGCTTAGTCATATTGGACTGCTATTATTTTAACATCTTTTAAGATCCTTGTATATACACATTAGCAGGGCATGACAATGACCCCCCAACCCCCCAGTATGGTATTTGTTTCACTGGTGGATGGGTGAGAGGGGCTCAGAATGCCCCTGAGCCTGTAGTTAAATATGTTCCATAAACACAGAAGTGGGTGCTATCTGTGACCAGCAGCTGAATGTGTTTCTGCACTTAATCCCCCATCTTCGGAAGCAGCTGCTATAAATTGCCCAGCAGCACAAGCATCTAAGCAGTGAGGGATGTGCCGAGGAGCTCTCAGATACTTTGAGTGATACAACACATAGCCACAGACTTTAGAAACAGTCAAGTCTTACTGTTGTCCCATGGATGTGATCTAAGCATGGTAAGACAAAAACTTGTCTGCAAGTGTTCAGATTTTTGAAATTTGAAAATGAGTCTCGAAAAATGAGCCTTCCCCAAGATGGATTGAGAAGAAAAGACATGGATATTCCTGAGTGGCAGAAACAAAGTCCTAATCTACATTTGACTGAAAATCTGTACCAAGTGTTAAACTGCTGCCTGTAAATTGTCCAAGGAAAGCAGGAGACTTTGAGCACATTTGTCAAGAGGAAGGGAGGGGTGTCTTGGTAGAGGCCTGTCCAAAAAGATCTGACGCTGTAATTGCTGCCAACAGCGCTTGCAGACTTGTGGTCCATTTGCTTCGAGCCAATGATAATTTTAAATGTTAAACATAACAGGCAAAAAATTTAATTAGTGGTTTAATTGTTGTGAAACATGCCAATAAATCAGTTTTAGTGATATTTGGTGTAAAATAATGTTACTGTCTAAATAAAAACACATATCTTCAAAATAATAAAAAAAAAGCCTTCTTAATTTTCAAAGCATGTCAACGTAAACAAATGTATATATATTCCAATTAATTTTGGAGCATTTCTATTAATCTATTCATCATGAAATTATCATAAAACGTGAAGGACAGCTTCTGTGTTCAAATGAATGGATATATGTTTTCTTTTGGACAGTGACAACTTGCTTCTTGAGTTATTTCGCTTTGGACAAGTATGGACTGAGAAGGCTTCAGAAAAATTTTACATAGAAAAAAAAAATTAAAAACATGGCATTTTTGTTTGCCTACATAGCCACAATACCTGTAGCTCTGGGGAACATCAATGAAATGCTTCCAGCTTAGCGACCAAGTTCTAAGTTACTTAAGGTCTAGTCTTAAGTAAACTAAATCTAAATGGGTGTGGTACATTGCTGATGTAATGTTTTCATTCATCTTCTGTTCCCAGCCCATGATGTTTAGTTCACAGTGAGTCCAGAGCAATGGTGCAGATTTCCTCTTGATATTGGTGGGGACCTATGAACACCACCCCACCCCCCTATATTTTGTTGTTGTTGTTTTCTGTTTGGTCCCTGATAAAACTAGACTGTAAGAGTTGGCCGTTTTGTTGTGCAGTTCATTTCCAAACCATGTTAGCTACAGATGGTTTTAGCCTGCTGTATGTTGTGCGCCAAAACCTAGCATTTCGATTAACGTTATTATGATGGACTAATTTCATTAGCAAACTTGACTTTAAGTGACTTACATGTTTCTTTGAAAAATACCGCCTTATGTCCACCTTCTTTTATGCTGCCATCCTCACTCGCTTTTGACACCCATGTATCACCCACGTTGCACCTCAGTATTGTACAGTAGGTCATGTATATGACTGTAAAGTTTTCCTTCCAGATTTGGTGCTGCTCACAATTAAACGTAACTACAAACTCTCACGTGAGAACAGGGAAAGGCACAGCCAGTCACACTGGTCATATGTGCTACAGGGAGGTAGGACTCAAGAAGAGAACTGTGTGTGCTTGTTATTAGGGGTGTTGGGTAAATCTTAAAAAAAAAAAAAATAGCTCCACAAGTAGCTAAAAAAAAAATCACAGCTTCATAAAAAATACAAAACATCATAGTAATTTATTTATTTATTTATTTAAAACTCTGAAGTATATTGAGGTAGCAGCCTCATTAGACACACTATCTACGTAATTCACATTAAATTATCAATTGTTTAGGAAACTTTACTTGAATAAATCTAGGCTTTTTTGCCTATGAGATTATCTCAGTGACACAGTATTACTCCAAGCTAAACTCATTCATCTATTTGCTGAAGCATGTATTTATTTTGTTACTTATTTCATAACCGCATTTATTAATTCAAGCAACTCAGTGCTTAGCACTGCTTAAAGCTCCACATTTTCTCCCTCTGTACCTGGATAATGCCTGCCTACAGCACCAAAGGTCTCCACCAGAGACTGAAGAGACACACATGACTCCATTTATGCTCTGCCATTGTGTATGTTTTCAGACTGAGTGACTTGCATTACATAGGCGGAAGAAAAAGTAGTTCCCACCCACTGCGTATAATTTAGACAAGATCTCAATAGTTTATTTACTTTCCACTGTGTTCCTCTTAATGATACATATTACCTCAGAAGACTGAAGTATCAAAAGTATCGATATTTTGATTTGTGAACTGATTTTAGAGCATATAGATCCGGTATCGGAGGTATCCATATTTCATTAATCGATCCACACATCACTACAGGGCACCACTCCATCAAAGTGTTACATAGTGTATAGGTCTATAATTATTTTTTCTTTAATGTGCTTGTATCAAGAAATAATGTTTTGACTATTCTGTAGCATTGCTTTACAGACAATGAATTAGCACTAAGCTGTTACAGTTAACTGTAAAATTCTTCAGAGGAATGTGGTATTAGCCCATGGTGATCCTTTAGCACCAGAAACACAGAATGATCCAGCAACTATTCTTCACTCCACAGAGCACATTATTTCCTTTTTGCGAAGCATATGGGCTGTGAGTTACGAGAGTGCATCTGAGACGCATGACAGCAAGAGATTTCAGAAAATGGCGTCTTGCCTCTGCGATTTGAAGGTGGCACATTGTAGATGGCATGATCAGATGGCTTAGGCTTTGCCAGGGTGCTGAGTAAAAGCTGAGAATAATGGGTGAGACACTGAGTTCACACAGGAGAGCTGATGCTCCGCTAAAATCCTCCGGCGCTGAGATGGATGTGGCGCTATCGACTGTAAATCCAGCAGGGAGCTTGACACCCTTTTTCAATAACTACCCCCCAATAAACACAGTGAGTGACATATTCTCATTCAGCGTGGGCTTGTGCTTGTCCCGTCTCCATCAATCTCAGAGTTTCCACTTCATCTCCATTCAGGTCCCGTCCCTTCAGAAAGCAGGCCATTTGAGACGGAGCCAGGCGAAATTACTCGGACAGGTAATATCTTGACTTCAGCAATAAAAAGGACTTTTATGGACAATTTTCTCTTCAAACGCTTGTGTTCTCAGCACTCTTCCAGCTAACTTTAGAACTTCTATGCCTTTCCACTTTCTCCTCGGCCCATCTTCCCTCTCCCCTCTTCCCCTCGCCTGAGGCCAACTACCAAGGCTTTTAATTACTATTTTCCTGAAAAAGACTTTGATTCCTGCCACCTGCAGGTGAGTCCATTCTGCCATGACATAATGGCTCTCGGTTAAAAGTAATTAGTGCCTAGGGAGAGAGGCGTACCAGGGCAAGGAAACAACTGTCAAGACTTTGCATTCAGGTGCACGCCAAAAGTACCTTGTCCTAATCAGCCCAGCGGAGTATGAGAGCAGCTCTGGAAGCAAGGACAGGTGGTTTGTTATGGGCCATGATCCTATAAAGCCATGTTAATGAACATCGATTTCAAACCCACTGGTTATTGCTGCCTAGTTACAAAAGTGCACAGGGCAAAATAGAACAAAACCAACACTTAATATAATTACTACCTCAAGAGAATTGATGTAGTGCCATGTGTTATCTGCACATTTCATTGTATAATAGTTTTCATTTTACAAGAACCATGTACGCTGTTAAGTAGACTAACAAACCCGCTCTGGAGTCTGAAACAAGGGAATAAAAGTAAAACTGTGCTAAAGCAGAAAGTTTTCTTTGTTCTTTGTTAAAGTTTTAGATTTACAGCACACTGCATACAGTTTGTTCTGTGAGATCACAGGGATATACTTAAACCTACTAAAGCTAACATGCTAATAGTGCACACCTAGAAAATAACCTACTGTGAAATCCATAAGGTCATTCATTCATTGTCTGTAGCCGCTTATCAGGCTCGCGGTGGGTCCAGAGCCTACCCGAATCAGTGGGCATATGGCAGGAACACTGGAGGGTGTGGCACAACCACTCAAACATTCATAACAATGGCCAATGCTTGAGCTGCCGATTCATGTATCAAGGAGGAAACCGGAGGAAACCGGAGCATCCAAAGAAAAGCCACGCCGACACAAGGAGAACACACCAAACTCCTCAAAGACATTCACCAGGAGCAGGACTCAAAGCCAAATCCCCAGGACCCTGTATTCGATGAGGTCATCTATATGTAAGCCTGCTTAGTGTAAGGGATAGTTATGAAGAAGGACCATGAAGGCTTTACCAGGATAAAAATGGGGAGGTCCTGCCCAAAACAAAGTTTTTTTTAACCTTTCATATAGACACTATCATACAACAAAGAGTCACAAAGTTACAGCTTCTAATAATATATATATTTATTATTAATAATGTAAAGTAGTTTTGAATGTGTAAGCCTTGATTTGCATTAGGGCCAATTAAACGGGCACCAGTGTTTGCTTCCATCATTTTGGATCATAGTGTAACTCCACAGTGTCCATTTTCCCTTTATTTATTGTGAAAGGAATCCAAATAAGAAAAAGAAAACCCATTCCAGATACATTTAATATTGTACCTGAAATGAAAAAAGAGATAGAAGCATGCATCAGCATAGAGCAGATGCCATATACCACAGAGAGCAGAATTCTGACGTGCTGATTTCTAAAAGCTAATTTGTAAACATGAGGTAAGAAAGACGGTTCTACTGTTAGAAATGTCTGCTTTACAGAACTGTAAAGGCAAAGGCAGGGGAAAAAGCCAAAAAAGGGGAGTAGAGAGGAGGTTACATTTTTAGAAAGACGGATATCCCACAGCTTGAAGGCTGTTTTGGGGCAGACATTTATCAGTGAAAGGAGTGGGCCTCTGACAGAGCTCGAAGCTGCCTGGATATTAACTCTGCAGTGGGCATGTTGATCCTCCTCCCTGCTCACACGCCCGGCATCGCAATGGGCTGATGAGAAATGGCGCTTTCTCTGGGCCACAGTATATCACTACACGGCCTCGCCACGCACTGACAGCTGTGACCTTGTTTGAATGTGAAAGTGAGACATCCACTTTTAAGTCGTAAAGCTGTGAAGCCTTATTAGGTTTTTTTGGGAGGGTTTTTTTGGCCAGTTTTACCCTTGAAGATAGACGTATATATGAAAAAGATAAATCAACAAACCCAGAGCCAATCATTACAGAGGTGCTTGGCAGCTCATAAACACCTTTCTTTCCTGTGGCTGGCTTGTTTTTTGTTTTCTTTTAAGGTGCCAATGGCACTGTAGCAACAGTCCTATAGTTAAAGTCCTACTCTTTTAGCTTTTCAAAGCACAGAGTGAGGCCCTGATAGACGCTCCACTATTCTGGCTCCAACGACACCCAGATATTTGTACTTCATATATTTTAAGACCAATCTCCATGCTCCAAGGAACGACTAAATGAACTCTCGGAAAGTATTTTGGATTAAATACCACAGTAATTGGCAATTAGGATTTGCTTAATGGTATAAAACAGTAACTAATCACCAAGATTGCAGTCACAATTCTTAATTTTGTGCAAAGCCTTAAAAAAATAAAAAAGAAAAGAGAGAAGCAAAGGAACGGACAATACTCTGGCTCAGCTCAGCCCAACATTTGACTCACAATGCAGCAATCTCTACAGCAAATAGCTTTCTGCCAGACAACATGTCATAAATAGGACCTTACAAGAGCAGTCGCCAGCCATTACTGTCATGTAAGACATTTTTCGCCCCTCTGTCCCCCATGAGGCACTGGCCCCAGGCTCAGGCTCCTTACTGAGCTGCTCTGATCTCTAGACCTGCCGGCTATGACCCCATTAGCATACTGGGGTAAACAGGCGTCACTTTCCATACAAAATAATGCGTCTGCTCTGAATGAACAATGCGTGGCACTGGCAGAATTCGCCCTTGGCTGCTCATTCCTGACCAGAGGAATGTTTGCTTCAGTAACGACTGTGGTCAGAATTAGAAAAGGTTAGTCCGAGATCAGTGCTCTTGGGCAACTTTCCGACCTCAAACTCAAGCTGGTCGATCCCTGAGCACAACTGGAAAGCTGCCAAGCCGGTCTGAATTTATTCCCCGACTCAAACACATTTGATGAAGTTTGATTATATGTCAGCAGCTGAAGACTAACATTGTAAACTCTGATTATTCTGGGTTGTTTATACCGTTAAGAGCAGTGTTCATAAACCAATCTGGATATCCACCTTAATTTAAGGCTTAGTACTGACCCTAACTGGCCACAGCAGATTTACTCAAAGGATAGTTTTGATCAGGAGCTGGAAAATCTTGATTTCCTGAGGGGATATTTAATTCTTAGGTCACAATATAAAACTGTTGTATTTAAAGAGTAACTACTTATTGCTTTTGAGTCATTCAGAGTGGCTTGGTTTAATAACGCAGTGCAGTGAAACTCATGGACTCTATTTGACGTACAGACTATGTTTATTAGAATTAAAGTCATTTTTACTACAGCTGCCGTTTAAATGATGTAGTAATCTAAAAATTGACAAAAATAGATACATTTTTTTTCTTTGGGCAGCAAAGATTTGTAATGTTACTAGTAAATTAACATCATAGTTTATAATTTATGAAAGACCTGTCTAAAGGTGTTGGCAAACCCAAGCTTATTCAAACTCAGCCCACTCAGTCCTACAGGAAGCTTTCCAACTGTAGGCAGTGATAACAGAGTGTAAAGAAGATGCAGCATTGTTGCCTGAGTTGAACCACTTCCACTCTAAAACCCTTTTTTTCTGTAGCCTGTGGCAGTCTCTCCATTTGATAATATTCCTCTGACACAAATGAGTGTTCAAACGGGAGCTAAAGGCCTGCTATTAATGGCCCCCTCTTTAGAAGCTGAGACGAATGACTGGCCTAAGCCTCTCCCTGGGCCTCTCCATTTGTACTTTGTCTGTGTCCCACTAGCCTAGTCACAGCAAGTAAACAACATGAAGCAAGGAGAATGGGCTCTCCTTTGCCCTCTCCTTTTTAATTTAGACATCCCGGCTTCACGGCTATGGGACATTAAGGAACGTGGCTAAGAAGTCCGCCTAAAGAGCATGGTGAGATTGTAACCCATCACTCCCTGCCTTCCATCCCCATGCTCTTGCTGTTCCGGAATTCCAGCAAAACCAATCGGCCCTGCCCGAGGAGACCAGCACCATGTGCTGCTAAAGATAGCAGATGAGATTTATGCAATGAAAGATGAGACGGTCTGTTCAGCAGAATGCAGTGATGGCTAAAATTGAATACACGGTGAGCGGCAGAGGATTGCGATCGATAGTGCATTTTTTTAAGCACATTTTGAATAGAGAAGAAGCGGTGGTAATAATAATGATGCTCATCATCATTCAAGTCTCAGTTTGGGCACAGCAGCCCTGGCACGATGGCCAGAAAAGTTCTCCATGTAACGGGAAGAAGGAAAAGATTCCTTTGATTAGATTCGAGGTTTAATATTGATAGCAACGAGAATTCGCTGAAAGCCCTTTTGCGGCATCGAACATTCTCTTCATTGGTTAGATGGATTCTTTTAGACAGTCTCAAAAAGAATGGGTTATGGAGTGCTGGGAAACAATGCGCAGCAGAACAGCTCAGGCAAAATGCTGATGATGAGGGGAAAGTCATGCATGTATAGAACTGAGTCAAGTTCGTACTGCCTTGATTACCAAGCCAGCACAGTCTGAGGCCTAATAACAGCCTTCCAGATGAGATTGGATAAATTCTAATCTCATCCCATCAACCGGGGCGAACAATGAGGAAGACTGCGAGGGAGAGGAGTGGTGACCTCCTCATCAAACAAGGACATTTCCACACATAGCCAGGAGGTGAGATTGCGGAAGATGAAAGCAACAACACAGCCGAACTGTGGCGCCACTAGGGGTCAGCCGAACCGGTGCTCATGCAAATTGGCTACTTTAATGGCGATAATGAGAAGCAGAGAAAGAGAGAGAGGCTGGGAAGAGGAAGAACAGCTGGCCTGGTTTTCATTGTACTGGTGGAATAGCTCTGACATGCTGCTATTTAGAGAGCAGAACAGTAGCCTACAGCACAGAGCTGGAGCGTGACTACACAACGAAGAGCAGCACGTCTCAAATGGGTCAGGATGGACTGAATATTAACTAGGCCCACGCACAGTCCTCTCGGCAGCAAATTGAACATGCAGCCCCTGCCCTGCTCACACGTACACACACACACACCTCGTCGGTTGAGAGAATACTGATTGCATTAAGATTAGAACAATTTTCAGAGACAGAGAGGGGGAGGGATGGAATGACTTAGGCCAGACCTTTGTGGCTTCTCATTTTAAGTGAGTTATTCTATAATGTAATGGAGGGCAATATTACCCACCGAGCACTGCATGGGGTCAAGCTTCAACCAAAACACAAAAGCCCCTGATACAGCATAATATAAGACAGCCTTTTACCAGTGGAGAACTTCACAGAGAAAGTCAGGCCATCACAAAGAACATTAAAACAATAGAGTACAAATGAGGAGGCCTTTTCAATCATTCAGCATTGTCTAAAACCAATAAAACACTACTGAACCACATAGTGGATGCACAAATCGTCCTCTATAGCATAATCCAGACTCAGCAGAGCAGTGAGACACAATGAAATGCTGCCATCTAGGGTTTACATTTCAATATTTCAACTTTTTTGACTGTTTTATCACTTAGCAACATACCCTGTCTTCACCCAAGTGTAAAAGCCATAAAAGAGACAGGATGCAGGAGGTAAATGACAAATACAATGCTTGAACAATATCAGCCTGACCTCTGTTTTAAGTAGAGGTTTTGTCATCACAGCTCATCATTTCCGCTCAGCCACACTGCTGAATCTGTCATGTTCAAGTATCAATAACAAGCACTAAATAAAAACATGGACCCATCCTACAAAAGAATGACTGAAATAGCAATGAGAGAGACCTAGGCGCCAGAAGAACTTGTTTAATTGGGAGATTTCCAAGAACCAATGCCAACTGGGTTAGTCTTTTCCTGTAAGCTGGAAATTGCTATTGGCATTCCAGGCAGATTAAACTTGATAAAAGGCCTCAGGAGGAAATAAAGTTTGTTATGACAGAGCGCCGTCTTGGTGAACTCAAAACTTTCTCAAAAAATGCCAGACAGTGCATCGTCTTCTTACTCTCTCCCCCATAACTGTCTATTCATCCTCTTTTCTTTCTGCTGACTTCCTTTCGACACACCATTAACTGTGATGTCAATGGCATAGCTGTGGTAGAGGGTGGATGAATACATTTCCTCTATGTAATACATCCAAGGCTTCTGACAATCCAGTTTCCTCAAGGTTCACTGTAGTCTTTACCGCTATTGATTTTGATCATAGATAAGAAGGCAAAATCTCTCAGTGAGCTTTAAATCTCTCTACTCTCAGTGCTGCTGTATTAACTCTCCGCTTTATGCTACAGTAAATAACCACCACTCGTGCTCTGAGGGACCCTTGCTGTCCATCAGAGGCCTAGAATCTGCCAGAGTAAGAGGCATCGCGAGGGAATCAAATAGTAATGAGCCAGTCTTTTTCTTGTAGAGATTTGTTCTTGATAAAGCGGTCAATGTGGCTGCTTAGCTATGTATGATCACAGTAATTATACAATTACAAGCAGCCAAGAAGCAGCTGCCCTACATAAACTCATCTATTCTGTCTGTGACAATGCCTTAAGCTAACGGGCAAAGAGGTGTTTAATCACCAATTACATTATTACAACAACATAATCAAAATGCTACAGCACTGTGAATATAATGCAATAAGCACCTAATCTTATGTAATTATGCACCTGAAGGCTCCTGCACAACATCAAAAGCCTCAGGTGTGGTCTGTTTAAACGATAGCTGTTCACAACATTAGAACAATATATATAGAAAACAGCAGCATATTGTTGTTCATAAATGTTTCTGTTCAGTATGTGAACTCTCCTAGCACACAGCCCCTTATAAACATGCTTTATCAAATATTTCCCATTGAGCATCATTTTAGTTGTTTAGCTGCACTTCAGATCAGACATGCTTCTCTTCTTTCACTGTTCTCTGGTGTGACTCCCTTGGTGCCAAGCATGAGTGAGGAACCTGCTTTGGAACCATAAACACACACCTTCAGAAAATTAAATATGGTAATAAGAGAGATGTAAACAATACCACATTCAAATTCACAAAAATTTCACAAACGTAAGGGTTTCAGTGAGCATACGTGAGAACGAATGGGAGTGTATTTGGTACAAAGTAACCCAAAATATCAAAAGAATAGAAAATAACCTGCTGTATTTCAAGCTCAGAAATTATTTGCATCTTTGATTGCATCATGAACATTTTGTCAGAGATTATTCTTCATTTATTTCATATTCAGTCTAAATGTCCATTAAGTACAAGACATTTACTTTTTAACACCACAACATTCATTTAATGTTGAGGTGTGGTGGAGAGTTAATTTTTCTTATACTTAATGACCATCTCACTAGAAAATTAAATAAATGAAGGCTAATTTTTGAATTTACACAGAACGTTTCTTTTGCACAGTACTAGATGTAACTGCACACTTGATTAAACAATGTGTAATTAGATACTGAAATTAGAAACAACACGAGGCATCTAACTTCTGCAGAAGAGTTTGTGGTCCCAAAGCAAATATATGTAGATGTATTCTGATATACAGGATTTTTTCAGTCAAAACAGAAGCAACTCAACCATAAAAATGTTCACTTTATGAATGATAATATAGCAGAGTAGAGCGGAGTGAATGCTGTAATCGACAACCATTCTCCCTCTGTGATCATATCTATGCTTAACAAAGAAGCGTCCTGCATTAACAAAAATCATTCTGCAAAGTTAACCGTGAGCATGTTATAAAGACAAACAAGTCATAAAATCTGAAGATCAGTCATTGTTCAAACAGATGTGATTTTCAAGAGAATCGTATAATTTACAATCAAGGCAATGAAGGCAGCATCATAGTCCATTAATCAAAAATTAAAAACAGCTTTACAGTTGTCTTCTACAGGCTCTTTATGCGTCGGTCCTCTGTGAGGTGAGTCGATGGCTGAAAGTGGCCATCAACGCATATTTGATAAAACAGTGGGGCAAAATCTTTGTCTATGGTCAGACCGAAGTGGGGGCTTTAGTGACTGACAGGTCTTCAAAATTCTATGTACAAACTTACAAACATTTTCCTCGTGGATCTCAGCAGATTCGATAACTTTGTCATCTGCTCGTGCTGGTGTTGTTTAGAAAAAGGTCTCTCTGCACAGGGGGCATGTGGACTTGTTACTTGATGTGAACCATTTGTACTAGAAGAAAAAAAAGCAGGTAGGATAAAGAATTAATGTAAACAACGCACCACAGGGAGTTCATTGAACTGAACTTTGCAAAAATGCAGCCAGAATAATGAAGAACGCACAAGAAACAAGAGATTTAATAAAAGAGCGGATACTCACTAGACAAGCAGAGTGGAACTTCTTCTTACAAGTGCGACAGGCTTTCTTAGGCAGTGAATAGTTGGATCCATGTATGACAGAAAAGCAGATCATGCAGTCTTCCACACCTTCAAAACGCTTGTCCACATTGTTCTTCCACAAAGACAGGCCCTCCATAATACTGCCATTCTATGCACAAATATTAAAACCTATCATATAGCTTACAAATCATGTAAACCTGTCTACATTTACTGAAAAGTTGGTAACATTTCCCAACATATGCACTGAAAAAACTATAAATACATAATTTAATATTAACTAATAGTTTAAAATTAGTTGAACATGAAATGACATTGTATTGACATAAAAGGACAAATGTGATGACCATACTCTGAAACATTATCACAGGTTCAGAACATGACATAATGTTAACAGATAATGATGCCTTCTAGCCTTGATGACAAATGTAAAAGTATGTGTGACACTGTTTGACATGTTTGACTGTTTGAGGAAAACAACAAAGCAGTAAAAGTATCTCTAATATATTAACAGGATGTAGCATATTTGGTTTGTTCTCCATTCTGTATAAGGGCAGAGGACTGTAATTTAGAACAGTTAGTACTTTGGATTCCTGGCAGTGCCTCAGCCTGAAGGTTGGAGCTGAGGGTAAAGCTGAAGATAAATTACTCTTTCAATAAAAAATCTCTGCTGAGGCTCATTTATAGACCACCCTAGGCATACAGTGTGTTCAAACATCTGCCATTTGTATACTATATCTGTAATACATGAGGTGAAAAAGATATGTTCATTAGTAGTTTACTACATTTGTGGTATGCTCACTAAAGCTAATGGAGCATAAGATTCTGTTAAGTACACTAACACTGTAATTTCACAGTATTTGGTGCATAAATAATTTCAAAATATAGCTTAATGTGGTCCTACCTGATGTGTAAGGTAGGTGCTGAGCTGAAGCATCCAGTTGCGCCACTGCTGCACAGCCACCCCAACTCTTCGGCCACTCTCCACAGAGATAGATCCCAAAGGGTAGTTTTGAGGCAGCTGGATGACCAGCTCAATGAAGATATCATCCACAGAGTATGTTGCTATCACCTCTCGTGCGGCAGAGCGTGCTTTTACCTGAAAATAAAAACATACATGTTAGTCCTACACAGTAAAAAGAATAAATAATTAAATAATCATATATAAAGTAATCATAGACTATGGTTTTGAGCAAAAGTAACACTATTATCAGGGGTCAACGCTGGCTATTGGAATAATTCCAGACATTTCACATTCTGTCCATTTTTACAGCAGAACTTTTGGCCTTAGTCACTGCCTGTGGTTTTTTTGTGTGAATTTTTAAGTGCAATGAATCAGTTTTTCACAGAATTCTTACCTGCAAATAACTGTAAATTTATCACCACTATTGTCATCAAGACAGCAACCCACCACTCAGCTCTAAAACTCTAAGGATTTGTTTGTAGCATGCTGTGATGATCAGGTTATTAAAATATGTCTTTACTGTCAGTGGCAGTGCTGATAGTATGAAGGATCAGGTAAGGATGATGACTTTGAGAACAAACTGTTTCGGAGGCACAGAATCAAGTGAATGAAAGAAATTGTGCAGCTGGAGTATGATTTGAAAAGGATGTGATGCTCTATTGAGCATGCAGTCAGTTTTCTAGACAGGCAGGCAACAAAAGATCATTCTTTAATGAAAGTGTTTTTAAAAGAAAGTGGCATTCAAAAGCATGGCTTCAGCTTTCAACGAAAATGTTATGTTTTTCATCGATGACATTGACACACCCATGGCTGGCTGATCAAAGGCCAAAGAAGAGGGAAGTAGGTCAAATGCTTTTAATGATAAAAATCTTCAACCAAAATAATTACACTGTGAAAAATATGACTGTTTTCATGAAATGAAATTAATGGAATTTTATTACATAGCTTGACTGGGTTAAAAATAAAATATTGAAAAATCATAGTGAGAAGCAACAGCTGAAGTTTTTGGTTCTTAAGCATGCTTGTAAATTCAATATATACAATAAATATTGTTGCTGTCTGTAGAAAAGCAAGCATCTCTAAAATAGAAACTTTACAGAAGAAAGAAAAACCCTCCTCAACGTTTAATGGAAAACTTAATGTTTGAAGTAAACTGAAATTCAATAATTGACTTCCCAGTAAACGTGGTGCTTGTATAATGTTATATATAATCACAGTATTTACAAAATATATATATATAAAACAAATATTTTCTACAAAGTAGTAGGTGTGAGTGAGTTTGAAGAACAATGTTTTGTTCAGATTCTCCTTGACTGCATGAATATGTTAAATCAACTGCACAAATTATTTAAAATCATTATTTATTAACCAGTAAAACTAGGTATTGCATGATAACCTCAAATAACATGGACTGCCATGAGGAGAGATTTGGAAAAAGTTAAACCAACACATTCACACACAGAACATCACACTTACAATGCTATTGGGTTTTATTCTAATGTTGGGCGTTATTTGTTGTTCGTTTGTACTGCTCACTGCTTAGATAAATAGCTTTATAAATCTCATAATCTCCGTTACCTAAAACTTTTGCACATGACTGCATGTCCATCCATGTTGTTTCAAATCTTAAAGCTGTCAACAATCAATCCAGCCTAGACATATGTGAAAGGTTGCATTTCTCAACCTGTGTTGATAAAATCATAATGTGCGTTTTGGGTAATTGCTGTGATCCTTGTTTTACAATCAACTGACTGCTTTGAACACATCGTGAACATGGTGGGTGAATTCTGAACAAGCCTCAGCATTATTATCATGAGTGTAACACAAGCTGCCTGACTATGTGTGTCACACGGTATGAAGATGTTGTCTGTGGCAACTCACCGTCATACTCTCAAAGGTCTGTGTGCTGGACTGCACTGAGGCAATTTCCTGGGAAGACAGCACACTGCTCACATATTTAGTGGTGAATTTATCCACAGTGCTGAACACACGCTTCTCCTGACTGTTCCACCACAAGCGCACCATGGCAGGCAGATGCTTTAAAGCTCCATAGTACACAGAGCAGGCCAGGTGGGGAACCTCGTACTGCGAACCTTCCTTTTCTGTTATACAAACAAACAAGGATACACACACATTATTTATATATATGTGCCTTCAGTTACTTAAATGTCTGTAACCCTTTACTATAGTAATTGTTCATGAAGCAACATGACATCAACGGTAGTCTTAAAACACCTGGCATAAATCAACACATACTTCTATCACACAGTCACACATTTCGACAAGCATCAGTTGTATTAAAGACTGCTTTATCCAGTTTCACTCTACGATGGGTTAAGATAACGGATACTGGTTGGAGTAAGCTTTTAGATGTGTCTATATAAATTTATGTCTATAAATAGGCTTTTGAATTTATCATATGAATAGAAATCTACATAAAACTACCTAGGTAAGATCCTTTAAGTTACTGTAATGTATAAGACAGTATGATAACTTTTGTATCAAAAATAATGTTTGTACTCACGACACATGGAGAGGGACAGGCTTTCAGTGAAGAATGTTTTGGTCTCTTTGCTGGCCATATCTGTGGGCTGCCCAGGCAGTGTTGGGTTCTCTGGCATGAGCCGAAAGAGATGCAGCAGCAGCTTATGCAGAGAATGGTTCTTTCTTAAATACAAGGAGTACTGGACACGCAGCTGCAAAAAAATAACATCAGTAACCGAAGTAAGTACATATACATTCCTGAATGGGTAGCAGTACACTGGTTTACTTCTCAAGATTAACAAGATAGAAAATTGTATATCAATGCAAAGTGAAATAATAATATAATATATCGTGTATATATATGTATATATAATAATATAATTTCAGAAAAAAGAAAAAAAAATTCTTAAAACATCATCGAAACTGATTTATATCAATCATGTTAGTTCCCATATGTACAGTGTAACATCAACATACAGTTTGCATATTTTTAGACAAAAATGTGACTGAGAAATGTGGGTACCGAACTGATTCACAAATGCAGTGAATTTTGTGCAGCACTTGTGTAAATGGGCTGCAGAGCTAAATCTATGTATAGCAATGAAGCGCAGGAGAACTAGTGTCCAATACCCATTTCTCTCAGGTGCAAAACTGAGCTACTGGGATTGTAACAATAAGTGTAGCACATTTGGACTGGCATACATTTAAAGAATGTAGAGTTTAGTTTAAACAATATCTGCATCACGCCTGGCAGGTGACATACCTGAGAAGGTGCTGCCTGAAAGAAGGTTAGGAGTAGTTTCCAGGCCAGTAGATATCCTAGGATACAACAGTGCTCCATACTGAGGGGCTGCACCACAGCAAACTCACCAACCTGCACACCACCCAGAATATTCTCCAGTAGCTCTTCTGTGGCTGTGAGAATACTCATTATCGCCGCTGGAGGGGACCTTCCGCAGAACACAAATTTTACTTTCAAATTTATACTTTCTTATTGCTTTTGTTCAGTTTCTTCTTGCATCATGCATCGTCATTAATGTTGTTTTACAGTGGTATAAATATTCAAAACACACTCATTAATATTTCTTTGCATCTTGGAAGAGTTTATATGTATGATAAATTACAAAAGTCACACGCCATGGATGCTCAACAATAACGCAAAATTAACTTAACAACAGCATAACTGTGGTCAAAATAACCACATACTGAGAACCTACTTTTGTTAAATCCCTAACACAGACAACAAAATACAAATACTCTTACAGGCAAGGCTCCTCCTCATCTTCATCTTCAGATCTGGCAGTTGCACTTTCATAATCACTTTTTGGCAGCAGAGGTATGACCCTAAAATATATATATATAGATGTATAGTTTGTTTTTGTTTTTTTCATTACAACAGCAACTACGAATAAGATAAAGTACTACTACTGACATTGTTGTTATTGTTAAAGTTATTGTTCTGGCTCTAAACTCCCACCAGTCTTACTTGTGCAGTATGTGGTAGACAGCAAGCTGCAATGGTCTGGCCTTGAACAGCAGCAGAGGAGCAAGTGTGTTGAGCAGAGTCTGAATGGCATCAGGCAGGCTGCTTTTCTGGTCAACCACAAACCGGGCTGGGAGTTTGTTGTGTGTGAGCAGCTGGACAGGGATGTAAGCAAGAGCCTTGCCCACTGCCACCACCACGGCCAGTGGAAACAGCGGCTCGTCTGGCTCGGTGAACTCCACTGCAGAAAACAATTCATTAACACACTGCTCTCGTAGCAGGGACGATACGAACAAGTCTGAAGATTTTAATGTCTAAAATCTACTTAAAGTGTTTAATGCAATGTAATCTAAATAAATAATTAAATAAATAAATACCCAATGCCTAAGACTTTAATACATATTTAGGAAAATACTTGCCCCAATACTATCTAATATCTTCAGATTCTGACCTATTTTACCATTACCAAAACATATGTTTTATATTTACATTGCAGACATCAGAGCCTCTGGGTTCATATCACCACAGTCATAACTCATTTACATTTGTATTACAGAAAGAAAGAAAAAAAAACCCACACAGATTCCCTCATAAGTGAATCATTTATGCAAATATTTCTTGTAACAGACGGCACCTTATTTTTATGGGCCACAAATTTGAAGTAGCTCTAATTCTTAAATAGCATTGGCATATCTGGAGCTCAGCACTAAAACACATCAGGCACAGCTGTATTTTTTCAGCACTCCAGGCATTCACAAAAATTAGAGATGTGCGGCTTCGCAACCACTTCAAACTTTGTAAGAATTAACATCTCTGTGATAGAAAAATAAAAGATTTTTTTGTAGTTTTAGCTCTAAGCCAGGCAATGAAATTTGATGATCTTGAGACCACATTGCAAAGCAGTAAAAGCAGGTGTTAGGAATGCAGTACTCACCAGGAATCCTGACTAGAAGAGGCAGCAGCAGATTGTAGATTCCTTCCACAAAAAATTCCTGCCATTCTGAGCTAAGCTCAGGAGGCATTTGTTCTGCCACACCAGCAGGTAGCGCTGTGAAGAACTCCGTGAGTTTCACAATTAGCTCACAATTAGCACATACAAACTGTTGTACCCAGGGATTCCAATATGCTCCCAGGCATTCACTGGCAGTCTATAGACAGAAAGAGCACATATATTCAGACAAACCCAGCAAATATAAGCATAAACATTAGTAAGTGTGGTTTTAGGTTACAATAAGAGCTGCTTCAGTTTTCTTAAACCACTTTTTGAGAACTGCCAAAACATCATCACAACAAGTCTTATCACTAACAAGAAAAATAAATAAATAAATAAACAGTTCACCTCCAACCAGGCCAGCATAGAACAGAGGAGGAAGTCCCAGTGAGTGCTGCCAAGGACAGTTGGAGAATGGTCCACTAGCCAGCACAGGAAACGCATCATCTCCACTGGTAGCACCAGCTCTGCAGCAGATGCCTTTCCCAGGTCGCTAAGGACAGACAGACAGACAACAAACAAAGGCATTGCCATATAACTTTCTTTGTTTACAGTTGTATGCAAATATTTGTACACCTGTAGTGATTTTAGTAGTGTAGGGATGTTAATGATTGTCTAGATGAATAAAACGTTAAACCATCTTCTACAAATACATTCTTTATATATGGTATTTTTCTGCTAATTTCAGTAAACAATTTCTTAAACATATTGATAAACTAAAATCAAGCATAACACCCCCCCCCTCAATATGGTCAATTAAAAAGATAAAGATCAACCTGCATTAATGTATGCAAATGTTTGTTTTATATAAAGAATGGGCACGTTTTAAATTTATATAATTAACAAAATATGTAACTTAAGCAAGCAAATCATATCTACTTTACAGGCAAGTGAAAAAAATGAAAAAAAAAGTAAATCTTCAATCTGTTGTTATTACGAGATCTTATGTCATAATTATGAGAAGGTATCTTATTAATATGAGGTATAACTATCACCATTCTGTCGGTAACAGCAATACTATTCCGAAACACCAACCATGACTTCACTACACATCATTACTAAATGGTTCTTCTTGCTCAAAGCAAATGAGTTTGACCATAAGCTCAACTTGCATTTAGCAGTTTAAACTTATGGAACCATGGTTGACAAGTGAACAGGCAGCATTTTCTTACTATGCCCCAATCTCTGGAATAAACTTCCAGAATATCTAGGAGCACTAAACGATTTAGAATTTCTAAAATTAGAAAAAAAATCCTCTCTTCTCTTTAGCTTTTAATCATTTTACTCATTTACCGTTTAGCCTTAAAATCGACATTCACGATTGTAATCAACCAGTGACTAAAACATACAGACAAGTTAAATTTCAGCCACGTTCAAACAACAGTTGTTTTTTCTCTCAAACATATCAATCCACATAAAAAAAAACCCAGGGAGAATTGTGTTTCCGCACAATCGTAGACATCAAGGGTTAAGGCTTGATATCTATTTCTTTTTTGTCTTTTAATTATTTTCATCCATGTCCTGTTTTTAATTTTCTTAATTAGCTTTTTAAAATACTTCTTGGATTTTATGTCCCAACACAGCACAGGTGGTCCATGAGCCTGCTCTGCAGTCTAATCCAGTGTCTCACTCTTAACCAGTGTGCAATCAGTTAAATCCACAATGGCTAACAAAACAAAAAACAAACACACACACACACACACCTGTTAAAAAAGAACCACTCTTCTTTGCTGTTGCGCCACTCCAGCATAGTGGCTATGACAGCCAAAAAAATCTCCTCTTCCACAGGAGTCTCAGCATTCAGACAAGAGTGCAGCACGGCTAGACATGCCCACACACCTGCAAAACACACATAATCCTCTCTTACAAATATTCAGTGGAGCTGCGGCCTGAACATGATATATTCAGCTCCTCAAACTATGACATGACCACACAGAATGAGTTTGTGAGATATATACACACACACACTATAATTTCTTTAGAATTAAAACATAAAAAAGCGTTTTTAAACATGTGCTAAAGTGTGATGGCTTTGGCTCTGTTTTAGAGAAATAAGGATTTGTGATGACCGCAACAATATGCATATTTATGAGAGAGACTGAAGTTCTTACTGAGGGCACAGTCTTGTTCTCTCTCCTGCCAGTTGAGTAGCTCAGCAATGGACAAAGCGATGAGTGCTTCTCTATCTGGTTCGGTCAGGAAGGGACACAGCATCTGAATAGTGTTCACGCTTTGCTCTGAGAGAGGATAGAAACTGACAGACAGACAGACAGACAGACACACACGCAAATGAGTGCACACACACACACAAAGACACAAACACCCACACGCACAGACAGACACAGAGTGCAGATAAAGAACAACGTTAAGGGTACCGCTGCGTTTTCAGGCTGTTATTGTTCATACCATGTGGTTTGTTTGAGCAGGCACTGCTGGGGCATGTTAATGGCTTTAACATTAGCACATCCTGAGAGGTAGACATCTGGCTACTGCTGCTGATGCTGATGAGCTGCTCCACCTGAGAGTTCAGCAAGTGCACTGCTGCTGAGCTACAGCTAGCTCATCTACATTCAGGCCTCTGCATGTACAGCAGGGCTCTTTTATGCAACAGAATGACTGTGACGGCTACCATGGGCTCTTAAAAACCTAACGACAACATTGCTGTAAAGGAGATTATCATTTTTACATCCTTAGCAAAGTTTACTATTTTTTAACAAGCAAAAATTTCAGAAGAAGCTACATTAAAAACACACATACACAAACCCACAACATGCAAAACATACTGGTCCATTTCATTTAAATAAGGCCCCAACTTTGGTTAGTACTCTCCAGAAAGCATAAAAAAAGAAGACATTCATTAACTGAGGAATGGAATTGCATTTGTTCAAAACTTAATACCGCTCTTACCTCTCCATGTTACCACAGAGAATCTTAATGTCACTGGCAGCTGGTTTGCTATTCTGGATGTAGTTTGCCAAAGTCAGTGACCAGAGTGCACCCTCTTCCCTCGACCTGAGATTTAAATGAAACCGAGATCTCAAATTAATTACGCTCATTAAAAACAAATTTAAGACATTTGCAATCAAGCGAGGTCATGCATACATGCATCTAAACATGGATATTAGTAATTAAGGACAAACTAATTAGAAAACAATCAATGCTGTGGAATTGGAACAGATTAGAATTTGGGCATAGATGAATGGGTTCACCTTGTGAACAGTGTTTCCAGAATGCCAGCTTTAGCTGAACTGTTGCTATGGCTTTTCTCAGCTACATTCCAGTCTTGGAGCATTTCATGATATTCAGAGACCATGGCAGGGCAATGCTCCATTTCTTCACACCACTGCAGAGCGTAGAGAATTTCTGCAACTGCACATAACACAAACATGTTCAAATGTAATATTCAGGATGTTCGTAAACTATTTGTAATATATCATGAATAATCAGACAGGCTTTTGTTGTTGTTGTTCAAATACAACCAGCACATCAGCATGTACAGAAAAGAGTCAGACCCTCTAGGGAATGTGTCTGCTCTGGGTATTAAACACAAACAGTTTTAATTTTCATTTGTATCTGTTTCATTAGCAAATGCTCATTCATCTGCATCTCCTAATTCATTAAACCTGTCTAATTCATTAGTTTATTCATTAAGAAATAAATAACAGGAGTTATTCTACATTGAGCATGCAATGTACCCATGCAGTGTGCCTCACCCATGTGTCTGAGATCAGGGAGCTCTGAGGTGTCTGTCTCCTTCTGCTGCTCATTGTCTGGTACTGCAAGGAAGATGATTTTTCCCAGAACAGCACAGGCACACAGATGTGCAGGGAGTCTGCTTGAGCCCTTCACCTTCCACTCATCCATGCCCAGATACTTCCCTGTGGTTTTTAGTCGTCCACACAGCAAGGGCTGCTTTATCCACTGCATTTAATAGAACATTCCAGCATAAAACATTTATTAAGAGCTATTTAAGCTGTGGGAGCATTGAAATGCCCAGAAGGCATAAAATATGAGGCATATAATTGTGTAAATCTGAGCTTACCAAGAGAACTGAGACAAGCATGTGCTCAAAGCAGTGAGAAAACATCTTGGTTCATTATTTCGATAAATACCCTAATAAACATTTCTAAAACTTGTGGCATTTTAATGCTTCTAGGGTTTGTTCCCTGGCTGGACAAAGACTATGTTTAAGCCAATTATTACAAAATGAAGCCTAGGCAACAGCAAACGTTGACTACAAAACCTGTTAGAAAAGCGTATAATGGGTACCTGAGGAGGCAGCGCATTTCTGAGGCAGTTCCACTCCTCGTGTGTGGGGGTCAAGCAGCAGATGAACTGTGACAGCAGGCAGTCACTCTGCTGGGCTGAAGCCAGAGTTTCTGCCAAGTTCTGGACTGCCTGTACCAGAAACTGTAGACTGTACATAGCACAAAGACTTCAAACCCCAATACACCAGCAATGAACAAGAAACCAATTAACTTCATAGCTAACATTCAGCACTACAAAGCAGAAGCAACCAAGCCTGTTTATTCCCCAGTTGAGGGGAATGAATAACAATTTTTCTATATCTGTTAAAAATATATATGTACATATAAAAATGTACTATTTAATATAAATAAATAAACCTTCTCTTTAAAAGTATGCACTGAGGCTGATCCTACTTAATAAACCAAAAATATTATTTATGAAATGATAAAAAGGTGCTGTATGATTGAAAAAGATTTTTAAACAGCTCTCTAAACAGCTGACAATATCATGTTCCACCCACTACTATAGTATGTGTCTTTGTTTTCATATCTTGTTTTCTTTTCTCAGCTTTGTGACCTGGCAGTTGTGTTTGTATTTTTATTGTTTGTTAATCAGTAATTTACAGTGAGGAAATAGCCCATAATCTCTAAACCAAGATCAAAATTATGAAAGTAAAAACAAGAATTTTTAGTTAGCAAATTAACGGTTTAAAAAATTGCATGTATGTGTGAACTGGTACTGCACACAGCAGTCGTTTAAGACAAAAAATATTTTCATGTTTAATACCTTTTCATGTTGAGAGGAGACATGAGAAATTGATTTTTAACCCATTCTGCAACACTGTGAAGAAAGGTTCCCTTTGTGACCCCAGCCCCCAATTGGGTGACTAATGAATGCACTCCAGCAGTGTACGCAAGATTCAGCTTCTGAAACAGAGCATCTGACAATATACACATACATAAGTATTACAGCATTACCATTATCCATACATTAAAACTGTGCCAATAAGATGACTGCATCCGTTTGCATTTTCACATACTGCCCATCCTCTAGCAAATATACCTGAAAGATGTGTGATAGTCTGGTCCTGAGCACACAGCTGGAAGATGGTAAGGAGTAGCTCTTCAACTGCTGCCAGCAGTAAACAGCCTTTTACAGATGAGAAAAAGTTGGAGGCCACATCGGAGATAAAGGAGACAAGAGGCTCCATGTTTCCAGCATCAGACATTCCCTTTGCTTCTGACAGTGTAGCGTGCAGCCTCTCTATGATCTGCTCCACGTACACCTTACCAATCAGAGACTCTGAAGCAGAACAGATTGGACAATAAATTAAGAGGCTTCATGAGCTGTAATTCTGTGTTGTTCCAGAAAGTGAACTCTTGATGTAAGTCTGGGTTACATGGCAGATTTACCACACATTTTATTACATTACAGTAATTTACGTATACAGTCAAACGGGACACTTCATTTGTCTGTGGCAAATCAACGCCAACAGCCAAACCATTAGATCCAGTGGGACTCGATTTCATATCCAACTATAATGTTTTGTTTGAACTGCAAAGCAAGCTTGTAGTCAATAGAATATAAAAAATATATATAAAAAAAATTCAATGTTGCTTGAAACAATTATAACATTTAATCAAACAATTATTTAAAAAAAAATAATAATAAAAAGTCACTGCTTAGTTTCTATATTTGTGTAGGTGTTGTTTTTGTTTACCATTACTGTGCTGCTGAGAGAGGGCTAGGCTTATGAGTGTCCAGCTGTGATTGTGTAGGCTCAGTAGTGGGGAGGTGGGAGAGGGTGATCCTTTTAGCCCCAAGTCACACAGCTCATGAGCCAGCCCCACTAAGCGCTCACCTAGCACTGAGCCTCTTAACCAACCTCCACAAGCCTCCAATCTGACCGTATCAGCACACACCTAACAAACAGAATAAGGCAAAGAAAGAGTGTGGAAACATAACTGAACCTTTTTCACATTTCTTAAACACAATGTACTAAGTGTAATCTTGTCACTCCCAACTTACCTTTTGGAAGATTTGGAGAATAACACCCCATTTCAAGTCCATCTAATAAGAAAAAATGTTTTAATTAAATTAAAAAATATAACAATTATAACAGAGAGACACTGGGAAGTCTGATAAGGAAAACATTATTGTGGCATGTTAATTTGATTCAACACATTTCAGAATGCAGCAAAGACCAGAAAAAAAATTGCCTTTTAAATGTACTAGATTGATGCAATGATAGACAATGTGGGAGAAACCTAGCCATGGACATTTAACAGGATAAACCAGATGGATATTGAAGACTATAATTTATAGTAGTTTATATAATAAAATAAGCAATATTCAGTGTTGAATTTCTGAAGAATAAAATGCAATTTATTGGTGTTATTTATATTAATAATTCATTCATTCACTGTCTGTAAGCGCTTATCCAGTTCAGGGTCGCGATGGGTCCGGAGCCTACCCGGAATCACTGGGCGCAAGACAGGAACACACCCTGGAGGGGGCGCCAGTCCTTCTATCATAATAATTAATACTGAATTTTCCAATAAAAGATTGTGATTTTAGGTCATAATGTTTATTCCTACAGGAAGTGAGATGGTTGTGTAAGTGAAAGACTTACAGTGATGTGGTTGAGGATGAGAGTCTGCTCTTCTTTGGAAGCACAGCAGTTCAGAGCACTGAACACCATGTCCACCAGGAAGTCTGTATCTTTTATTTCATCCTGCTGAAGCCACACCACCACCCTCTGGAGGAGGAAGCGCACTGCCGGGTTCTCAAACAGCAAGCCCAGTTCCGCCTCCAGTCCCACCTCAGGCTTCCCATCCTCTGACTTTAGCAAGACCTGGAACACCTGTGGCTTCGGGAAGGCATGCAGCAGAAGAGCCAGAAAACGCAGGTGCCTTTCAGAGTTGCGCTCGCACACATACACCATGTTCAATTCAGCCAGCTGGCAAACCAAATCCAGCAGGTGGCTGCTCCTCAGGGGACAGTCTTGCTTCCCCTTACTTTCAGAGGGTTCTGTCACTGAAGTTCCGCTTGAAGGACCTTCCCTTTGTCCTTTTACCTCCGGCTCTGTAAAGCAGATCTTCACTGCCTTCTTCCGCTTGCTCTGTTTACTAGGGTTCTGCATGATCTGCAGCAGAGAGGCCACTCCCTCCAGAGCCACCTGCTCAGCCTCCTCACAGTCAACATAGTGCACACACAGGTTGCCCAGACCCTCCCAGAAATCGTCCAGCAGCCTCTGAAAGGTCTTGGATTCATTTCCGGTGGTTCGCTTCTCCCATGAAATCAACATTTCAGTGATTTGTGGATATAGAGGTCCACTCTGCAAATCAGGTTTTCCAAGAGCTTTGTCTATCAAAGGCAGGAGCTGTGATAATAGAGATATATTTAGTGTGCTTTAAAAATAAATTACACTGCAGGGATGGTGAGGGTTCAGGAACCAAAAAAAAGCTGCTTTGTAAAGAGCACATATACAAATAAATAAAATATTAAATCATTATTATCATCTAAATATCACAGTATTCTACATTCCCATACAATTTTTAGTCTCACCCAATATTTCATTTAACCATCTGCCCTTGATATTACTAGTCCACCAATCTTAACGATCAACCATCAAATTCCTTTTATCATTTGCAATGTAGTCTACAAATGCAAACTTGTCACTAACTTGTCACCAAAGAGCGTAAACCAGTCTAAACACTGCACAGAGTAGATTATGAAAGGTAAGCAGTCTCAGGTGAGCACTACTGCTGTACACAGACATATAGCCACACACCTGTTCAGTTAATAGTGAGGTCTGCAAGGCACGCTGCTCTAGCTCCTCTCCTGCATTTTGAAGTAGAAGGAAACGTAGACACTCCATGGTCGCAAAAACGATGGCAGCACACTCTGAAGGACTGGCTACTGCACGCTCACTGGACAGCCTGTATCCAATGTAAGTTAGTAAGAACATGTTTAGGAGCATATTAAATTTACACCACAGAAAATCATACGCTGTACAAAATCTATGTGATTTTTTATATTTGAGCTGACATATGCAACATTATTTATGAATATATAATATATTAAATGCATTAGCATTTACAAAATACCCTCAGAGGTGCATTACCCTTGTATGATGGAAGAGAAGAATGTTCTACAGAAGTCAAGCTTAGGGTTGGTGACCTCTGCTGGAAGTTTGCTGATGAAGGGGAGCATGTTAGGGTGCAGCGCTGTGGCCATCCCACGGCCTCCCTCCTTTAGCAGCATCCATAGCTTGGGTAACACACCCTTCCTGGCATTTACATGAGTCCAGCAGTCCTGCAATACATTAAATAAAACTAATGTTGAACGTTCATAAATACATTAGAGACATTAGAGTTGCTCATGCTACTTCAGATAGTAAATGGTGAAATCTTAGCCACACAGAGTAATTAATATAAAGTCTGACCTCAATGCTGGAAAGAATGTGCAACACAGCCTCCCACAGTGGCACCAGGACCACAGGGTCAGAGTCGTCAATACTGAGTAGAACAGCAGAACAAGCTCGTGCTGCTTCTGCCTGAACCAGCTGAGGAGCGAACTCACAAAGAGCAGCAATCACCTCATAGAACGCCCCTCTGACCTGGAGTGAAGCACAAACTTACAGTTCTGTAATTACATCTCAAAACAGTCTCTTTCATTGTGTGTTTAATTTCCTGAATTAAATGGTTAATGGCTAGACAATGCAACTGGCAACTGCTTGATTAAACTGATTACATTTCTGAAAGATCAGCAATGAAGTGTCAATTTGAATTATGCTACATTCTTCTACTGCTCTCTCTGTTTGCAAGGAAAGCAACGTATGTGACAGCAGTTTCTAAAACATTTACTTCCAACAGGATGAATGGTTTGTTATTTTTCAATTTATCTTCATCAGTTTTAGCATTCGTTTGGATCATTGTCACAAAATTATTGTCTTAAAAGGAACAATAAACTTACTGTGAGCAAAACAATCTCATACTATGAAGTAACAAACCCACACACTGCTGGAAACTTTCTTAGTTTGGATAAGAACATGTCTTATGTGATCAACTGTAAAATGTTTGTAAATGTTAAACTATGTACATCTTTCCTAAATCTGTCTTTTGCAATGTAGCCATTAACAATAATTTCTTTATTTAATTCTTACACCTAGCTTACCTGTGGAGATTTATGCTTGCTGTATTTCCAGAATTTTCCCTGGTTGATAACTTGAGCAAGCCGTTCATGTAGAGCTTCACGGTCTGTCTGAGGTAACAAAGTCAACAGTCTCTTCAGTGCCAGCAAGGAGCTGGTCAGCAGACGAACATATTTTGCCTCTCGCTCTTCCTCTGGAACACTCCTGTGTGTTTGCAACATAAACAAGTTAACCCGGACACAACTTGCACAGACATTACAAGTACTACAACAATGTTATAATGAATTGCAAGACAGGGAACTGGACAGAACAGCATCACAACACTTTCAAAAGACACTTACTGTGGGTCGCTTAGTGTGTCAGGTGTTTCCTTCAGTAGACTGTCTTGGAGCACCTGAAAAAACAGTGTGGAACTTACTGAGAGGGCCTTCTCTGTCAGAATGTTAACTAAATACCTCTTAGCTGAAGCAAAGTGTTGAAAAATCATAAACAAACAGACTTGTAGACCTACATTCATTATTTCATCTTTGCAGAAGCTGAGAGCCTCTGGCTGTTTGTTGAGGGGGAAAGCAGCCTGGAATGCAACGCTAGCAGCAGAGGCAGCAGGGGGATATGTGTCACTCTGAGCTATGAGCCAGTGACCCATTATACCTTTCAGGTAGGGGGCAAGATTTCGCTTGACTTTCAGAATCAGCTGCTCAAAAGCTTGCTGTGTGGCCTCTCGAACTCGGCGGTCATGATCCTAATACAAAATGAATGTAACAGCCTCATGTTATAACCGTGCAATATGTGGAACAAACATATGGACAAACGCTTTCGTGTCCTATGAAAAATATTTTGAGGACAAAAGCATAGACACCCACTCAAAGGTCCAAGTCTTACCACTGATATTTTGCAGTATATCCGTGGCCAATAGGGAAGAACACCTTTTACTACATCTGAATCACACTCTTGGCACTTAGCTCCAAATTCCTGTACAGCCTGCAAGAACATAACAAGAACATTTCATCAAGTTTGACCTGTTTAGAACCTGCACAGGTCTCCTATTGAATGCAGATATGAATACAGGTCAAATTAGTCCATTTTACTCAGTGTGAGAAAAAACAAAAAAGGAAATACAGGACCACCCCATGGCTAATGCTAATTATTTGTAATTAATCAGGCATAACTACTGTACATAAACACTGTTGATACCCCTAAGGGTATTTTTATGTACATTTTGCAGCTCTCTATAAAACCTTCACATAGTATCTGAGTGGGACCTTTGTCAATGAGAGGTTATCTTTTACATGCATATACAAGCTGGAGATTGGTCAAACACACCCCAGTTTCCCAAAAACATCTTATTAAACTTATCTTAAGAGAGAGAGTGTCCAGTGTGATGCTCACTCGATCATTTAAGAATCTTCTTTGTTCTAAGATGCTTTTGAGAAACTCAGTGTTCTCAGTATTTCCATAACAAGACAGAGAGCAAATATATACATATGCATTTCAGTTTTTATTCATTCATTCATTCATTCATTCATTCATTCATTGTCTGTAACCACTTCATCCTGGGTGTTTCATGGTGGGCCCAGGGTCCACCTGGAATCATCAGGCGCAAGTCTGGAACACATCCTGGACAGGGCACCACATACTCATGCACTCACACTCACAACTACAGACAGTTTTACACAGCCAATTGACCTACCCACATGGGTTTGTGGACTCTCAGAGGAAACCGGAGCACCCATAAGAAACCCCCACCTAAAACCTCACGAACAATATCTTAACATGAGGACATTTAGCATATAATAAGATAAGTAGACCAATCAGATACAGCCAAACACTGCATCTACAATGTGTTCATAATTGAGATTTTCTGGTTCTTAACTAGAATATAATTACAGTTTAAACTGCAATCAAAATATGAGTAAAAGAAATCATTCAGCTCTAGCCAAAAAGGTAGTCTTGTTTGAAAGTATATCTACATCTACATAAAGATAAATTTCATTATTTTAAAAATATTGGCAAAGAGCAAACAGAAAAAAAATATTACCTTCAATTTAGTGACAGCATCTCTCTTGGACAACTTTCTCAAAACCAAGCGAAAATCTGCATCTACTAGATTGTCTATTTCCTCTGCTCCATGGACAGCTGGCACATATCCAGGCTCTTGGGAAGCTGAATTCCCAAATCCAACAAACCCAGGAACAACTCCACTCTCTCTGGCCAGTAATTCAGCTGCTCTGCCACTGCTAGATGGCTAAAAAGAGAAAGCAGAGTGGGTAAAACATACAATTAATGGATTATTATAAAGAAAATCTTTTTCTTCATTCGGGAATAAAGATAGATTTAAAACCATCTTGATCATATTTACTTTTCCTTTACATGGTTACATATTACTGAAATTCAGTACCTGAGAAATGACCCTTGAATTTTCACTTAGATCCAAATATTTTTCCACCAATGAATAAGCGCGTCTTATGTAAATAACATCTGCATAGTTTACGTTATCCACATAATCAATAATAAACAACGTTTATGTCTCCGAAATCTTTAAAAAGTTACATTAACAAATCCCCTTAAACGGTGTGTAGTTAGAGAAATAATTTAGAAATCAATAACCCTTTCTCAACTAATACAATCCTTATAGGATAAAGAAACGCTGACACAAAGGTAGACGATTATCTACTGGGCTCTAATAACTGCTGCTAGTGGCGTGACGTCCCCTGGACTTGTTTCTTCAAAATTCTTGGAGCCAAAACAATATGTTTACATCGCCTTTTGTATTTATTTAACTTTAATTATATTTGTTACATTTTTAACATTCGTTAGACTATATCATCACTATATAAATGCTCAAATGCCGTATTAACCTGGTAATATTAACACAGTGTGACGAGATCTAACCACAACCATAAGACAAACAGATACACAACTACATTCAACTCCTGAGACCCGAGAGAGGAATAAACATGCTGAGGTTGTCTTACCCTGACATTGCCTTTGGTCCTCTGTTTATTTTTGCCCCCCATGTTATTTTATTTGGCTGTTTGTCCGTAAAGAACAACATCAGCCGACTTTAACACACTGCACTTTACACAGTCGCCCCTGAGTGATGTACACACATGACGTAAAGACACTCTGGCACTTCGGCTCTTTTCTGTGAGTCGTATCGTGTGACTCCGTTAACCTATAAGAGTAGGTTATTTTCGGTGAGTCGGATCATATGACTCAGTTCACCTATTTGAGTCGGCTCTTTTCTGTAAGTCGGATCATATTACCCGTAAGTGTGAGCTTTTTCGGACTCAGTTCACCAGTAAGAGTCGGCCCTTTTGGCTCTCAAATGATTTTCTAGTTTATTTCACCAAAATGCTATAGGAAGCAATGTTGTCGGATATTTAATTTCTCACAGCCCCTGAGTCTACCTTCTAATGAACATTCTAAATTTTCGAAGCAGAAAAGCTCAGCCCTTGAGCTGATACACTTATAGCATATGAACAACATCACAGACAAGTCAACAAATTCAGATATGTGTATCTCACTGGAAGGAACCTTAACGTTTTGCTGTGACTGTCAGTGTACTAAGATCTGGTAATGGAGAAGACATTTGTATTACAGGGAAGCAGGAGCCAATAAAGTCATAGACTTGGTGAGATTTCAGGGACAACAATATGTACATGCAAATGGTAAAATGGGCAAAATGTCTGAGCGGACAGAAAATGAACAGCCAAATCCACAAACGATGAATCAACTCTTAAATGTTGTCGGCTCACGAAGTTCACCTTAAAGAATCTGTATAAGAATCGATTCGTTCACTAACGACACGTTACTAAAAGTCGCGTCATTTTTGTGCGCCGACGGAGCTGACTTCTGCACGTGTGGAAGGTAAACTAAAGCTGTTAATAAGGTAATGATGTTTGAAGTACATTTCAGGCTTGTTAAATGCAATGTAGACTTAATTCACTTGTTATAGATTTCATGTTTAATTACAGTTACATTCTGTACTGAGGATACATGTTTTGTGCTGTAACCGGTTCATTTAATGTGGAACAGTAAATTAAAAAAGCATTTAACTTCAGATTCGTCTAAAAGGTGGAAAGCGTTTCTTAAAGCGCTTAAAAAACTCTTCCTTGAAAAACGCCCTGAGCTTTCTAAGTTTATGACTGTCTCCAGTGAAAATCAAGTTTTCAACCAAATTAACAGTTCTCTGTCGTGTTTTTTACTATCATTATTATTGTTATTATTTGCTAAGAGCTACCGAGCACGAAATAAGAAGAAGTCAGCAAAATGGCTGAGCATTTCTACATTGAAACGGCAAAGACAGTGTTGTTCCAAACACAATCACAAAGAGATACATTCACAAAACTATCCTAATTCAACGATCATGTTTACAATTTAATTGTGTTTACCTGTGACCTGAAACTATAAACTTTTATCCGAGTCTTTTGACAGGCCTTTTCCCAATGTATTGGGGCAGGATTTGCTTAAAATATTTACTGGAGGACGGCGATAATACAGTAATTAACAGCAAAGATATGCTGTCTGTAACTAAATCTAGTGTTTAGCAGAGCAGCTTTCATTTACATTACATTTATCTACCATTTAAAAAAAAATACTGCATATAGATTACAAATTTATGATGATGATGATGTTAAACTATAGTGTAATCATAAGGTCTTGACCTAGAAACATTGTTTAACTTGAATAAAAATGCTTGTCATCATAATGAAACAGCCCAATATTTTATACAGTAATAAAGTAAATCAGAAAGTATTCATTATATTGTGTATTATATAAATAGAACTCTTTGATGGGGCAGTCAGAGGACCAGTTTTTAGGTTTTGGTTGATTTTCTTATCTTGGCATTATCCTCTAAATGTTCAGGTTTTAGGTCTAATGGATTACTAGAAGAGTACTTTTATTATACTAATATAAACTAGTGATTGATAGAGGCAGGCTTCATTTTACTAAATATTTTAATAATAATCAAAGCAGTGGTCAACCCACAACAGTAGCTGGCAACATAGAAATGTTTGTTGAAAATGATTTTCCCTCTTCATTTTATTTTATGTTTGTTTTAAAGGTTGTGTATAATTCGTTTCCTGTGTGTTTCTGTAGGAAATGAGTGAGGGCACTGAGCGCTTGTTGATCCAGTTTCAGGATGAAGGGGGAGAGGCTCTTGGATCCCCCTTTGACGTTCCCTTGGACATAACACCAGATAAATTGCAGCTGGTTTGCAACGCATTACTTCAGAAGGTAAACTGAACGCACATTCAAGTGCAGATGCAATGGTACAAGAATCTTCATATTTGATGCCAGTACCAGAAAAACGGAATGATTCTTGTTAACACATAACAGTAAAAATGAACCACAGATAATGCCATTTTTACCTGTTACAGCTCATACATTCATTATCTGTAACTGCTTATCTAGTTCAGGGTCACAGTGGGTCCACAGCCTACCTGGAATCATTGGGCGCAACACACCATGGAAGGGGCGCCAGTTCTTCACAGGGCAACACACACCTACGGACACTTTTGAGTCGCCAATCCACCTACCAACATGTGGTGGGTTATTTTTTTGGACTGTGGGAGGAAACCGGAGCACCCGGAGGAAACCCATGCGGACACAGGGAGAACCCACCAACTCCTCACAGACCGTCACCCGGAGCGGGAATCAAACCCACAACCTCCAGGTCCCTGAAGCTGTGTGACTGCAACACTACCTGCTGCTCCACCGTGCTGCCCTGTTACAGCTCAGAAATGTACAAATATCTCTATTGGGATGCATGTCCAAAAGTTTTATATGTAAAATGGACTGTATTGTAGACAGCAAATATTACAGATTTCATTTTAATGAATTCCAATGAGCCACATTCACCTCCGTGTAAGCACAGCCTGCAGCATGTTCTCCTAAAACACTGCTGCTATGAATCCATGTTTTAGAAAAAGCAGAGTCTATCATTACTAGACCGAAATCCACATATGTAATCCTTATCGTGATTAATTATACTCACGCCGGTCTAATGATTCACCTGAGTAAACGTTAAACGTCAGGAGAACGGGGGAGATTCGCGGTTTTGATGGACAGGTCTAGCAGCCAATGGAGATACTGGTTAAAGGAACTGGGTGATTTTTGGTTAAAGGAATTGGATGAAAACCGCTAAGAATGGAGATGTGTGTTTTTAATCAGACAGTGACAATATATGGCCATATGAAGCAAAAGAAAAAATGTGATTTGAAATATGGCTCTCCCATATTTCAAAATTTGTCATGGTTCAAGAGCAACCAGAATAGTAGTGTGTAAACTTGAAGAAATTAAACTACAAAATCAGCCTTCACATTTATCATTAGGGTAGCTTGTGTCAGTTAGGTTAACAGTATTGTTTGGTAATGAAATCTAGATCTGTGCCTGGGAACTACTTGAAACAGTATGGGATTTTAGAATGCACCATGTCAAATAGAGAAAACTGCTTCCAGTCAGAAAGAAATAAAAGATACTAATGTCATTACAATAAAAAGATCAGTACTATTAATTATTGAACCTTGCAAATTTCACCCTACTCTACTGAGTAGTTTATGCCATTCATCTTTTGTAATATCTATGTACGTTGGCCTTTTTCAGGTTTTCCTTTTGGGATCAGATTTAATGGAATTCTGATTTGTACTGTTTGAGGTTCCTCACTTTGTTCCCTTTCTGTCTTATGATTCAGGAGGAGCAAGTCCCACTGCTTTTCTTTGTGCGAGATGCAGAGGTGGTTTCGTCTCTGGGTGTATGTGTGCAGGCTCTGGGTTTGGAGACAGAGCAGGTGCTGCCTGTGGTCTACCAGCCACAAGCTGTGTTCCGTGTAAGGGCAGTGGCTCGCTGCACTAGCTCTCTGCAGGGACACACGGAGGCTGTTATCTCAGTGGCATTTAGTCCCACGGGCAAGTGAGTACAGCAGCCTTCATTAACCTGTCCATTCTGTTTTGAGAAATGCATTCTTAGGTAGCAGCTGTTGCAGGGTTGGTTAAACATCTTTCTACATTGCCACTCAATAATATTTCCTAGTTTAAATAAGGGTACCAGTTTTAGTTTAGCTTACAAATACATAAAAACAAGCATATAAAAACACGTTCATTTGTAGCTTAACAGTAGGTAATATCTGGCGGTGGAGTGTCATGACAGGTGGTGTCACACTGCAAGTCAACCACACATCTTCAGGCAGTATGGCAGGTTAAACAACTAGTAAGGAGAATATTTGAGGGCGCATCCGAAAGCAAAATGAGCTTATATCTGACTTTGTAACGCACCATGTTTACTAGGAATGCAAACAGTTATTCATTGGTTTTTTTTGCAGAACAGGAAAGTGTGCTTTTTTTTAAAAAAAAATCCTTCTTTTAAATAAACTTTTGTCTGTGTGAATGTTATGGCTTAGATTCTTGGCCAGTGGGTCTGGAGATACAACTGTGAGATTCTGGGATCTAACTACAGAGACTCCACATCACACTGCTAGAGGTCAGAATCACTGTGAAAAACACATTGCTTTCAAATGCATAATTTATATTACTCTAAACTTTGATACTAACCTATTGCTGTGTTTAATTGTATCTAATTGTTATGTCTTTAAGGACACACACACTGGGTTTTGTCTATAGCCTGGTCTTCAGATGGCAAGAAGTTAGCATCAGGGTGCAAGAATAGTCAGGTTTGTAGTAATGAATACACTTTTAGCTTCCTGGGCTGATTTGCTGTCATCGTTAAATTTCTGTATATCATCTGTATAGATTTGCATCTGGGACCCAGTCACTGGTCAGCAGATGGGGAAGACACTGACTGGACACACTAAATGGATCACATGGCTTTGTTGGGAGCCGCTGCATTTGTAAGTTGTGCCTATTAATGCTTATATATATTGTTCTCTGAGTGTTTAATACTCTTCAGTGTATTAATTTTCACAAGAGAATGTGCTGCATTACATACACTATTTTTCCTTAAACACAGTGGATACGTTCTTCTAAAACAGAGTATTTATAGGTAGTTTGCCCTGAATTTTAGCAGTAGCAGCTTCAAACATTTTCAGAGATGTTGGAATGTTTCAAAAATAGAATAGGAAGGTAAAGTACTGTTGTTGGAGGATAAGTGCTGGAAGGTACCTCTCCAACTTATCATCAAGATATTAGAAGTAGCCCCATCATTCCAGAGATCAAAGCTCTGTTGGTCCTTGGCCAAAGCATGAGGTATTTATACCCCTCTAGGCCAAACATGGCATTGAGCATTGATTAGAACCAGCATCCCTATGGAGATTATACAAGCTGTGCATGTACATTTGAACTTTTGCATGTACTTATGGACATATAGTGTATGTATGTATTCATCTGTCAAATATTTTTTTTTTTATATCATGGATTATAACTTGCCGCATTTACTCTTTTCTGTCATAGAAACCCTGAATGCAGATATTTGGCCAGTTCCTCAAAAGATTGCACTATTCGCATTTGGGACACAGTGCTGGGCCGCTGCGATAAGATCCTAACAGGCCACACCCATTCAGTCACCTGTGTTAAATGGGGAGGGGACAGCCTCTTGTACACTTCTTCCCAAGACAGGACTATTAAAGTCTGGAGGGCAAAAGATGTAAGAACAAAGAGCTTAATATTGTGTGGGTGTTTTGTGGGTCCTATAATTGATTGATCCATGTACTGTTATGTATTACATCCACTAAGGCTGTTGCTTAACTTAGCCCTGTCAGTTTAAAGTTTGACTGGTCCAACAGAATATACTGCAGTGAAATATTTGACACCAAATGACCCATAATGCTGAACTTAACTTTAGTGTGACCAGTTTTTTTCAAAATGTCTTTTCTAAAGAAAAAAAAGGTTTAAAAGTAAAAGTACCATCATTTTCTGAATGAATGTCTTCTCTCTTCAGGGGGTTCAGTGTCGGACCTTGCAGGGTCATGCTCACTGGGTGAATACGTTAGCCCTCAGTACTGACTATGTCCTTCGCACAGGAGCCTTTGAGCCAGCAACTGCCACCATCAACCCTCAGGACATTGCTGGCTCATGTAAGAAGTCAAAAACACCTTCATTTAGGGTTCCTATTAGTACTGGATTCGTGTAAATGTTTGTTTTATTAATGGGGTTTTATTTATATTTCACAGTGGAAGAGATCAAGGAAAGGGCATTGAAGCGATATAACAAAGTTAGAGTAAGTGAACGAAGTGATTTAAATTTCATAACGTGTTGGGAGTTCACTTTTTGATTTAAGTGACTGTTCTTTCTGATCCTTAGGGTGAGGGGACTGAGCGGTTGGTGTCTGGTTCTGATGACTTCACATTGTTTCTATGGAACCCAGCAGAGGAGAAGAAGCCTGTTGCCCGCTTGACTGGTCACCAGGCGCTGGTCAATGAAGTGCTTTTCTCTCCTGACACACGGCTACTCGCTAGTGCTTCTTTCGATAAATCTATCAAAATTTGGGATGGCAGAACTGGAAAGTAAGGCATATTTCCTTCTGAGAGATATTTTGCACAAAGAATTTCAAAAATAAATGTTTGAAATATTTTAAAAAAGCATTGGAATAGTTAAACATTGCATATTTTACAGCTTCTTTTGTATGTTATAATGTAGGAAGACACCATGCTGGTAAAGCAATGCTGAAGATCCTTCAGTGTAGACAAAAACCATATGTCGATCCATTTGCACAATATTTTTGTTGTTCACTATGGTTAATAAGTGCACATGGTGGTGCAGCAGGTAGTGTCGCAGTCACACAGCTCCAGGGACCTGGAGGTTGTGGGTTCGATTCCTGCTCCGGGTGACTGTCTGTGAGGAGTTGGTGTGTTCTCCCTGTGTCTGCGTGGGTTTCCTCCGGGTGCTCCGGTTTCCTCCCACAGTCCAAAAACATACGTTGGCAGGTGGATTGGCGACTCAAAAGTGTCCGTGTGTGTGTCTGTGTTGCCCTGTGAAGGACTGGCGCCCCCTCCAGGGTGTATTCCCGCCTTGCGCCAAATGATTCCAGGTAGGCTCTGGACCCACCGTGACCCTGAACTGGATAAGGGTTACAGATAATGAATGAATGAATGAATGAATGAACTATGGTTAATATGTCAGATTTGTCAATAATAGTGGCGAGACTTAAGGCACTTAATAATGATAAAAATGTGGAAAGCTACAGTTGATGGACAGTAAAAACAAGCAAATGTGCATACATTTTATCCAAGAAAATGCATCTATTGCTTTTTCTATCACGAGCCAATACAAGAAACTAAATCCAGAGATGCATTACTGTGTTACAGCTGGTCAGAAAATGAGAAAAGCATTTTTTATAGTTTATCTTCTAGAACGTTATATTTGATGAAATGTGAATAACTCCTGTTAACTGTTATAATTATTTTGATAACATTGATTATATATACTATTATTGCAATTAATCTACCATTATAGATTTTTGTTTTTCTCTGATACAGAGAAGTTAGGGTTAGGGTAATAACCACTTTTTTAAATAAAAGCAGGGAAATATTATTGGTAGTGATTCTCAGAATTGGGCACCAGGAGAATTATAACTTGACTGACAAATATAGAGAGGTGTAGGCATTACCAGTAGAGTACAGCAGAGGGTGCTCAAGATCCATTAATATTCATTGGGAGCATAATTTCAGTATGGCCTGTTGTGAAACAATGGAAACTAGAAAATTCTCTTTAATGTATACTGCATTTCCCATTATGCTGTCTAGCCTTTAAATGGTTCAGCAGTAAAAAATATCAGTGCCGTTTTACCTGCAGGTATCTGACATCACTTCGGGGCCATGTGGGGGCTGTGTACCAAGTGGCCTGGTCAGCAGACAGCCGCCTGCTTGTGAGTGGAAGCAGTGACAGCACTCTGAAGGTCTGGGACGTGAAGACAGGCAAACTGAACGTGGATCTGCCAGGCCATGCTGATGAGGTGAGAGGATTGAGGACTGATCATCAGTGTAGAGGAACATCACACACCATTTTATACGTGTTTACTTGTATAGTCATGAGTCAGCCTGTGGCCAGCACATGCCCAAACTGGGAATGTGAGAAGATCTATTGTATATGTGTCTACATTGTCCCTTCAAAATGAAAATGTTGTTTCGCCTAAATACGTATAAGGTTACGTACATACTAACAGCAAGCTAACACTTGTGTTCACATAAATGACATGTAAGAAGTTGTACTAAAAATGTCAGCAGTAATGTATCAAGGGAAAGCACCTTAAATTGCCCATCTGGACATGGATTATACCACTTAAAACCTTTCATCAGTATTACATATTTTGAAGTTATTTCCAAGGAAAAACAAACCTCAATGATTTAGAAGTGGCTCAAGCAAACTTATGGGATTAATTCCTTAGGTTTGTGATGTAAGAAACCTTGGCTGCCTGAAGTCGCCTGTGTGAGGCCATTTTGGAGCATTGTCATTTGAAAGTGAAAATGCGCACACAGCATTTTACTGCTTTTTTTCACTTGTGATACGTCTACTAGTGTATAAACAAGACATGTTAACGATTTTACAAATTCACTGGAGGAGGTGTTTCAATACAATATGGAAAAGGTTTGTGTGTTTGTTTGGTGAGGTTGCTGTTCTCGTATTAGTTCAGTGTGTAGCACTGTTTGCTTGCCTCTAGTGTTATTTGTGTTAGGGGATTTAACAATCTTGCAATTCAGGCAGATGATGTTTACAGGGGATTATAGCAGCCATTTGTTAAAGTATATTGATTATCCCAGAGCTCATGACCAGAGTTTAGACGTATCTTTCAATTTTATATTAAATATTTGCCTTGCTTTTATCAAAGCCATGTTAAATATGTGTGGTGGCAGGTTTTCGCAGTAGACTGGAGTCCTGATGGTCAGAGAGTGGCCAGCGGTGGGAAAGACAAGTGTCTACGCATGTAAGTGCTGTCATGTTGTTTTAAACTTGGACGGATACACTCAAGTATGTTACACCTCCTGCTTTTAACACCTGGTACGTCTGTTGTTTTCTTCCTACAGATGGAGAAGGTAGTGGAGCGTGTCCCCTTCTGTCTTGCGTTTATCAGCCAATCAGGTGACTCACTGCCCGTCTTCATCACCCAATGGTCCACCCATCAGGAAGATGGAGAGCTGTATCATTTTGAGGAGCCTTAACCTAATCACCCAGTGCCCTCACATGCACTGTGAAAATGAACAGGACACGCGCTATGCTTATGGACCTGGCAATCTTATGCCATGGCTGACAGAAGAAAGAGCTCAGACATGTTGACTTTTCTGAATGAAATTGTTCTGAGCTAAATCATTTAAATAAGCACCCAGCAGACATGACTCAATCTCTGTAATCCCCACCCACCCTGCTTGTAATTGTTTAATCCCAAACAAGGCTTTCGGCATCTGTTCTACCCTTCAGAGATTACTCCATTCATAGAGACAAACATACTTAATGACAGCCATGATTTGACTGCATTTTCTTTTGTAAGAACAAACTCCTTTGACCCACCATTTTTGACTGTTAACCAGATGTCCTCCACAGAACAAACATTACAAATCCAATTAAGAACAATAGTTAATATCTGAATAAATACATTTTTTTTGGTCTCATGTTATCACAATAAAACTGTCAATAATCAGATAATGTGCCAAAAAGTAAATTCAGCTGAAGCTAGGAAAAACGATTTATTCCACTGTCCTTACATGGCGTCATGTGCTTTGACTGGGAGTCTGCAATTTGTCCTTACAGGCTTTCTAAAGTCTTTAGTGGAAGACTTTAGAACACAGGCTGTCTTGTCTAATTTAGCATGGGGTTACTTACCAGTTCCAACAAGTACTGTCATTTCCACTTTATTATATATTGAATTTGTTTAATATTCCATTGTGTATTGGACAAAGGTTTAGCTCACCATGAATAAAAAGCATTTAAAAAAAATTACAAGTCCACATCAAATCCAACTTGAGAAATGACAGGTAACATCATACAAAACCATCATATACACGTTTAAACCATTTCCACGTTTTAAATATATTTTAGTGCAACGGATATAAAATTGTAAGCTGTGTGCGTACATGTACATTGGGGAGGAGGGGCGGGACTTGTTTTAATCTTTTGGTTTTACCACATAAGTGGGTTAGTATGAGTAAGAGCATGGTGGTGAAGACACTTGCATGGTTTTACATTAAGTGAAAGTGCTACTGTATGATACGGTATGCTAGGCAGAAACATCAGCAATATACTGTGAATCAAAACCCACATAGCTTTTTTTTTTTTACGTCTTTCTTCCTCATGCCCTCGCTCTTTTGTAGAGCGTGCAGACACAGATGGCTGCAAAATCCATTGCTCTGAGCCAGGGGTCAGTGTAAGACTCATGCTCTTCACTTGAGTGACACAGCCAACTGCGTATGCTTCTCTACAGTGTCAGCTGTTAACCCACTTCAGTCTGTCCTCCAAACTTGGTTCAGCAGCTTCACAACCTCCTCATACAAGACAAAGACGATGGCTACGTCCAGACACACCCGACCTAGCCGTGGGACAGTACCTTTGTAGAACCTATAGCAAGTATAAGTTAGAAAACGAATTGGTAATGAAAACCTGTTGAGAAAATTTAGACATAAGAGTACATAGCAAATTCTTACGCTTGAGGGCCCTCATTCTTCAGTATCTGAAAAGCACAATCTAGGGTGTTCTTGTAACGATGGGCTTCCAAACCCTAAGATAAAATAAATGAACAACTTACTGATGGAACATTAAAATGCCTGTTAGGAAAATGTTGAACAGCATAGAGGTGTACCTGCATCCTAGTCTTCACTACATCCAGGGGAGTGTTACCAAATACGCTTGCTGCACCCGCAGTTGCACCAAAAATGGCTGTGACTAGTGGATGCATATCACGACTAGGGTCATCACCTAGAGACACAGCAAGAGAGTCATGCTATTTTAGACACCAAAGACATTATGGAACCGGCTTTTAACTTACTCACATGCTCATATCTACACACGTTTAACCAAATGCTACACAAAGGGCGAAACGCTATTTGGTGTTTTGTGGCAAGAAGGTGGTCGTTTTTTATGCTGCATCTGTCTCTCACCTTTGTACCAGTTGCGAAGAAGGTTCATGACATAAAAGCGTATAGCTTGATTGGTTCCTTGTTTCAGCACAGTAGCAGTCAGCCCTTGATATGTCCCACGAACTCCTGCCAATGACATTTATTTAAATATAAGAATGTGAAATGTAATGCTACATATAAAAGAAGGAAAGCTTTTTCATTTTTTATGTCCTGTCAGTTCCACACTTAACAGCAACCTTAGCTGAGATGATTAGAAAATGTACTGAAAAACATTAGTTTGGTTTGATTCTTCTGCAGCCTCACTTTTCTAGCAATGAATTATAAAATCTATAAATGAAACTGTAAACACAAACCAAGGAATCCTAGTTCCAGTCAGGCAGCATCTAGCAAAACTCAAGCATATATTTGTGGATAGATGAAACAAGCTATTTTTCTGGCATAGTTCTAAATTTTTTAAATATTATCTTAAATATTTGTTAATAAAAAGTTGCCAGCTAACTGTGTTAGTCCAGTAGTTTCTGGTGACTCCAAATTGCTACCTCTCTTACCACTGGAAACATTCTGAGCACGGTTTTAAAAAATACGTTTTATTATGTAACTAAACACAAGTGTTGAATAAGTGAAACAAATATCACACAGGTAAGTTAGCTTTACTCTAAAATTCAATTCCTATATTAAAAGACAGTACACTGTGTCTTCTTTATACCTTGATCACGAATGATTTCGCGTACACCATGGAAGAAGCCCCTGTACCGTGGCTGAAGGGAGCACTGGTCATGGATTAACTTCACCTGAAGCAAATTCAGGGAGGGGAAAAAAGGCTTATTTTTGTATACTTTAAGTACATTTAAACAAAGCACATTTGGATAAAGTGCTGATGTACTGGTGCAATGTGCAAATTGTCTAACCTTTAGCGTTTCCATTGGACAGACCACTACTACAGCTTCAGTGACGCCTGCGCCCAGCCCACACAGCAAGCTTCGCGTGTTATCAAGCCGACCATTATCATCTCGCATTGGGTTGCTCAGAACCTCAAATGTGCCAAACCTAGCACCGACACATAAAAGGGGGTAAAGGAGGTAATGATGTTTAATGAGGATAGGAGATGCCACAAGTTGTATATTTTTAACCAGTACAGAATTCTATAAAGACAAAGAATATTGCTGATAATTGTTACTAATGTATTTTGCTGTCATGTAATTATGATTTAATAAAACCTGTAGTTATTAAAAGACAAATATGCATTAAATGTAATGTACCTTTAAAACTAATATAAAAATGACAATAATGTGGACATCCAATCTATATTTGAGGGTACAGTTATTTGTAATATTACACTATTATTCTGACAAGCTGGTGCACATAATGACAAACTGAAGTTCTATATGTTGAAATTGAATTAAATGGGGAAAAACTAAATATTTGTTCTAGTTTTCTAATCTCTAAACAACGTTTGTATGTTTATAAATCAAATATGGGAATAACCGTTTTACAATCACAGTATTTTAAAACATTTCAAATGGATTTTCTTACCTAACAGCAGACTTGGGGATGGAGCCATAAAGCAGCGAGCTAAGGCCTCTGTACAGCCCTCTCAGTCCATGATCCTGAACAGTCAGCTTCACACAATCCCCTAGGCACACATTTACAATTCACAATGTTTTCAGCATCTGTCTGACAGACTGAGCATTTAAGACCAGAATCATCTATCCCTACTGAGCTGTATTTTATACTGGGTCTTAATTAAATCAATGTCAGCATATCTGTGAGTAGTAGGACTGCTTAAACAAACTCAAATTAGTTGTGCAAGTGTGGTGCAGAAATGCACAGGGTTGGGATTCTCCGCACCTATCCCTCTGTATCTAGGGGGGTTGGCCCGTTCATCCAGCTGCAGCTGGGTCTTCACATACTCTGTTGGGAAGGTGATGCAGATCTCAATAGCACCTGCAATACCACCTGTATGACATAAAAGATCAATTATCAAAGATTAAGCAAAAAGGCAGTTTAAAAATCAAACACAATGAGTAATACAAATCCCACCTGCTTGTTTTAGAACTAAAGACTTGCTTAAAAGATCTTTTATGGTTTACTTTTCAGCACATTATGTGTGCCGACCATTTAAAACTGTTAGGAAATGTTTCAGAAGATACACTGTATTATTTAGAAGTCAATATATGTGTATGAATTACTTAGAATGTGTAAAAATATTATGGGGATCTGGCTGTAGGATTTTGCCAAAAAAAATATATTGGCAGTAAAAAGTATGTCCTAGTAGATGTAACAAAACCCATAATTAAGCTGTGTGAGGACTTAAGCTAGTCTTACTGTAAAAAAATTAAAGAACATTCTAGAAAACTTGGCAGACAAGTAACTACTGTCTTATTTTGAAGCCAGTCTGTTTAAGACCAACTGGACAAATCTGGATTGTACAGTTAACATTCAGGTTCATAACCAAGGGAAATTGAATTATTCAGTTTTGGCGTGTGCAATGTAATATCTTTTGTTGAAATTGTTGGTTTGTTTTTTTACAGCGTCATTGTCCTCTCTCCAAAGGGGGACTGTCCCGCCATGATGGCTCTAAAGATGACAGTGGGCTAACGGTAGCTAGCTTTAGGGCAATGGGGGAGGTCACTATCAAGAGTAAAGGCTGGCTGCCGCTAATGTTGTTAGCTCGTTAGTCAATGCCAAAACAGACAAAAGATAGAAAAACGTTGAGTTACAGAAGATGCTCGAATAGGTTTCCTCAACACCGTTGTTCAGGGTGAAAACAGACGTTTGACCCAGTGTTGCGCCTCACATGCGCCAGTGTTGTTGTGCGGTGATCCACAGAAATAACGTTAACGTTAGCTGTAGTTCGGCTAAAACCGCCACACTGAGCGTTTACCTGCGAGAATAGCCTTCCCCGGGTGGGTGACTTTTCTCCCTCCCACAGCCGCAGCCGCCAAACTCCTCTGTCCTGCACAGATGTGGTGAATTGGTGTGAATCTGTCCGCCGCGACTCCACAGACGCTGCCCCTTAAGCTGGACGGCTGCAGAAAGGGGGTCAGCGCCGCAGGATGCTGCTGCTGCTGAGATCTGCATCCCTGCCTCAAACCCGCATCTTTACAGGGCCCGTCCGACACAGAGAACGGTTGGTACAGAGACGACATTTCCAGCAGTTTCTCAGCGCAACCGAACAAATAAGTAAACACTAATGCTTTCACCAGCCGATACAGAGCCCGTCCAATGAAGCAGAGACAACACAATCACTGGCAGGCCACTCTGTGGCGTGGTGCTGTGATCCTCATGAATATTAATCACGTCTCATACGACCGGCCTCACTATTGGTCGAGCTGCGTGATTTGGTTTATTTATTCATCTATTCCACCTGCTTAATATTAAGAGGTCCTCTCCACCAATGGCTTTAGAGTATGGCTGCAGGTCACGAGCTGGCACGATGTTTGCTAGGAAACACATGATTGGTCAATATAAGGAAAATTAAATGAGCGTAAATAAAATGTAGGGCATCCGCGCTCACGCGAGAGCAGGGGGGGATAATGTAAACAAGCAGCGACGGAAAGAAATAAAATCTTAATATCTGAAAGAAACAAGTAATGTTACAGCAGGGTTACAGAGTAAAGTTAGAGAAGATTCTAAGGAATGTAATTATTTCTTGCACACTTCAGAACAGGTTCAGCAACGTATATAGTGTAGTTCTTATTTGAACTTTCCAACTTGTGCAGTTTTGTAGTTTTATCCCTGCATCCAATCTTGCGTAAATAATCAATGTTTGGAGGGTTTTTGTCTGTTTATTTATTTTCTTTATTGGGAGATTGGGGCAGATGAATCCATCTTTGCAAAGTCATCTTTGCACAGTCCATGAAATATGTATTTTCTGTGCCCTCTAATGGCGCCCTGACCTGTTCCTGTCTTGCACCCAGTGATACGGACTCGTTTACAAATGCGTAAATGTTAATCCACAAATTAAACACAAGTCACAAATATGTTTCACTATTCACAAATGAATACATAATACATGTGTCTCACTGTCTGCAATTTGTATAAATACAGTTACATTCATAAATGTTTTTGGTTTTCATAACTATCATAATTTTATGTGAAAATAAAAACATTTGTTTACATTTACATTGCATATATTTGTAAAGTCGAAGTCTCGAATTTAAAATGTATTTGTAAATTGTAGAATCTGCATTTGTGTATTTGTTCATTTCCTCCTTTCGCATTTCACCCGATCCAAATACAAATGCAACCTGATCCACAAACGTGGCCAGCAGGCTTTTTTAAAGTATTTTGAGACTAGTCTCTCTCCATACAGTTCAAACCTAAACTGATTGAGCAGTATGAACAAACTAATAAATAATTAATTATTTAATATGTCAAATTACGGTACAATACCTGCTATTTAAAACATTCATATTAAAGCAAACAGGTCAATTCAAAGTAACGATAGGTAAAAGTGTCTTATGCAGAGAATGAAGAACACCCTCTGTGTGTGTTGTTCTCTGTTCCTTTTTTTATAACTGTTCTGATAAGGTATGGACTTAAGTCCTGTGCTTTGGAAACTTTGGCTCCCCCGACATTTTGTTTTGCCTTCCCTTTTCCATCCTGAGCGCATGCAGTGAATTCCACAACAGACTCATATCTTTTTAAAGCAGTGACACCTGAGGGCCTTGCATATAGAAATTTCACCTGATTTTCTGGATCTTTTAGGGATATTGCATACCATAAGTGATTAAATCACCAATTATGTTATTATTTTAAGTTGTAAAATGTCACTGTTGAATATTTTTACAGAGTGGTCCCTCCCCTCTTTAAATCTGAAACACTCAGCTTCTCTGAGATGCTCTTTTTTTAAACCCAGTCATGTCAGTATCCTGTTATCAAAACCAGTCTTTGTTTCCCTGTCCCAACATTTTTTGGAATGTGTTGCAAATTGTAAATATTTATTTATTTTTCAATTGTTATGTTATTTTTTTTTATTTCTTAACTAAAAGCTCTCAAGGATTACAATAATACAGGGTTGCATAACTCCAGTCCTGGAGGGCCAGTATCCAGTAAAGTTTGGTGATTCCTTTGCTCACACACACCTGATTCAACTCTGTTAATTGTTGTAATGTACATGTTAATTGACAGGTTTAAGGGTTGTGTTTTAGCAGAGGAATCACCAAACTTTACTGGACACCGGCCCTCCAGGACTGGTGTTGTGCACCCCTGCAATAATATAACAGGCGATGATTGACTGACAAAGGATAGATGGATTTACCGTTTATTTTGACATCTTTATTGACTTATGTCTGGATGTCAGTCTTGTCAGTTGTCATGGAGTCATGGAATGGAATAAATGAGGACAAAGCACTTTAGATGTGCCTCAGTGAGGTCTCTGTACATTTTGAGTACTTCCTTCTGCTCCTGCTCTTCATGTTTCCAAGTCATAGGTGTAGATTTAAATCTGGCCCACAGGAAAACAGGTCTATGACATTACTTTTAAATCAGACTACTGTAATGAACTTTTAAATTCATTCATTGTAACCTTCTGTAACCACTTATCCAGCTCAGGTTCCGGAGTCTCCCCAAAATCACTGGGCATAAGGTGAGAGGGCGCTAACCCTACGCAAGACGACACATGCGCACACACTCACACCTAAGAACAGTTTTGAGTAGCCAAACCACCTACCAATGTGTGTTTTTGGACCATGGGAGGTAACTCACACAGATACAGGGAGAACACACAAAACTCGAAGCCACAGGCACAGGATGCTGGATCTGTGTGATAATGACACCACCTGTACTTCATATACTAAACATTCATTCATTCATTCATTATCTGTAACCGCTTATCTATTTCAGGGTCGCGGTGGGTCCAGAGTCTTCCTGGAATCATTGGGCACAAGGCGGGAATACACCCTGGAGGGGGCACCAGTCCTTCACAGGGCAACACAGACACACACACACACACATTCACTCACACACTCACACCTACGGACACTTTTTGAGTCGCCAATCCACCTACCAACGTGTGTTTTTGGACTGTGGGAGGAAACCGGAGCACCCAGAGGAAACCCACACGGACACAGGGAGAACACACCAAACTCCTCACAAACAGTCACCTGGAGTGGAAACCGAACTCACAACCTCCAGGCCCCTGGAGCTGTGTGACTGCGACACTACCTGCTGCACCACCGTGCCGCCCATATACTAAACAACCTAACCCATTTTAATTTTACTATTTCACCAATTTACCTGTATCACCAGATTGTACAGCTCTTTTTCCAAGTATCTAAGTGTCAGACGAGAATTCTAGAGTTTGTTGTATTTAAGCAAGTATTTTATTAATACTCTTATTTCAGTGTTGAGTTTAACATCTTCAAATAGCCAGCAGAATTTTGTTTTTACAAAGTTCAACTATCCATTTTTAATCTAGAAATACACCATTAACTTAATATAAACATGACATGTTAATACCAGGGTGGCACGGTGGTGCAGCAGGTAGTGTCATACAGTTCCACGGACCTGGAGGTTGTGGGTTCGAGTCCCGCTCCGGGTGACTGTCTGTGATGAGTTGGTGTGTTCTCCCTGTGTCCGCGTGGGTTTCCTCCGGGTGCTCCGGTTTCCTCCCACAGTCCAAAAACACATGTTGGTAGGTGGATTGGTGATTAAAAAATGTCAGTAGGTGTGAGTGAATGTGTGTGTGTTGCCCTGTAAAGGACTGGCACCCCCTCCAGGGTGTATTCCAGCCTTGCGCCCATTGATTCCAGGTAGTCTCTGGACCCACCGCGACCCTGAACTGGATAAGCGGTTAACAGATAATAAATGAATGAATGTTAATACCAATCTCAAACCCTAACAGCTTTTTGCCTAGCCTAGGCTGCAGCCCCAGAGGATGATTATAGACCTTCCAATAGTCCATCACTCAGCTGGAACTGAGCCTCACACCCTCTAAGCCCCAAAATGGCTGATGTCTGCTTTGATGAATTTGCACCTAGTTTCCAGTTTCCAAGTTGCATCTTGATTCCAGGACCCTATGAGTATCTGATAAAATTGTTAAGGTAAACACATCACTTATTCCATTGATTTATTAGTCTTACCTCTGCTTTAGAAAAAAGGGTCTATGTTTGCAAAGCTTTTGTTGAATTCCTCTAATAGACAGAGACAGATATGAGACCTCATAAACAAGTGGAATGGAATAAAGGTCTCCACACTGTGCCCAAATGCCACATTCATTGCTATGGATCATCTCAAGTGACTTATAATGAAGGCTGTCTTTGCCAGCTCAGCTCCTCCAGTGGGGTTCTGTGGGTTACTTGAATGCAGCAGACCACCAAACTACAAGGAGCCCAGACAGTGGACATAACTGAGAGCACCTGCTTGTTTAGGCCTCTATGCCTCTGTAATGTATTTAATAACGTAGAAGCAGAATAAGTACTGATACCTTGTTGAGCACATCACCCTGTAACTGTTGTGGCACTTCAGTGAGACGTGACAGTGATTCTGTTCAGACAATCACAGAATTGTCACCCAACTGCCTCAAACACACGTCAATAAGTTAGGCCCAACTCTACAGCTGTCCTTAAGATCTGGTCTGCTCCAGTGCAGTTCTCTCCTCATTTGTTTCATTTTTTATTGTTCTTATTCTCTGTATCCCTCTTCAAATCCACCTCAATGGTCTCAACAGTCCCCTGTTCAACTGATTAGGTGCTCTTCAGAGATGCCCTCCACACCAGAGCCAGGGTTCTCCATCTCATAAGGTCAGATGGGTTCGTCTTGTAGCTTTTGTGTGTAGCTTGCACCTTATAATTAGAGCTTGATTTTACCCTTGGATTCAAGGTCCCAGGTAGGGTGGACATTTTCCTGTGCGTGCATGTGTGTGTTTGTGAGTGTGTGTGTGTGTGTGTGTGTGTATGATTGTTGTGTTATGGTAAATGTTTAGATTTTGTGTCTCCTCATTGAGGATCAGGGTTTTTAAATGTTTAAGATTACTTAATTTTAACACGTACTCCCCATAAATCCCAGAGCTTAGGCTCCCTGGTCCTCAGTGACTCCTATCAAGAACAGACCTGTAATTAGGATAATGAAGAATTCATTTAATATGTACACCCTTTCTGTTATCATTATGACATAATTTATGAAACTGAAAACGTATATTAAAACATTATGACACATTATGGATTACACTTAAATTATTTACTCATACTGAATATAAGATGTTACAACACTGCTTAAAACATACAATGGGTTAAAATTGAAAAAATGTCATCCCTGATTCACAGACACATGCACACACACAAAGATTTTATTCAAAAGCAGTTTGATCACCAAGAATAATATATAGCATCAAATGTGGCAAATCCAGGCCACAGTACACCTTTACAAATCTATTAATATACATTGTATATCTGTACAAATCTGTACAATGCAGAATGTAAAATTCTTAAACAGCAGTAAAATAAATTACCTGCTAATGTCTACCCAAATTGCAAGCTTCTGACAGTCTTGCTTCTGATCTAACCATTTAGCAAATAATAAAACTGACCTCTCTCCCCTTGACATTTAATTTTACGCATCCGTTCTTATGCCTTCAAATAACAGGCATTTTTCCTGAGAAAGAAGAGGGATAAAAGAAAAATCAAACACCCATATGAATAAATCAGGATAGCACATTAAGTGATAAAAGCCTATGGTAGTGAATGGATAATACATTAACGAAATGACTCATTAACTTGTAATTGTAGACTACATCAGTACAGTTACTCTTTCCTTTCCTCAGGGCTTTGTATGTATTAGCTGTGTATATGTTATTTACCTCATGCCAGCGTAGTGTATCACGTGGAAGGGCCAAATGGCAGTGTGGGCAACTGGTAACACATTCTGTATCCTCCTTATCTGCATCCCACTTCAGCTCTTTGGGACCCTCCCTGTCCCATAAGGGGAAAGGTATGGAGTGAGAGGAGCGTGCCACTCCAAAGTGAGGCCTGGGGTCCTGCTGGTAGTTCAAGCGCTCGCTGTTGTAGAGTTTTGTTAAGTCCTCATTCTCCAGCATGAGCTGCAACAGAATATAAAGAAGAGAGCACCATCTAGGGGGCATATCAGAAGTAACACTTGGTATTTTGTACTGCAAGCTTAGATACATTATTTACAGGCAGATGAAATGGTTGAAAGGAGATACTGATGTCATAGTAGGACATTGAAGTCCAATCCTGAATGATTAACTAGTTCCAAAATAGACAGACAACACATATCAGTTATCTGAGATAATGAGGTCAGCTATACTCCAAAAGCATTTTTACCTGTGATATATTCAGCTCCTCTGAAGGAAGGGATTTAATGCAGTACCAGCAGAGCTCCACGCCTAAAGAATAAACAAAGAATTAAACAAAAACACAATGCTCTTCTTCTAATAATTAACAATCAGAACTAACAATGCTAATAGTTGCAGTTCTATGTTTAAATAAAATGTCATGTCTACTGGAAATTTATGATCAGCTCTGATAAAGTAACAAGGAAACAGCAACAGCCTTAACCTCTTATATACACACATACATACTCTCTGTGTTTGTGGGTACACATTCAAAGGCTGGTACTAGTTTTGCAGACACTTCTGGTTTGAATAGCTTCTGTGGGTATTCATTTGATTGTAGCCATTCTTCATATTCACATTGTTCTTGAAACTCTTCTCCAGATTCAGTCTCTTCGTGAAGTTGTTTACGCTCATTGTCTCCATAGGTTACAAAGACATGATTACTGCAGCTCTGTTGTATGTACAAACAAGCGTAAAATAAAACAGAAATGGTTAGACATGCTGAAATTTGCAGGAAATTCCATTAAATTGCAATAAATTTGTGCACCCTCACCTGATGCTGCGTCTGCTGTTTGCCCTGCTCCTCGAAAGCTAGGGAACGTGGTAAACTGTTTGCCTGTATCTCACTACTGTGTGTGTGGTTTAGATGGAAAGCAGAGAAAGCAACATCAGACACAGTTACTCGTAACATCATGCTTAAAAGGTCCTTAAAAAAAGAACTGAGACTTGCGGTAGTCATATAATCTGGCCTCAGTGTGATTCCCTTTACAAGCCACTTTCTATCCTGTTCCAGCAAGAATGCTTATCTTCTCCCTTACTAAACTCACTTAATAAGAGGTTATCACTGAATCCAAATTACACACCAATGATCTAATCTGGCCCAAGCCAGGACACCTAGATGCACTCTTGCTTTTTCCAAATTTCCAAATTAAGATCCATATTTAGACCTGTCTACTCACCCCAAGCAGGCTGTCTGGTTATTCTCCATGCTGCTGGCCATACCACTGACCACTACGTCTGTCTGGGTGGTGGCACCTGCTGTTTGTTTTTCTCTCTCGCTCTGTTCTCGCTTTTCACGAAACGAAAACCGTTACTGCTCAATAATGAATGGGCCAGAATGGCTCACAAGAGATTTGCTGTAAAGAATAAGCGAAGGCCAGCTCAGGTGTCACCCCATGGCTGGAACACCATGTCCGTAATGTGGGCCACCCTGCAGAGAGACAAAGACCACGGAGAGATAAATGGGATTAGCACATTTGTAAGCTTCAGATAAATGATGCACCGGTGATGTTCCTCTGCAAACACCTATCAGTGCAGAATTTATTTACAGATAAGTTACTCATTAACATTAATCATCCTGTTTAGGTCTTACCAAATAGTCACAGCATGTAAGCTTCTATTTGTACATTTATATTACTTATCTCCCCCCCCCCCCTCTCCTCTCTCTCTCTCTCTTCTCTTTCTATCTCTCTCTGTTTTGTGCAGTGGAAATGTTCAGTGGAGGCCGAGCGTGAATGTAAGTGCTTATGACTGTGCAGTGAGCTCATTAGTGTGGAGGTGGCCCACCACTTTATGGAGCTGTTGGATACGTACTTACACAGGGTGAGTCACTCAAAGCTTCACCTTCATTCTCTCTTTTACTCCCTCCCCTTTTTCGTTCACTCCATCAATTTCTCACCCTCTTCACCTTTTCCTCTCCCCCTTTCAGCGCTGCCTCTGGCACAAACAGCATCAGTGGGGAAGGGTGAATTAAGTGGTAATGCCGTTGCTTTGCTCCACAGTTTTCACGATTAACCTTTTTGCAGGTGTTCCTGACACAGTGATGATAATAATTTGGCTGAGAAATGATGCACAAAGAGAGTAAAGAAGAGAGAGTGAAAAAAGAGAAAAAGAGTTATGTCAAAAGATGCATATTGTCAGAGTCATTTTATTTGTATCACTCTTTGTTCCCATTTACATTTTTCTTCCATTTGAACATAGCAGCTGTTTTCACATTGCGTCAAAATATAATCGCTATAAGTTTTTTATAATGGGTTTTTTTTTGGGGGGGGGGTTGTTTTGCTCCTGTAAAGCAACATGTTACGGTAAAGTGTACATGTTTCTCTTTGAACAGGCACAATATATAAAACGGAGTGAGCTTGATTCTCACTGGAGCTGGTTAAACGTTTTATGTCATTGTATATTTAGAGCACTATAACAGAAACATGACAGGCCTCCAGCAGCAAGCCCATGGCTGTAAGCACTCTGCCATACTTCCCAAGCTTTTGACAGGAATTGACACAGTGTAAACACAAAAAGCTCAGGCTGTCACTTTGCATACTGTATTGTAATGCAATGACAGAAACACATAGCTATACATTTGTGCATGATGGCGCGAACACATTCAGAAGATCGCTGAAGATGAAAGCAGACTGAATAGCAAGATCTGAATTTGCAAAACAACCTGTTTACCTCAGCAAGGAAGCTCGGAGTGCAATACGGAGACAAGCAGAGAAGCAGCAGCTCCTGCACAGGAAGGGGAGTTGATAATTATACTGTAATTATCATCATGTATAAAGGTTTGGCGTATAAAAGAGGATCAAGGGGATATTATTGCAATCTCATGGAACTCTACATGATTTGGCTCAATTATTACTAATCAGGCAAATATAGGGAGTGCGCAAGATGTGCTTTAGTCACTGGGAAAGTTTGAGAGGAGAATGATTTGGCCATTTTGAAGCGCTGTCGAATGCTGGTTGGTTGACTTGGTGGAGTGCATCATCAGAGCTGCTTCCAGTACTGTGTATGACTCAGTGTAATTATCTGTCTGTTTTTATATCTGAAGTATCTGTGCCTCTGCCGTCACTGACTTAGACTATGTTTTGTGAGCTTGATTTTGTGTGGCTGTCTGTGTGTGCGTGCGTGCGTGCATGTGTGTGTGTGTGTGTGTGTGTGTGTGTGTGTTTGTGTGTGTGTGTTGTTGCGAGTGATGAGTAAATGCAACAAATTGGCATGGGTGGAGGCACTGTTAGCTACAGCTTGCATGTAAAACAGCTAGTGTGTTTTCATGTGTGCAACCCAGCATATGTGTATGTGTGTTTGTGTAGGCTTTAAATGGTTATGTCACCATTTACAGTAATTATTGGCATAATGTAACAGACTCTTTTCATATTGCAGTGGAACTGCTCAGTGGAGGCCGAGAGTGAATGTAAGTGCTTATGACTCACCGGCACCCTTTGACAGTGGCTCAATGGTACTACTTTCCTCTATGCTCGCTGATAGATCTCCTCTCATCACGGCTCACCGAAGGGCTTCTGCATGCCATCAAAGAAGAGAAAAACAGAATGCAATGAAGTACCGTGTTTCTGAAGCTGGTTTACTGGCTGAAAGATGCACTGGCCCCTTATCAGTAGGTGGACATCTGTAGTTATATTGAATCAATTTGTAGCGGGTTCACTGCTTGTAGCAACCTCTCAAATGCTTAATTCAAAGGAGGCTTTAGCTCAGTATTCTGCTTATAACATGAAACCTTGGGTTTCGAAAAAGCTAAACCCACTGATGTCAGCCTTGTGTTGCTATGGGGCGTAAGTATATTTTATCAGAAATTGTACAAATAATATGAGCAAAGACTCATTTCGTGTCATGGCAGAATGAAAAACCTAATGTAACCAGCTTTACCCCGTGTGTGGTTGCATTATTCAGAAATATTATGCGCACTTATGACAATAGATGTCCATTCGCACAATATTATACATTTCAGAGGTCAAAATGATTCCTCTGCATTTAATTATGAAGCAGTTTTTCATATCTGGAAAGGCCTTTGAGTTATATACAATGCCTGTGAGTATATGGGTGGATGCGTGATCGTAGGTGGGCATATGTTGGGGGGGCAGGTGAGGGAATGTGTAGGTGGGAGCATATGAGCGTGTCTGCAAGCTCTTGCTTGGGTCCCTACAATAGGTGGCCAAACATTTTATCTGGTGAGGGTGTATGAGAGTGTGGGTGTTTGTGTCCAGCATGTGAGTATAAATCGTAATGCTTGGGGTTCTGCAGTGGTGCATGGCAGTAGATGACTCACCCGTCAATCATGTGACTCATTAATCACTGCAGCTCTCTCTCTCTCTCTCTCTCTCTCTCTCTCTCTCTCTCTCTCTCTCTCTCTCTCTCTCTCTCTCTCTCTCAGCCCACCCCTCTCTTTTGGTTCCATGTGTCCCCATACTTATTCCCGTCACATCATTGTCCTTTCTACATTCCAGTCTCTTGTTCTCTCTCTCTTTCTGCATTTTTGAATGCCTCTTAAACATATACTCTTTCATGTCTCCCCGTTTCACTGAAGGTAATAACTGTCTATTGGTTGGCTCAAATGGAGGGGTATTTTTCAGCAGTATGTGACTTATAGAGTCACAAGTTACTGTGTCTGTGAATATACAAAACCATTTTGAATCACCTCTTTGTTTGAATTTCAGAACTGTAGCAAGGAACCTACCTTTTTCAGGCAACTACACGGTAAATTGATATTTTTTATGTTGTTTTTAGGTTGATATTTAATATCTAAGTTAGGTAGTTAGGCTGTTCTACCTTCATTTTTTTTCACACAAATTTCCCCTTCAGCTGCCAAGTGCAGCTCTGGCTTTACTTATAACATGTATAATTTCACCCTTTTGTATTTCCAATTTTACAGGCGGGTGAAAAGGGAAAAATGATTCTATGTCCATTTTTGTTGGATGTGAAATATGAAATAGTGCACTTGAATGGATAAATGGCACATTATTCTGAATGACTAATCAAACGCTCTCCAATAAGGCATTTTAAAAAAAGCTGATCTTTAATAAAATAGTTGCTTTTATTTTTGTCATATAGCAAAACTAGTAATCAGCATGCTGTTATTTACACATTGCACACACTTGTTTATTTGACACTGTACAACTTACAATCTGGAAGTTGACATCAACAACAAATTCCTTTCACAAGACTGGTTCACTTGTGGAAACACTTGTTTTCATAATTATTTTTCTTTCGCAGGGTTTTTTTGTGTATTTTTTTTAATAACCACAGTTTTTCAAAGAGGCAATTTCCCCCACATTTTTTTTTCAGATTTTTTTTAAAGATGCAAATACAGATAGACGTGCAGACGTTCGTTTCAACCTCAGTTCAGTTCTCACAACCTTTGAAACATTTTAAAACTTCATTGAATAGACGTAATATATACAACTTTCAGTTGACCCTCGAGACAAAGATAGCGTGTTGGTAGAATGTTAGAGGTAACCCAATAACCCATAACAGTAATAAAGGTGTTTTCAAAAGTTTTAAACTTGACATAAGAAAAAGATACGTGAGGTGTACAGAAAAATCATTGGCATGGGGAAAGAATATAGGAAATTACCTTAAACAGGGCACGCATTCATTAAAACACCCACCATTTTGCATTCCTTTAAACAGAATGGAAGATTTTTTCTTTCAAGTATTGTTTGTGGTGGCTATATATTTCTGCTTCACGAGTTATGATTTTTTTTTGTCTGGTGCAAGACCTGCATGCACATGAATTAAATATATCCATTTTAAGGCAATAGGAGCACTAATAATCACACCTAAACACAGCCTGTGAAAAAGATGGTTCAGTAGTTATAATCATTTTACTGGAGTTACAGAAAGCTATAAGATGTGCCCTGCAGTGCCAAGTGATTCAAGATTTCAGCTTCAAGCGTAGACCCTTTTTTAAAATTCACATTAATTAATCACTTGTGACCAAAACAGAAAAGTAATCCTTCTGTAAACATGGGTCTCTTGCAGTTGGCACCTAAAATGTTTTTTTGTTTTTTGTTTTTTTTTGACATGCAAGAGTAAAACCATACCTGAATGAAACCTGACAAATTCACCCGTAAGTTCTCTCACCAAATGAAAATGTAAACTGCGAGAGGAACGGAATGCAAACACACAGAGAGGGTTCATAACCTCATTAACATCGCTTTGCTGGCCTGACCTGGAATGTTTTTTAAAAACAAGAGTGGAGAAGTAACATAGAATTAGTCTTTTCTCAGTCCCTAACATTATGCCCTTGCTCACTCCATTTTCTCTTTGTTCTCCTCACTCTTTTTCATCGCTATAGAATATCACTGGTCTTCCTCCCAGCCTCTAGAACAACCTGCGATTGTAGTAAATCTTCTCAATGAAGTTCTCCAGCTCCTCATCGCTGTCTGGCACTGGCTCTGGCTCATCGTACGCATAGTCAGGGTGGTAAAAGTAGCTGGGTGCAGCTGGTGCACTGGGGGGTGAGCGGGGTTTGGGCACAGGTAGAGTCTGGTAAGTTCGAGGATGAGGGAGGATATAGTTAGAAATGACTGTGTCCACTAAAGGAAAGGGGCTCTGGGGCTGGCGAGGCGCCTGCACCCAGTTTCGTTCCCTTGCCTTGGCTCTGTCTCTGTTTCTGCGTTTGGGGGGTTTGAAGCCATAACCCATGGAGCCCCCAAAGTTGTAGTCAAAAGAGAGGCTGGGGTTTGTGTAGAAGCGTGGTTCAGGAGGTGGAAAGTAAACAGGGTAATAGGCTCGATATGGCTTCTGGTAATATGGAAAAGAGGGGTATGCTAGTAACTGCTTCTGTGGCTTAAACCAGTAGTCCTGCTTGTTGAATTTTGCTTTGCTTTTCTCCTTGTACCATTTCTTGTATGGGTTCACCTTGTGGAAGGATTTCTTTGGGGACTTGGGGTATTGGTAAGCAGGAGCCCTGGGCTTGGCTTTGAGGGGGACTAAGGGGCGGAAACGGGGGGCATTGACTGGGGGTGCGTCCTTCCTTTTCTTCTTCTCCTCCACATCTGTGATGATCTCAACCACATCGTCAGCAGGTAGGTGCAGCTTACTGGAGATTTCAATCAGCTTGTCAATAGTCTCGGGGTCCATTTCGTCATCATCACTGTCCTCCACTTCGTTGGAGCGCTTGTCCTCAGCCACATTGTTGAGCAGTGACATTTTCTTCATGTCTTTCACATAAGAAGCTGCTTTCTCTTTTCTGCCAATGTATTCCAGAAGCATGTCCGAGGCAATGTCTGCTAGTCTCTGCTCCTCTTCCCTCGCCTCCTGTGCCTCCGCCTCCTGCCTCCGCACCTCTTCCTGCTCAGCTCGTGCCCTCGCCTCTTCCTCCTCACGGGGGAGGACCTCCTCCTCCTCCTCCATGAAGTCAAAATCATCCATGAAGTTCCTGTCAAGCTGTGAAGGGTTGCGCTCTCTCTCCTCCTGCCACTTGAGCTTCTTACTGGCCAGAGCCAGCTGCTGGTTATAGGCTTTGTAGCCCTTTAGGGGTGGGAGGATCTCATTGTCCTGCAGCCCAAGGTCAATGTTTTGGAAATAACCCCTGGTTCTACGCTGAAGGGAGGTGGCAATTTGGTGTGGGACTTCAGATTTCATACTGAGCAAACTCTGCAAAAGCTCTTCCTTTCCCATATTGTTTACCTTATTCTCACTGAAAAGCTGGGGCTCTATTAATCCTACATTTTCTTCTCCTCCCTTTTCCTCACCTTCAGTCACCTCAGTCATTCCAGACTGTGTTGTAGTCTTCACGTTCTCCACCTCTCCTCTGCCTTGTTCTGGGTCTCTGCTTCCATTCAGATCCCTCCACATTTCCACGTCCTGTCCCAGCTCCCTCTCCACATATTCCTCGAACTTCTCTCGGTCACCTATCTCTTCTCTCTCCTGGTGATCGAGAGCCTCCAGCAGGACTGAAGCTAGTGCCCTGGCAGAATCCATGTGTGAGAGGTGGTCTTGTCCTGAGGGGGGCTGGAAAAGCCTGTCCACTTTCCTGTGTGTCCTGGCTGCTCCATTTGCTGTCTCCAGGTCCGGATGCACCAGCTGGAGTGTCTCATTGCTGGTGCTGGGGAGAGGGCTTTCAGTAAGCAGCGGGGCAGCAGCAGGCAGCTGTGGAGCAATGCTGAGCAGGATTAGCAGGAGAGTAGAGGTACTGGAAGAGGGATGGCAGCAGATCATGACCATGCAGGACAGACGGGCCAGGGCGGGAGAGGGGACAGGGCAAGCACCTTGAAATGACAGGAACAAAAAAAGAGGTTAACCTCGTGGTCATTTTTATCAGGAAACAAATCTCCAGGAGTGGATCGTTTTATGTAACACACACATTTCCATGAATAAGAACAATGCCTTTTCACATGCATTGTAATGGTATTTAAGTACATAGCCTCATCTAATAACATTTTTCCATGATGATTTCGGTTGAAATGTGCACGTCGTGACGTGTATAAAATTACCTCGCAACAAGGCAAAAAAAAAATAGAAAGAGAGAGAGAAAATGAAAGGAATGTAATCATCACTGTAGCTCCAAATGCACCTGGATTCCCAAAGCGATTGCACTGTTGCACGAAAAGCGAAGGGCAGAGTTAATAGCGGAATGATCGTGCTACTGTTGCAGTGCGCTTTATAATTATCTCGCACCCGAGCATCCATCCTGCTGCTTGCGGGAAAACGGACATTATCATCAGAATCTAACTTCCCTAAGACACTGTCGCACCTTACTCCGATGACTGTGACACTGCGTAATGCATCCGTGCTGGTACAACACCGTAAAGCCCAAGAGAAATGGAGTCTGTGTGGTTACAGCGCCCAGATTTTATTCAACGAGCTTCCACTGTGTCTGTGTCGCTCTCTGTCACACAGCGGCTGATCTAATAATTTTAATAGACGAACAGTAATAACTCCTACTGAATCTGTTCGAATTCAGGACGTTACGTTTTATTTTAGTAAACTTATCCCTGCAGTGGAAGACTCTAATGAATTGAAACAAAGCAGTTGGATGTTTTCTGAATGCACGCTGTACTCCAAAACTTACAAACGTGGAACATGCATCAAATACCAGTTTAGCTCTTGTTGGAGAACGAGGCAGTGCTATGCGGAATGTTACGCGGTATTGATACATATTATTATTAATTTTTTTTATTTCTGCACAGCTGTATAAATTTTCCAAGTTTTGCTCATGACGGCGCTGGTGAAGAACTACCTCTTTTCTCGTGTTCTCTAGCTCTTCCTGCCTCAGGTGTTGGAGCAATGACTTGGTACCAATTTTCTGAGATTAAACCTAGATTTAGAGTATTTGTTGCCAGAGGTGAGTATCTGTAAAAAAGAAGCCTATTTTTTTTTCTTTGTAGTCAAGCGTACAGTCAGCGCTGGAAAGAGGCTGACAAAGGTAAGCATGTTTTTGTTTCTTTCTTTCTTTCTTTCTTTCTTTTTATTATTATTATTATTCTGACTCTGTAGGATGTTAAGATGCGTTTGTACAAAACCGTGGACACGACACTCACCTGCTATCCCGCACCAAAGCAGCCGGAGCTCAGAGCGCGTCTGTGCGTCTTCGTGTCTCAACACGTGTGTAGTTCAGGAGCTGATCCTGGTCCTGAATTTCATTCAGACTGGAAGAAGGTAAAAGTTTCTTTTCCCCCCCGGATGAAGCACAGTTTGGTTCACGCTCGGCTCTTTGTGACACATGTGAAATGGGTCATTTGTGGACTGCACTTGAACGCGCGGAGAAAACGGGATCCTTACCTCTTTGTAGTTGTGTTTTTTTGTTTTTCAGCACCGCGGACAGCGCAGCGCCAATATGTACCGACGCTGCTTACCACGTGACGCCAAAAAACCTCGCGGCGCGTTTGACGTCACCCCCTTCATTGATAAGAATTTCGTGCGTCGCTCGCGCTCCGTCGCTCTGATGAATGAACGGAAACGGCATGAATGAAACCGGCCTCTCCATTAAGAGCTGCGGCGCGGAGCACCAACGCGCTCGCATTTAAAGCGAAGTTTCCCCCAATATTCCCCTCCATGCCTACCGAAGCCCTCGGTGAGACGGAGGGAGGGAGTATTCGCCTACTGCGAATCTGCTGGGAGAGGTGCTCGTGCTGCTGGCTCTGAGGAGCCCCATATTTTGTCGGAGAGGAGCCTTAGCATCTGGGGGGGCCACCGTGCACATGGACAGTTTAATGTCAGTCCACCGCTCTTTGTCTCCCTGTAAAAATGACCTCGTGTCCGCCTCGCATTCTGCACTCATTCACAGCCTGAGGCGTGTGTTGTTGTTGTTTTCACTTATTCTACAGCACAAACAAATACATAAAGCAGAGGGCGAGGGAGGACCTTTGGCATATTTTAGTCCCGTCTCACCCCCCTTTAAGAGAAAATTATTCCCCTCCTCCCCTCTTTCGCGGGGTTACAAATTCATCGTTAATCATATTATTCTGGGTTTTCGAAACAGGCCTAATGGGGTAATGCTGTGTAGGATCAGGGCCAACATCCTCCACACCCAACCCAGTTTATGATTCGTGTAATTGGATCTGTCGCAGAGTAGATATTGAAGTCCCTCCCGCTAGCCGTGACATCATCATCATCATCATCATCATCATCATCACGGGAATCTAATTTCAACCTTTCTGAAAATGCTTCCATGCGTCACGGAACACCAGTGCGCTTTCCTGATCCAACCATTGGCATGACATTTGCGCACGGTAATCAGCCTTGTTTCTGATCATCTAACGACCGCGCGGTATCAGCTGTTGTTTCTGATCATGTAATAATTGCACGCTACTGCCTGGTCCCGGTCATTTAGAATTTTGCGAGAGTGTAGCCGAGGCCTATGTGTTTATGTCGTTTTACTGAACCTCCAATCTGCCTCCGATGTTGTGTGCCTAGAAGCTCAAAAAGCAGCAGAGCTCTACTGTGGAGCCTGATAAGAGCTTAATAGAGGTCAGAGGGCAAACACTCAGCATTAGTGCACCTTCACCTCCCCAAGCCAACCCAGTAGCGCTGAAACGGTTAACTCCTTCATGTAAACCTTAAATAACATATTTAGACAATATTTCCAAGAAAAAAAACACAGCATTGTTCAAAATCATATTCAGTGACACAGGTCTACAGTTTGTCCCCAGCTCTCGTCTCCACCCACACCTCGGTCAACTGTATGATGGTTCCTTATGTTTATGACGTAAGAAACCATGGTTGTCTGTATTCACCTGATTGGGACTGTCTCCACCATGACATTCCCTTATTTCTCACGGTACTTCTTTTACGACATAAACAACACCAGACATGCAAAACCGAATAACAGTTGCTCTCGTTTGTCTGTATAAATGGTCTAATTTTGGAAATGTAACCTATAAACTGAGGCTAAAACCCACATGGAGCCTTTCGTTCCACTCTGCAGTCGACGCCGGCATGAATCTGTCAGTCTTGTGTTTCCTGGGTCCTCATGCAGGGCCCACGTTGTCAAGGTTGCGCTCTTTATGACCACAACAGCTATAGCAGTTATGGAGCAAGGAGATGCAATAGATATATAATAAAAAAGAAAGAGACCGATCCATTAATGCCATTAATGCAAAGAAGTTCTAATGGAAGTGCCACAACACGCAGTGTGTGAATAAAAGCGCCCTTCTATCCTCCCACGAGATGAACGAAACAAATGATCGCTGAGGGGAAGACTAACACCCCCACCCACCCTCTGCGGCTCGGGCGTAATGGTGTGGAACCCGCGTTTTGCACCCACGCAAGAAAGCTAAGCGTGTGTGTGTGTGTGTGTGTGTGTGAGAGAGAGAGAGAGAGAGAGAGAGAGAGAGAGAGAGAGAGAGAGAGAGAGAGAGAGAGAGATTGTGTGGTCGGGGGCGGGTGGGGGATGTTGAGTGGCTGAATCGCCGCAGCAAAAGAAAGACAGTGCCGTGGCTGCCCAAAATGTCGGACACGGAGGGGTGTGTTTTGCTTTACGCAGCGCTGAAAACCCGGCCAGTTACAGCAGGGGGCTCAGCGACCCGACTGAAGCCCCTCAGCGAGACAACGTGAAAAGAGGAGAAGGAGGAGGCGATGATGATGATGCTTTAGAAACAAGGGGTGACACAGAGAGAGAGAGAGCAGTGAAATGGTGCTGCATGCGGCAACCCAGCAGCGTGTCGGTTCCTGTTTCAGCGCTGAGGGTCATGTTTGTCGTCCAGAGCCATGTGATTCCACTGTACCCCGAGGAGGTGGTCGTATACTGCGGTCGTTCGTTGTTAGTTTGGTGAAACAAAAAACATCTTATACACATTTAAAAATACAGTGAGAACTGATTTTGCTGTGAGCGCTCCCTCTGCGGGTGTTGCCTTTGTCCAGCTTTGGTCGCGCCAGTGCTTTTGAACCCGTCAGTGACGAATCACGTCCGAGGTTTGGGCTTCGTATTCGGAGTTAATGAGCCGATTCATATCAGCCAGAGCCTCCGCTTTCCCGCGATCAATCACCCTCTCTCTCTCTCTCTCTCTCTCTCTCTCTGACGTTCACCCAACAACTGTCACTTTGAATGTTTGGTGATACTTGATAAAACGACGCGCTGTCAGCCACGACATCTGTGAAATAAACACAGAACACAGAAATACTGAAAGAAAGGAGTGAAGGATTTGATTCCACATAAAAGGTTTTATATAGTACTATATACATTCATTCATTCATCCATTGTTCAGGGTCGCGGTGGGTCCGGAGCCTGGTATGGGGCGATAAACAAGTGGATTATATAGCTATAGCTCATTTGATCAGCACCACATACCTTAGGTGCACTTAAAATTGGGCTGTAATCCACATTTGTATATTATTTTCTGCTGTGTTTTTTATTAATAACCCACACACACAGCCAGACCATTCATACAATTATTCATTCACTCCACCTAGACTATTCATATTCACATTTTCTTGCCTTCTGACTGGTCAATCAATAGGCACAGAAACAGCGCCTTTAATAGCATTATTATTATTATACACCTGTCCGCGTCTTCCACTTGCTAAAAGAATTAGCTAGATTTTACGGTAGGTACATTCATGTACCACATTTTAGATACACCCTTTTCGAGTGAGGTTTCATCAGTTCTTTCATATTTGGGAGAAGCCTACGGTGTGGCTGTGAATGATGAGCTGGATGCTAAGATGTGCTGAAACATAATCTGACGGCAGAGGGCGCTACCGTGTCACACTATGAAGTTCTATTGTTGAGTCTTTCCGCACCCGTTTTACAACAAATCCCGCCCCCTTTGTGCTGTGATTGGTTAACCGGGGCCTATGTTCTGAGTTCTGATTGGCTCTTCGCTCATAGTATGAACTCTTAGCCAATCCTTGCGCATGAGGCGGAATATAGGTGGAGGAATACAATGCTTCATGAACCCTGCTCGCCATGTGATGTTGCCAAGTTCACGTTTCAGTTCGGTATCGTGGTAAACATTAGAGGGGAAAAAAAACACATTAAGCCTCTTTGGATACGTCAGCGACAAAAGTCTCAGAAAAAAAACAGGGTCAGTCGGGTCCAAATGTGTCTTAAAGGAACCGTTAGTCAGAAATGCTACACAGGAGAAAGAACAGACACTAATTAGTGCGATGTGAGCTAGGCACCGGGGAGCTTCATGTTTATGAGATTATAAAGCAGTAGAGGCCAGCAGGTCAGCAAATGGATGACAGAAAAATAAAGATTCAGAGAGCGATTACTGAGTCAGTTACATGTTTGATTGTAAGATGAAGGTTTTGTCATGTTTAATATGATTAGGGAATGATTTCAACTGTCTTTAATTCTTTCTTTAATAACCAGCCACGAACAAAGCCTAAGTACAAGGGAAATGGCTTCACCGGGACTCCGTATCCTATTGTTTTGTAGCCACGTGGTTTACAAGTTATATACACGCTCTCTCTCTCTCTCTCTCTCTCTCCACAGATACACGTACACACACGCGCGCGCGCAACGAGCGAGCAAATGTACGCGCACCAAACACAGACGCGCGCACAAGTGTCCTCCAAAACTCCTTGTGGAAATGAAAACTGTTATCGGTTATCAGCGCGGCAGCCGACTGGAAGGGAAGTCATTTGAGAGAGGCTTTAAACTGGGTAATTTGCCGATGTGACTCATCCAAGACACCCACAGCTTACAAGGCTCTGATCCATCGAAAGGGAGGGAGGGGAACGAATTTGTGGGCGCGCGCGTGTGTATTTGTGTGTGTGTGTGTGTGTGAGAGAGAGAGAGAGAGAGAGAGAGAGAGAGGGAGGAGGGGGGTGGCGTGAGGCGAAAGAGACGGAGAGAGGGAGAGAGCGCGAGAGGCAGAGAAAGAAAAGATGAATGGAGATGGTGTGTGAGTATGCGCTAAACCGCCTCAGGGAACAACGATAACTTACAGAATAGAGTCACGTTCTCGTAGAAAGTGCAAACATTTCTGAGCTCCAGGTGGACTTTACACCTCGCCCTGTCTGTTATCGTTTCCCTCAAAAACCTCGAAAAGCTCCAAACCAATCCCCGTTGCACGAAACCCTGGATCACTGAAGAACAAAGAAGTCAGTGATAGACCAACTGAGCCATAGATAAACTTAATTCAAGCTGTTTAAATGTATGAATAGTCTTTTTGATGTATGTACTGGGCTATTGTAAACAGTAATTTGGTTTTGTTAAATAACAAGGCGAACGTGGTGAAAAGCATTGGTTTAAGATGCAAAGTGAAAGTTCAATAAATGTAAGCATTAAAGAATGAAGTTATCAACAAAGTCATGCTTTTGATGTGAAATGCCTAATTCTGTATGGAAACACACTCAATCTGATTTTTTCACAGTAGTGTTGATAGGATTAAACCTCCCACACATACACGAATGGTTATAAATGCATGATGCCTGTTTGGACAGTCAATACAATGGTTATGTGTGTGATGTGGTCCCTGACACCATCTTGTAAAGAAAGCGGAGTCAGTTGACTTCTCTTCAATCAACCATTTTACACCAAACTTTTCTGAATGGCTGTTTCCATGTCATCTACTGATTTATGCAGAAATGTTGAAATAAAGGGGTCCCCGTAAACATTTAGCCGTTGATTCAACGTTGAAATAATGTAATGACTGCCGTCTAATCAACGTTCTCTTAAGGTTGAAAATGAAAGTTGAAAAGACGTCCAAACACAGACATTGAAAAGACTACTATTAGACGTATTTTGGACGTCCATTGACGTTATTAATTGGTCCCGAAATAAATTACTTGTATAAAACGCGTTTTGGACGTCCACTGACGTTATCGTTTGGTCACCACTTAACTAACTTATTAAGACGGATTTTGGACGTCCATTGACGTTTAAAATATGTCCTTGACGGACAGACTACTTTTAGACCTATTTTGAACGTCCAGGGTCGTGTTTACTGGGGTGGGATTCCCCTTTAAACTGCATTAATGTTGACCAAAGACCAGCTCAGTGGTGTTTATCATATTGCAAGCTGTGTCATAGCATATGCCCCTTATTCAGACCACTGAAAATACATCTCATCAGTTTACACCTGGAGTCCAATCTGTACATGTGATACTTTAAACAACAGTCTTCATTTTAGAGGAAGTGCACTATAGTCCATGCCCCCAGCAGCTGTTGTGTTAACCCTCTATGCTGGTGATTAGGTACATCTCAGTATGTGAAATTGCTTCCTTCTATATGATGATTGTGTGCGTGTGGGTGTGTGTGTGTTTGTGTCTGTAGGCGAGAGATAACATCTGTGTAATTTCCCCATGATGATGGGCCCTGTGGGAGCCAGCACAGGAGATGAACTGACTTGAGCTAAGTACTATTAATCGTTTAATTACCACTGCCTGATTCAATCCATCAAATCACGCCATGGTGTGCCTCATACAAATGCATACACTCCGAGGTCACTTGTGTACCAGTCAGTCAATTGCACGGCGGTAGGGATGTTGTTTGCTGTGTAACTGTTATAAGACATGAAGGGAACAGAGCTGCTCTTGTATTTGACTGTGTAAGAGTATCACATTCACAAAAGCAGATGGCTCGTTAGTTGAGGGCAATATGTTCTTTAATGAGCATTATGGCTACACATTACCATGACAGATCTGGCCACTTCAAAACGAGATGATATTGCATTTAAAGCAAACTCAGCAAGAATAAGCTGAGGTCATTTTATCTTCTCTTTAAAGTAATTACCCAGATGTTAAGCTGTAGCATAAAAAACATCACAAATAGGTAAACAACTGGCACAAAAAGTTGGGAATTGCTGACACAGCATCAGTGATGGCTTGTTTCTATAGTTTATTAATAGGAATATAGAGTCGGTCTTCCTTATCCACAGATTCTGCATCCACAGATTCAACCAACCCTGAGTCAACAATACACTAATAAAAGGAATTCCAATAATGTCCAACAAGCAAAACATGAATTTGCAGTGCACAAACACTACACTAAATCCAAGCAAATTAAGTCATATCTTGCAGATGCCTCTTGCCTTTTCACAGCATTGTTCAGCTCGCATCTAGTTCTTGGGTTTCTTTAGTTGTTTGACATGCTGTTGTACTGAATCTCAGCGTTCTCTCTACCGCTCTCTCTCTCTCTCCTCACTCTTCTCTCTCCCTGTCATGCCCCTCTCTCACTCTCTCTCATTCTTCACTCTTTTTATGATTCTTCCAAAAGTTTTTAAACATGAATGCCCCCCCCACACACACACACACACTCATTGAGCCTTTGAGCTAGTCTAGTTTGGTGGGTGCATATTACATCACGAGTATGAAGACTGAATATACTGCTAATGATTTGTCTATGGCAGATAATTATAATCAATTTTCTTTTTAATAGAAATTTGTACTTTCAATTTTTGTAAAGATGTGTTTGTTACTTGTTATGGTTCATAGCTGCAATAAGTTATAAATATGAAAATGTTTTGATTCTTTGAATCTCATTTTACAGTTTTTTTTTGCAAATCCATCTGTATTGTAATTTAGCACATTACGTATCTATTTGCCAGAAAATGTGTGTACCCCACGTGAGCATACAATATTTAATATAGAGTTTGACAGATTTATTTATTTGCCTCTTCCATCAAGACTCTGATTTGTCAAAAATCACATAAAGTATGTGAAAGCCTACTTTTTTAGTGCAGTACTAACGTTATTTTCATGTGAAATCATTTCAGTGGGTAGGAGTGATTGCTTGCTTGTAACATTTATGTAGCATTCTTCATGTTTTGACAGCCAAATTACCTCATAATTTAGAGGTTCCTGTCACACGGAATGAAAAATATACACAGGATAAAATGTATCAGGTATAGGTTATCTGTTTACCACCATGGCATGACAGAGGCAGTTTTTGAAAGTGATTTGTTTTTATTTTAATATATAGAGAAAAGCAGTTTAAATTACTAATATGTTATGTCTACTACAGAATGATGCACAACTTCAGAGAGCTGTGTAATGCTATTGATAGTTTGTGTACTTGTTTTTGTATATATTTAAATCATATGTCCAAGGTATTTGATAATATATTGTAGTCATAATCACAGTTATTACACCTACAGCAAACCAGAAAGTGAAGGAAGGTGATATTGAATTCGTTTGAACTCTGGGTGGGCAGCCTCTTGTCTGGGCTGAGTGGATAGGGTGTCCTTTGGAGAGCAGTGACCTTGTTGTTTCAGATAATGTTTTGATGAAGTGGTCCTAACACTTCATCCCTCCCTGTGACCCCTACAACCCACATTCTCTGGATGAAACCTAAGATATAGACAAGGACAGGCTGATCTCACAGCTCTGCAATGTGTCAAAACAATACAGGGACGGTCTATGCACTAGTGCAAGCATCTACGTATAATTCTGACAATAGGCAAGTATTTGTTCTTACAGCACAATATAACCATTTAAAGCCAGAAAAACTCTTTAAATGTAGGACTGTTGAAACACCCGCAAATGAAGGACTAATTTTGACTGTCAAAACATCACAAGCTTTGGAGGCTTTATGTGATGCTTTAACAAAACACTCTTGGCCCATAGATTCATTTGACTGTCACTAAAAATGACTTTCTGTGCCGTTGCTCAGCTTATCAGTTAATGTGCTGGTATGGATTATTGATTGCTGCTGGTTGTTTGAACTTTGATATTTAAGAAATGCATGTGCTTTTGATGCCATCATTGAGAGAATGCCTATTCTACACATTGCCACATATTTTTTCACAATGCATAATGCATTCTAAGTCCTAGTGCAGTCATTCTGGAGATTTACAGAGTCAGTAGCACAACTGCAGGAGGTGATGAGGAGGAGGGTAAGTGGAGATTTGGGGACTGGAGTGCACTCACTGTGACTCTGTCTACCACCCCACCCCAACCCACCAGTCCAGCTCAGTGGAGAACTGCATGAGTCAGAGCACAAGCAAGAAAGCGTCCGTTTAGAGGATTTTCAAAATTGACACACATTTTTAGTTTCGCTCCCAGGGCCCTGAACACCACGCCCTGCATTTCATCTCGGCTTTTTTTGTATTTGCCACATAATTGGTTCTGTTTCACAACAGGTTTTGCTGAAACAATCCTTTATAACACTTTGGGTGTTAAAATGCTTATGGACATCGGTATTTCCCCAGTGCACATCCTCACGCTGGATGAAGTTAATTGGATAACCATGCAAAGTTAGGCGTTAAATTGCTTTTTTTTCAAGGGATAAACTTCTCTTTTTAGGAAAAAAAATGGACCCGGCTAGTGCACACAATTACATGAGTCATGAATTTAATGTGTTTTCTTCCCACTCGCTCTATAAATGACCAGAGAGCCATACATGGGCTCAGTAAGAGAGTACCAGCATGATTAAAACCTGGAGTAAAGAGTAGAGCACTCTGCACTGTTGCCTTTATCACTGAGGCACATTGATAAGATTGACCCATAGGTCTAATAACCTAAATCCCTCTTTTTTTGTGGTCTCTCTCCTTAGTATTTAATTTGTTTTCATCAGCGCTGTCATTCTTTGGCAGGTTGTGTCTTTGTCCAAAGACCAAGGTAATTATTAATTATGACTCAGATAATGATTCAGGGCTCTGTTTGGTAATTGTGGCAAGCTGTGGTCTTTTCCCTCTGACTTTATTTCTTTTCCACATCATTTTTCAGTCCTTTCTTTCCTTTGTTTTCCTAGAACTTGGAGCCATCGATCACTTCTCTCGAGTTCCTTGAAGTGGGGCGAGAGCTGAAGCGTGAAAAGTCATCTGCTTCGTCATATTTTGTGTGTGTGTGCGTGTGTGTGTGTGTAGTTCAGAATAGATAAGTCGCCACATCATCCCAACCGCCTTGGTCTCCTACTGTTCTGAATTATTTTATTATTATTAAAAAAAACTCTTTTATGAAAATAGTTGAGGTCAGAACAAGGAGAGAAATACAAATTGCTGTTTGATTTTACAGAGGAGGTAGAACAAAAATGAGCAAGAGAGAAAAAAGGGATGCACAGGTAAGACAAGTTGTAGAAATTGGAAGAACAAGAAAGAGATGGAGAGAGAGACTGATACAGAGGAATGCATAAAGTGGGAAGGAAATTGGGCACATGGTAAAACATTCTGAGGGGAAATGTTGGAGGAAAGAGAAGTGAGGCTAGAGGCATGGAGAGTGCTGGGGAGTGAATGGAGGGAGAAAGGTAAAGGGGGGACGGGTGGGGAGGCTGGAGAGACAGAGGGAGGGGTGGTGATCCTCGGGGCTGGATGACTCACTTCTCTGCAGCCGTCGTGTGCGTCACTGGCGCACGGCTGGAGGAGGAGATAGTGGAGAGGTCTGCACATTTAATTACAACCTGCCAATTTATATACAGTGTACACACACACACACACGCACACACCACATTTCTCTCTCTCTTTCTCTCTCTCTCTCTCTTTCTCTCTCTCTCTCTCTCTCTCTCTCTCTCCCCATAATGCCAGCATATGATAACGTATGTTCAAAGACGAAAGACTGTCACATCTGTAAACATGGAAATTCCCCCTCACCGTGCCCATAAAATATGAAATTGTATTCGTTAATATAAACCTTTGTCCAGCTTAGGTGTCATACCTATTCCCAAACACTTTCACTACTGAAACACATGTTAAAAACTATTGGGATATCAACAAATCAACAGAGCTTTGAGTGGTGGAGCCATATAGTGTACATATATATCTCGGTTAATTATAAAATATTTCAGATTATACATAAACCACAAAACATCAGATACACAGTACTGTGCAAAATCAGTAAGTGTTTTTGTCCATACTTCCACTATAAGATCAATATTGGCTATCAATAAGCCATTACTGAATAGACATAAGCAAACAGGGACATGAATTGGCAAAACAAAAAAAAAAGATGCTTTGGTTCTCAGAATAATGAACTTGCCACTAAGGCAATAGGTAGACAGTTTAAATTTTGAAAAAGAAAAAAGTGGATTTATATTTTACTATTGACATTTCTATAATAAGAGTTTATAGTTCTGTTAGATATGCTTCCTTCATATTTTTTCTATTTAGCTTTTATGACTGGAAATATATTAATAATGGTATTTTACGTTTGCACACTACTTACTGTAGGCAGGTTTAAAACCAACTGCCCAAGCACTTAAATTATAAAGGCATACATTTGTAAAATAACTTTTTACTACTAAAACTACCGTTATTGCAGAAAATGTGCCTATAAACCTTTAATTGACTGAACATGCCTGCAAGGTGCTAAGAGTTAAGCTAAGTGCATGATTACTGGTCATACACAGAGAGATACTGTACTTACATACAGTAGGGTTATAGTAAAGAAACAGGGCTCATTCAGTATGTGTTCCGCTCTGTAGAGACGATGCCATTCACAGAGTAGTATGTGACATTCTTGAAACAGTGAATGTGCCTGAATGCGGGGAGTCTCTCAGGAGGGTTTTACAAACTAGAAACACTCTGGTTTTAGAGCCATAAGCCATAAACTTAACCCATTCAACATTTAGTGTTCGTTCTCTCTCTTTCTCTCTCTCTCTCTCTCTCTCTCTCTCTCTCTCTCTCTCTCCCTCTCTCTCCTCTCTCTCTCTCTCTCTCTCTCTCTCTCTCACCCCCCCACCGCATCAGTCTCCTTGAGCAGCAGTTATCCTGTGAGTGCCTGCAAGCCACACTCTGTAGACAATAGCTGCAATCAGCCACCCTTTTGCAAGCCGCACGCTCTGTTCCAGATTTCTAGCGCAAGAAGAGAGCAATTTAAGCAAACAACAGCATTCTAAGGAAGCAAAAAGAACAGAGAGAGGCTGCATGCCGCACCAATGATTGGGAAATGCGACGGCAAGCTCTCAAAAAAGCACAAGAGCAAAACAGAGTACGGCGCCATTTCGTTTCAGCTCCAACATGGCTGCCTCAGGCTGAGCTGGCAAGCCACTGGACCTGCTTCAGGTTAAAAAAAAACCCAACAGAACCTACCTCAGTGAACAAGACTCCCCCTTTCATTCAGACAAAAAGGGGGGATTGCCGAGTCCATTGCCAAAAGCACAGGCGAGCGTCATTCATTTTGTGACAGAACAAATGTCAGGCGCTCACATGCAAATGTCAGATGTTTATAGCACCTGCAGGGGAAAAAGGATTTTCTAACTGTGAAAATAAGCTACTATCTCCATGCCGCATCTGCAGCAGCAGTGATTTTTTTTCCCTTTGGACTAAGGCAGAATGCAGAACTACAGTATGAGTCAGGCCTTATGTGACATCACAAACAGCTTGCCATTTTCACGCTCGAGTTGCACTCATTTTCAATCAAATGGCTTTGAAACGCTTCAGTAATCAGCCTCAGCTGTGAGAGAAGCTGCATTTTCTCTCCTTTTGAAATTATTTGAGATAGACCACCAAAAGGTGAGGGAGTGAATAATAAAGCCTATTACATACTCCTGCAGTACTATATAGCTTTACTGTCCTTCTTGTAAGATAACCCCTAATATCTATTGCATTACATATTTTTTCTATACTGTGCTCATTCTGGGATTCATAAGTGACTCTTCATTTCTTTTGTGATGAAAGGGTCAGAGTAGTTTTATCACTATAAATAGCTACAGTTTCTTCCATCTGCACATAACAGTGCACCAATAATAAAGCTTAAGAGCACATGATAAATAGGGGGATCACAAACAGCCTGATAAAAGGAAGAGAAATGGCAATGGAGATGCAGCAGTGTGGATGAAGAGATGGATGGATAGGAGCAGAAGACAAATGGTGAAAGAGCAAAAGGGGCAGACTGTGAAGAAAAGGGAGCAAGAGAGAAAATGAGAGAGAGCAGAAACAGACCAATGTAATGGTTGATGTGAAAGTGACGTTAAGTGACATGGAGGGCGGAAGGGAAATGGGTGACACTCACAATAAATCTGATTTGTGCTGCTACTCTGCTGCTGTGTGCCCACTCACTACGAAATACACATGTTCCACGGCCTCCTCTGACATCAGCATGACTGTGTGAAGGTGGTGTTTTGTCTTGTGATTGGAGCTGTGCAAACATGCAAAATCCTGTCATTTAACGTTAATAAAGAGGGCCATAATGGGGAAGCTTCTGAGTCTATATTTAGGTAGACAGACAAAGGCAGATTGAAGGAAAGAAGTAAACTGAAATGTAGTGTAAGACAGGTGAGAGACAGGTTTTGAAAAAGCAAAAACAACAATGCTGGTGAGTATAGCTAGCTAGCCTTTAAGAATTAGTGCTGTATTATAACAAATCTTGCCTATGAAGTATCAAATGTATTTCATCACAGCCATCATTTTTATGCTAGAGAAGAATTACCTTGTAACCATGTAAAGCCCTACCTTGTTCTTTGAATTTTATGGGTTAAAAGCTCTAATTGTTCAGCCATAAAACATTTAGGATGATTATATGTTTTTTGCAATGGTTGCAGCTTTTAGATATAGTCTTAAAGAGGAAATCCACCAACTGTTTTCATTTAATTTTTTTTAATTTTTGAGTTGAGATGTAAACAAAGTCATTCAGAGCAGAATGTGAATTAACACATTGGACAGAAGTGTTGTCCATAACATCAAAGTAGCTTTTTATCCCTTTGAAGGGATACTTCATAATATAGATCTATATTAATTATAGGTTTTGCCCTGGAACACTATGTCCAGGCCAGAAACATTTAGGAACATTTTGTGCTGCAAGATGCACTTCCATTAAGTTACTATATAAAATATATTTCTTTTCTTTCCTTACATTTTGCTCTGTTTCTTTTGCGCACATGCTGATGGACATTGTCCATTCCCTTTCATCTTTCTGAGGTGCTTTGATATGAAGCATCAAAAATGCTGGGGTTAAAATGTTCAAGGGATGAAAAGAACGAGTGACAGAAAAGCCTCAGAAGAAAGTAACGCATTATCACTCTCTCCCACACTCACTCACTTACTCAAACATGCACACACACAAACACACACACACACACCTGCATGCATAAACACAGTGCTTTAACACTAACACGCGTCAAGAGATATGTAAACAGTGCCATCAGAAATAGGATTAAGGCTCACAGACCCATTACTATCCTCAAACACACATACGCACACACAAACCCATATCAGAATAAACCCAGAAAAGAGGGAAATGTCAAAAGTGTGAAAGAAACAAAGCATTCAAAAGGAAAAGGTCAAAAAAAAAGGAATCAATTAGACCAGCTGTCCTCCACATTAACTCAGCTGCCACAGGCAAAAGGTCCCTAAGGGACACCAGACATGTGAAACACATTCAAAATACAAATTAACATACAATGAATATAAACATAAAAATGAATTCTAAGATAAAATGAAAACAAACACACAAACATTCAACAAATCCTGATCTTTAGACAAAAGCTACCTCTTTATGATAATAAGCTCAAATGGAATTCCTGTCCCCCACAATGAATGGCTAATGTGTGGTATGAGGCAGCTGCAGACTGGTAGGCAGTCGTGTCTGTCCACCGCAGCGCAAATTAGCTTTGCTCAATCTACATTTACAATAGCACAGGTTTTAGAATACAGATTAAGCTCAGTGTCTGGCAACATTAACCCATGGATGGGGATTTTCTACAAGAAATCCCTTTTAATCTATAACTAGGCTTAATCTCTGTCCAGAAAAACCAACCCCAGTGTTTATCTCAACAATGGACACAGTGCCCCATTCAATAGATGATGTAGCCTCCTGAGCTTTTAGACTTCATTGTCTGTAGAAACCAGTGCAGCAGTGCAATTTCATGCACGTGCATCCCTCTTTAGAAACGTCGTATCTCATGAATGGGGTCTTATATTTTGGTCTTGTGTCTAAATGTGGCCTTATAACTTTGAGATAGCATCTTTTTACGGCAATATTTACGCAAATGCACTGCAGTGGCAGGGCCTCAACATGTATAAAAATAGCAAAAGGAAGCCAGACTGAACTAATCCGTTTTAACACAGTGGTAGATAAATTAAAGGGACCCACAGAGATGTTTATCATCAGAAAAGGGAGGGTGCAACGTGACTTGCTCAGCAGATACGCTAAAAGGCCAAACACAGCAATAACGATGACAATCTCTCATTAACCGTGCATTTTACTCTTTAGTATTTGCCTCATACACATGATTTAGCCTCAATCTTATTATTCACCCCTTCCCCCCTTTCTATCAGCCTCTTTCCTTCTTTCTCTATCTCATCTTTTCTTTGTTTCACCACCCGTCCTGTGTCCCTGAATGGAAATCAGCCCAATTTAGCTCATTGCTAATGGCTGCGTGCCCACCGCCCCACACCTAATGGCACTCAATCTATTCCTTCATTTGCAGACAGTAATTAAGTCTCTGTTGTGTGAGGGCAAATTTGCACTCTAAAAAACCCACTTTTTAACAATTAAAAGCATTTTGCTCATACAATGTGACTTTTAATTACTGTACACCAAGAAGGGTGGTGGGGATTCTACACATCAGATGGAGATAGTGCAAGGAAGGCTTAGACATATTTAAATAGGATCACTACAGGAAATTGTCAATGATTTTAGTCATTTTAATAAGTATATATTGGCTTCAGGTTAAATGAGTCACGTCTGAGTTTTGTAGAGGAGAAAAATATGGGGAAAAGGGTATCATTGACTTTTTATGTAGTTAAACACGTATAACATGCTTTTGGTCATAGCAGTATCATCTGTGAGTTTTGACTGTAATCTGTCATATATGTTTTTATAGACACACCCTGAAAACATATTTTGTAAAAAAAAATTCAGTTGCTAATTAATGCCAAATTCAGTTGCTGAATTCATTCCCAGAGATAACTCTGGGTGCCTGTTACTCACAGCAAGTAATAACCACAAAAAAAGTTGCAGCCTCCAAACAACAAGTTTTATTTATGAGTAGCATTACAACTAGGACCTCTACAGTCAACAGTAAGAGGTTTTCAGAAGAAATTATTAACAGATTAATCATTTAATGTTCTACTTATGGAGATAATAAATACGTACACACACATACAGATTTGTTTGTGAAAAAAAGATCCCCTTTCATAGCAGGAAAGCTTATTATAACATTTGCACTATGCTTTTAGCTGAAATTCTCATAAATAGTAACTGCAGGAGTTTACATTTGTGTTTGTAGCAGAGGTCTATAATCAAGTAGAAATGCAAGTCATTTTCTGTTGTTGAATCATTCATTCTGAACAGACAGAATAACATACATTTTTAATGATGTTTAATTTGATTAATTTTGTATAAAGGGCTGTATTATAAAAAATGTTGGATGAACAGCATAACTGTGTCTATACCTCCATTCGTTCATTCATTCATTCATTCATTCATTCATTGTCTCTAACCGCTTATGCAGTTCAGGTTCGTAGTGGGTCTGGAGCCTACCCAGAATCATTGGGCGCAAGGCTGTATACCTCCATTGTAATGCATATTATCAAGAAACTATTCAGAGCCTTAAGTTGCTAGTGTTCATCCATTTATTTCAAGTTTGGTTTTGCTTTACAAAATATCAATTCAATATAAAGCAGACATGATATATTTTTAAATCATTTACATGACAGACATTTATATTTGCTCCATCATGTACTCAATTAGTATGACAGTTTTAACACTGTTCTATGGGTTTGGTTTATATTGATCATTCTGCAGCTGATACAGACATCTTTACTTTTGTCCGTGTTACAAAAGACATTCTTGAGCAGGAAAAAAAGAAGAAAATTGTCTTGCATTAGAATGATTCAGGTCATGAGGCAACGGAATACTGAGTGCATGTATTACAGCGTATGAGTCACAATGCACAAATCCAAAAACAGCTGCAGGCCTCAGAAAACATGTGTAATTTTCCCCAAAATCAAGTTTTCAAACATAATGAGTGATGAATGTGAGAGATTGTATACAGAATCTGTGTGTTTATCAGTGTAGTTTAGGCAGAATGTTTCAACAGAAGCCTGTAAAAGAATTCGGTTGTTGTAGATAAATCAGGGATCGTTTGACTTGCTTTTTTTTGTCATGCTTTGTGACCTGTCTGCAGCTACACCATAAGAGGAGTGCCCCTGCATCCTGACCATCCAAAATCATATGTGAGAGGAGGACTTACAGCTGGTGGAGCTGCCAAACTCAGGCAAGCTTTTAATTGACAGGAAATAGTAGGTGAGGGACAGAAATAAGCGAATTGCCACACACCAATACATACACACACACACATACATAACACATACTGTTCTCCACACATGCAAACACACATATACACACACACACAAAGACCCCAGGCCACCATAGCATCTTCACAAAATGTGTGAGAGCAGCTGATATTCCTGCCACGTAAGCGGCAGGCCGAGCAGGAGCGACATGGGAAGTTGGTTATTATTGTTATCATCATAACTATTATCATTATCAGCCTCGGCAGCAGCAGGTCCCCTTCATCTGGGAGTGATGCGTCATACGCCTGGGTCGAAACCATGAAGTGCCAGGAAGCGACCCGCGCTGAATGTAAAATACAAAAAGGGGGGGGGGGGGTGTGGGGGGTGGCTTGAATCACTCTGGCACTCTTTCAATTTCTCCATCTCCACCCCTCCTCCTCACTCTTTCTTTCACCATTCTGCTCAATTTTCTTCTCCCAGCAAGAAGAAATATGTTCTTTTTCTTGCACTCGCCCTATCTGCTTCCATTTTTGCACATCTTTGTGCACATTTTTGCAACTTTCATGTCCTTTCTGACTTATTTACAATTTATTGCTAGTTCTGGACACCATATCTTACAAGAGCCCAAGTGACGTGCTGGTAGTATCACAACATCGCACATTGCTTGAGATGCACTATGGCTACCTTTCACTCTTTCACCATTAGCTGTGGGCTGTGTCCTTCTCTTTCAGAAACAAAGGAATTCCATCCTTCTCCTTCTCCAAAACACCCTCTTTCCATCCCTCCCCCACTATGCAAAAACCTGAACCCCCACAAAGAGTTTTATCCACATTTTCCAGAAACTGACATCTCCTCTTATCTCCCTTTGGCAAATACACCATGGCTAAAATCAATTTTCCTCTTATTTGTCTTGTTATTATGGACCCCTCCTACTCCCCCATCCCACTGCCTGCTGCTCGACACAAAGACTGTCACAGTGCATTAACACATCAGACAGCAGCGGTGACTGGATGCTGCCATCGAGTGGCTCCTCTGCAAAACTGTGACCTGCTGCTTGAGCTAGTCCATATTTTAATCAAAAGGGACATATTTACAATGTAGTTATTTGTTTGTTTTCTTGTTTTTTTTTACAATCTATTATATAGATTTTTTTATATGCAAAAATAACTCAGTAATACTCATTACAGTTGTGTGTGTACTTTAGTATATGAAATACAAAGTAAATAAAATGCAGTACATGTATATTCTTGACACCATTCAGCAGCAGCACAGCTATTATTAGCTCATATTTTATGCACATCATGTGTTATGGTCAATAAGGCTACACACAGTGCCCACTCCAACCACTCCACATTCTTTGTAAATACAGAAATGAAAGAGCACTCAAAGCAGCATGACATGCAGTGGGTGGCAGAGCATGATATTCATATTTTACTCCAGGTTTAATCAGGTTAGGCCAAATGCTGTCACATGTGCTTCACATTAATCCTATTTAATCTTGATTTTTCTGTCAGGCAAATCACTTCTAATCAAAGAATATTATTCAGAGACTATAAGTAATTTTTCTTCTATGAAAGTAGGGACTGACACCAGCATCAGAGTCTTCAACCAACTTCCATCTTATAACAGAAACGTACTGAAAACGCTGTACTCCATAATGACCTTCAAAGCTACGAAAGAGGTTTAGACACAAACCGATGACTCATGTTGCGACTCTTGTTCCGTTAAAATATTCTTAACAGCAGAAAGAACAAGGACAAGATGATCTCTAACATATCGTAATGCCGCTCCAGGCTTTTGCCCCACAATGGTCAGAAAACTGGACCCCAGCTGTTATCAATGTCAAACAGGGATGCAGTTATGAGTCAAATGCCTGCTGTACAAGGTGCACACTTTTAGAACAGGAAATTGTGGCATTTAGAAACACAGAAACATATAAGTTATGGTTATAATATTTTAAGCACAAAATGTCATAATGCATTCTTTTAATGTCAGAAGGAAGTAAAGATCTGTGATACATCCAGGGCTGTAGTGACAGCATACCGCATACAGTATGCTTGTTGAATTAATATGTCCTACCCATATACCATGATAATCTAAAACAATAGTTAAACCTATTAACCTTTTAAACTCTTGTCATATATGTACTCTTAGATTTTAGTGAAGTGTAAAGCAGTGGTGAATACACTGTGTCTATTTTTAATTCTTGGCATTTATTCAACTTAATCATTACTTTTTAACCTGACAGTGATAAAATATAAATGTTATTCTAAATGCAACAAATTAATAAATAGGGTGTAATACTCCTATGTTTATTATGTTACCTCAGTATTAAATATTCTGTAAACAATTTGATAAACTAAAATACTTTTTATAAAAGTACATTTTACTACACTCAGGCTGTTCATATTAAACTAAGTGCTGTACATTAGTTCAGTCTAATAAACATCTCAATATATATTTGTCAGCAAGATGTGTTTTTGTTTTGAATATTCAATATAATATCATTACAAAAAACCAATGAAGAAAATATCTGACAAGATCTATATATTTAATATGTGAGTGTTAGCTGACTAATAGCTGAACTATTTCCAAATCTTTATTACAAATTGCAGTATTGACACTTACCATCCAAAACCTGCTTCATTAAATTGAATGAAGTTCTACCTTACCTTGCACAGTATTGTATTTATGTTTGTTTGTACTGTTATGTTACGTGTTTGTACTTTGTTGATGTAATCTTGAAATTTGCTTTCTAGTTTAACACAGTTTTAAAGATGAGTCAAACGTCTGGAACTGTTCAAATATTAATGTCAGATTGTACTTCTCATTATGTATTAGACCAATGAGTAACACATTTCATATGTACACCCACTGGTCTAAAATGTACTGGAGATGATGACATTAATCTTATGTTATGCACCTTGAGATTTATGTGATTACAGGGTTTTGGGTCAACGTCTGTTTTACACACAAAACTCCAATGTAAGAGATTTAAGAGATAATATGAAAATTAACTATTTTGCCTGAACTGTATTTTACTCCTATTTCTCTCTGTCTTCAATCTCTTAAGTCACACCTTATAACTGCAGGGCATTCATATCTGCTTGCAGAGATGTAATTAATATTGATGAAAGATTTCAAAACAATTACTGAAATTCTTTTAGCTAGCTATTTTGCTAGAGTTCTGACAAACACTAGACCTGGCAATCCTGTCAGTCATTTACCTCAGTAAGCAAGCTTAAGCAAGCAGTGAATCACAGCCATCAGCCACAGGAAGTGGTTCAACTTCAACAGTTGTCAGCATCATTGACCGCTGGCCGACAGCAGAGATGTTTCAGATGAGTCCAATGATGAAGATGAAGCTTGACCAGGTTGCCAGTTTGAGGAAAGCTGAATTAACAAGCAACAGATGAGTTTAAGAACTTTGGGCAGTAGCTAAGACGAATATGCCATTATCAATATATTTACAAACTAAACTGCTCATCGTTTCACTAAAACATCTTCTTTGCTTCTTATTCACAATTGTCATAGTCAAACATTTCATTCCACCTTACATGTGTGTGTTTACAAGTCTTATTGGCGTTATTCGCCAGGTTCTTGATTTCTCTGTTCCACCCTAAGAGCTGAAGCTAGCACTAAAATTTTGAAACTTTTTGAAGGAACTGTTATTCCACTTTATCCATTTATATCACACAAGCCATGTGATGTCAATAAATGTTTACCTACTAAAGGCAAAAATGGAAAGAGCCGCAGCTGTTTTCCCCCGCATTTACAAGAATGTAGGCCTTGTGTCGTTTTCCGTTCAACCATACACTTTAGCAGGCAGATCCTCGCTTCTTATTCACAATTTTTGTATTCAAGCATTTAGGTCCACCTTAAAGGGGTCTGTTTAAGAGTCTTATTTGCATTATTCTCCAGCTTTTGTTGAATACTCATTTCCACATTTAAAAATCTATGCTAAACTAATGCTAGTGCTAGGTTTTCTAAACAAAACTCATTTTCAAACACTTTTTATTTCCAATTTTATCCTTTTAAAACACACAGCCAAGTGTACATCATGTCACTAAAATATCTACCTACTATTGAAACGCTTATATTTGCTGTGTTCAACCAAGCTTAATTTCTCCGTTCCACGGAGGTGAATATGAGGAGCATTTAAAACACAATTCTTACTCCTTAATTTGTTTAAAACACACACACCATGGAGAAACACACATGAATCTGCCTCAATCTCTTTAACACAAACAAATAATGATGTTTCACCGTCTTCATATAAAACACAAACACCCTTCAAACGTTGCTATGTCTCACTTTCTTTATATAAAAAACACAACCTATGGTGTTTTTCCCCTTTTAATCTATACATAGGTGGCTATACCAGGACCTCGGAGGTCAGGATCACAGGAGATCCGCTACGGACTGGGCACTTCTCAAAGAGAATATATTGCTTTAGCAATGCTATGAGAGGCAGCTATGTTTTAGCTTTGACTGTTTCCTTAATCTAGGGCAGCTCGGTGGCGCAGCAGGTAGTGTCGTATTCACACAGCTCCAGGATCCTGGGTTGATCCAGGTGACTGTCTGTGAGGAGTTTGGTGTGTTCTCCCTGTGTCAGCATGGGTTTCCTATGGGTGCTCCCACAGTCCAAAAAAACACATACGTTGGTATGTGAATTGGCGACTCAAAAAATGTCCATAGGTGTGTATATGTGAGTGTGTGTCATCCTGTGAAGGATTGGTGTGTTCCTCCCTTGCCCCCAGTGATTCTGGGTAGGCTCCGGACCCACCGTGACCCTGAACTGGATAAGCGGTTACAGACAATGAATGATTGAATGAATGTTTCCTTAACATATGATCGCATACCCTGGACATTTTATGACTAAGTACAGTAAATATCTTACAGATTGCTCCTTTAAGCATTTTATTAATATATGTAAAATTTGAATGGCAGTAATTACAACTAAAATGTAATTAGTCACACTTTGTATTGGACTAACTTTATTCTAATTGTTGCAAAACCCATTTAGTAAACTGAATATATTAAATGTAATTAAAAGCAACGTAATTACTTTGTTCTCCACTGATCAGGACCGCCTCAAAGCTGGGTGATGACTTTAAGTGACACTGATGCTGTGGTGGTGTGTTTTGTCCTGGAATGAATGGGTCAGACACAGAAATGATGCTGAAGTTTGTCAACCCCTAAATTTCACCACTGGACTGTTACAGAAGGAGGTTATAAGATTGGTAATGCAGGTTTTGTGCCAATTATTTTCTGTACCAATATTTTTTTAATTAGACCTCAGAAATAAACATTTGTCAGCAACTACTATGTTTTGCACATAGAATATATTGATTTGTTTGGGAATTCTGTTGCCACATATTTTCACTTAAAAAAAGATTACATATCACTTCTGTAAATGGGCAAATAAATCTTCAGAGGTGAGCATGGTTCTGGACATTTGGGCTAATCCCCAGATACATTTTCAGCTGGAGACTGATCTGGACCACAGACAGTCCAGTCAAGTTTTCTGTGTTTATGGAAACACACTGTTGTGATGTGCAAGGACTTGTTTTCAGAGATGCATATTTTTCTTTAGACAGCAATGACAAGTATTTTTTCTGTTTGTTCATTGTTGATTTAACCAATGGTTAACATAAGTCAAATGGTCTAAAACTTAATGATGAAATCAATTTGCAAAGATATATGTGGTTGTTGAGTTTTGAGTCAGGTTCTGTTTTTCTTTCTGTCTGTCTAAATGCTCTGTATAAATGCTCTGTATGCTCTGTTTTCTTATGACTAGGTGATTGCTTCACACCCTGTAATGGACTGGCGCCCTGCCCAGAGTGTGTTCTTATCTTGCACCAAACAATTCTGGGAAGAAACCAGACCCACCACGACACTGATCAGTATGAAGCAGTTACATAGGGTGACCAGATCTGAGATGCAGAAAAAGAGGACACATCTCGGACCCTCGCTGCCATTGTATGCTTAGCTGAACCTATGTGTGCTTTTAGGTCCTTTACACCTTTATTTGCTACACAAAACATGGGAATTTCTTTTTTAATTCATCCGAGAACTTACATTTACTTTTCGGCATAGCTGCTCGAGATGAGGTTGGGTACATGAGCTTTGCCTGACGTAAACAAGGACTACTGACGTGCAGACTGACCAAATAAATGTTTACAGAAAAGGTTATCGACCAATAATGGTAGCTCTACAGTCAGACCGTCCAATCAGAAGATTTTAGGCTACTTCCCCACGCCCCCTTCTCACTCAAGCGAACCAATCGGAGTAGGGGAGGGAGGGACGAGTTTGTGAACGAAACGCTTCTCAAAGTTCTATGTAAGCTCTAGAAAAACAAGATCCCGGACGTTTGTAAAATTCCGCCCGGACATTTTTAAGTCTAAAAAAGAGGACATGTCCAGGTAAAAGAGGACGGCTGATCACCCTAAATTACAGAAATGTAATGAATGCATATCTTGCTTAACAAGTCTACTGTTACAGCCCAGTCTAGGGTTGAGCTGTAACAGAATGAGTTGTGTGTTGTGATTGATGTGTGGGAAATGGATAACTGTAACAGAGATGAGAATGTGGACAAAATAAAATAAAACTAATAAGTTATATAGTGAGGAATTGACTTCTGCAGACATATAACCATGTAGAATTAAGAGATATTTGAATATTAATTACTTTGCCTTCTTGATTTCATTCACCTTTCAAAATGCCTTCAATCTTTTCTTCCAGAAGAATACGTTCAACTGGGGTAAAATCACATCACATCACATCACAATGGTACTGGGTATGGTGGGGTGTGGAGGCTAAGGAATGTAGGGCTCTGAAAGCTATTAGCCATCCAGGTTAGAGATTTCTGTCGTAGAACAGAGAGGTTGCTTTGAACTGGCTTTAGAGGCAAGTTGTATTGAATTATGACACCCCCTGGAAGGTGAGCATTTGAGGGAAGCTGTGGCTCCAGCAAGATGTTCTCCAGCTGATCTCCATCCTCCAAATCCAGAATGCATGCTGGAACTTCAGAAGAGTCATTAACATTATCTTCTTGCCATATTTTCTTCTCAAGTCCATGGACAAAATTATCAAAGTGGACATCCTCAAAACACAGAGAAAGAAGAACCTAAAAAAGATGACATTTTGAAGCTTCAGAAAAACTCCACAGATGCTTAGGTCATTACAGCTATTGATTGATGTGTGACATATACTTTGGTTTAGAACACACATGTGCATATACTTTTCTTTTGTATGAGAAAACATACTGATATTTACTCACTGGTAACTTAATCAGATCTATCTGCACTGTATTTTAACAGGCCCACTAAATCTGCACTGAGTATTATCTGTAGTTTCAGCTGTTTCTATGTTTCCCACAGGACCAACACTAAGCAGGTATTATTACTGTCCACTCTACTAAGACATCTACCTGGATGGTTCTTCTTGCAAATATACAGTTATAGTATCATACCAGTAGATCATATGTTGCTACACAGTCTGGGTTTGTCAGTTTCGGGCCACAGGACAGTGGTGCTTGAAAATTTTGTGTTTGAAAAATTTGTGCAGCAAACCCATCCCAGATAGCAATAAATGTTTGGTATGACCCACATCAGACGTTGAGTTTAATTCAAGGTGAGTCTGGCTTCCTTGGTTTAGCCACAAGATTACTGGACACCGGACGTGGGCCAGATGTCAGATGTGCTGTGGACCAATTCTGCTGTAACACATGCCATAACCCAAGTTAAGTCCGGCTCATGATATTTTGCCCACTCCTGGCCAACACAACACTTGCCAGAGCACTAACTTTGTCCCAAATGTGTCTGATAGGGCCCAGTATATATATATATTCATTATCTGGAATTATTGGGCACAAGGCGGGAATACACCCTGGAGGGGGCGCCAATATATATATCATCAACTACCACACCCGACTCCAAAGCCACCTGCCACACATGATATTTTTGCAAGCTTTCAGCACTGGTTCAGAATTTCTCACACATTGTCTTGTGTGTTAAGATGAACAACAACATCATTTGACAGTGGAACACTTGTACTGCAAACATGACTTGGGCCAAAATAAACACTTCTTTGATATGCTTGAAAACACACTGAACTTAGTCATTGTATCTCCAAAGGAGAACATTAGAGCTTGACTCACCAGTTTCTCATTCTTTTTGGCTAGGATGACCACTCTTTGTATGTATCTTTACACTTATATAGCGCTTTTCTAGACACCCAAGGACGCTTTACAATCCACACACTGCTCTGTTTGGTTCCACTATCCACTGATCTGTAACCACTTATCCAGTTCAGGGTCAAGGCAGGAATACACCCTGGAGTGGGTGCCAGTCCTTCACAGGGCAACACACAAACACTCACACTTATGGACACTTTTGAATTGCCAATCCACCTACCAACCAAGACACAGGGAGAACACACCAAACTCCTCACAGACAGTCACCCGGTGCGGGACTCGAACCCACAACCTCCAGGTCCCCGCAGCTGCGTCAAATAAAAGTTTAAGCCAGCCTTCTTCCCTACAAAGCCTTTATTCATTTTGTGTGACCTGGAGAAATGTGGAATGTCTAACAAGGACAAAGGCAATTAACAGTTTTCATATGGAAGATCAGGATAAGCTAGTGAGAATTGATAAAACATTTTGAGTGTATCAGTGTCTTAGTGTGCACGACAATGAGGAGGTGCTAAATCAGATGTAGGTCAGACACTCAAGCTTCATTGAAATATGGTCTTCTATTATTATTACCATTCTTGTAAAAGTGTGCACTTGAATAAGACTATTAAAAGTTTTTCTGTAAGAGCTCTGACACTCCACATCACACTGGCCTTGAAAGATTAGTTATCATTTTATGTCATCATTGTTTTATCCATTTTTTTAAACGTAAGCAAGCTTGGGTCACCAAGAAAGGAAAAAATGTATTAGTTACTTTCTAAGAACTAAGATTAAACTATTATCTATTTCTTTCAAAAACACAAAATCAAAAACAGTAGAGTGCACAAATACTGCAACAGATTAAGAGTTTTTACAGATTGTTTACATCAGTATACAATATACATGAGGCAAATAAACACTAAAGACTTCTAACTATGACAAATTTGAGTTAAGCTATACTTGTAGAACACTTCATAGAGAAAACAGCACTTACAATTTTAATGAGGTGCTTTGATAGTTATTTGTTTATTTATTGCTTGAGCAACTATAGAAATCCAGTAGTTTGAAATTTTAAAAATAAAATTTCATTGTTCTTACTGTCATGCACTATGCAAAGATCCTTCTTGCTATATTTAAGGATTCTTGTAAGCTTTATGCAGATTCCACAATAAATATATTTGTCAAGATATATGAATCAACTGAGTTTAGGTTAAAACATTTATTCTGTTCATAAAGTTTAGAAGCATGCATTTATTAGCAATAAGGATTTACTTTCATTAATAATCAGATTCCAAAAGCAAGCTGGATCAAACAAAAATGTAAAAATAACTAAATGAATAAAACTCTAAATAATTATCTTCATACTTCAGTGTATAAGAAACTTCTTTTAGAAAGGTAAAGGTATTAAAACCATTACGCAGGCACAAAGTGCTTCTTTGTTTTCACTAGTTATCTTGCTAGTTATTTTACTAGTTATAGAGCTTTTCCTACTGGTGTGAATTATGCTTAGATTATCCCCATTCAGAGGAGTGAAATCAAAGTTTTCCCTGTCCATGAAAATGTCATACCAATTGAAAATGACAACTCTAGAGCTCACAGATAAAAAATCATAATTAAACTTACTTTTGAGTTGCTCTGCTAGTGGTCATAAGCTGGACTGTCTTGTCAGCTGCACATAGGGAAACCTTTTAATCAGCAAGTCAGCAAGCAAACTTGGGGAGGCTTCATACATAGCCAATCAGGTTTCAAGTTAATTTGACAGCAATGCATCTTTGAATATGCCCTTGTTTGATAAATACTTTTATTAGTGTGCCATGTGACCTGAAATGATGGATAACTAGGGAGATTACTAGGGATATTTCAAAAAAAGTAGTATTTATTAATAACACATAATTGTTTGTGTTACTGGGAGCAAGTTAGAAAAATGTTGTGTGAACAGTATATGATAGAAGATGATGTAAATACAGGGGGGAGGGTATTTATGTATCTAGATTGATCAGTTGATAGAAAGTTAGATAGATAGATAGATATGTGGAGTCTGTTATCTATATATACATACATATATATATATATATATATATATATATATATATATATATATATATATATATATATATATATACATTGACTATAATATAACATGAATTAATTTACAGTTTAACCTTTTAACCTGACAAACTTTCTCTTATGACATCCAAAGTACATTATGAGTAGCTGTGTCAAGTATTCCTGCAGATGACATCAAGAGGTTCATGATGTATTACAACCCTGTTTAAAATGCAATTAAAGCAAGAATCTCAGATTTGTTTGTTCTCTAAAATTTTTATTTAATTGAAACAACTACAAAGAAGTGGTTCCCAATAATTTCACTGACAACTTAATGATTCTTTGTAAATATAATCATTTGAAATTTGAGGCCTGAGGCTACTGCTGTAATTGTCACAGTTTTGCAAGTGGGATTTTTGCCATTGTTTTTCTTGATACAAGACTTCAGCTGTTCGATGGTCAAAATGTCGATGGTCATTTTTCCAGAAATCTCTGAAATACAATTTCAAATGTATTGGTTCATATGACCACAGTCTGTTTCCACTGTCTTTTAGACCATCTCACATCAGCTCAGGTGCAGAGAATGTAGTGCAATTTCTGTGTGGTGTTTATTTAAATGAAACATATTTTGTGTGTGCTGCTAGCTGTACAGAGTCTCTACTGATCCAAGCATTCTTCCTTCATTCATTCATTCATTATCTGAAACTGCTTACTCAGTTCAGGGTGACCATAAATCTGGAGCCAGCTAACTCTTGTATTAGTTTTTGTTAGCTTCTAAATGTGCCTCAGAAGCTGAAGCACTACCGACAAGGGAAATGGAAGCAGCAGCACCAGCACCTGCTAACGGTGCTATCCAGTGTGTGACCATAATATGCTGGGTTTTAGGCACCGTTGTACAACTTTTAGCCATGCCTTTTCTGTTTTTCATGCATGGTGGCGCAGCAGGTAGTGTTGCAGTCACACAGCTCCAGGGACCTGGAGGTTGTGGGTTCGATTCCCGCTCCAGGTGACTGTCTGTGAGGAGTTGGTGTGTTCTCCCTGTGTCTGCGTGGGTTTCCTCCGGGTGCTCCGGTTTCCTGCCACAGTCCAAAAACACACGTTGATAGGTGGATTGGCGACTCAAAAGTATCCGTAGGTGTGAGTGAATGTGTGAGTGTGTGTGTTGCCCTGTGAAGGACTGGCGCCCCCTCCAGGGTGTATTCCTGCCTTGCGCCCAATGATTCCAGGTAGGCTCTGGACCCACCGTGACCCTGAACTGGATAAGCGGTTACAGATAATGGATGGATGGACTGTCTGAAGCTGACCTGTTCCCAGAACATTATATTCTTTATAACATGTGTCAGTAAAGAAATGTGATGCATGTTTTACTGTGTAACAGTTTTATTTTTATTTATTTATTTTTAATTGCTTTTGTATGTTCCCTCTTAGTGACAAAAAATGTTTTAATGAAGTTTTAATGAAGTCGGTTGTAATTTGTTTGCACCAATGTATGTTTATGATTTTCATACAATGTTCTGGAGCATCGTGGAAATACCTAAACCTCCTCCTATTTTAGATACTTAAATTTTGGGAGAAATTGGGATTAACCTTGGGATTAAGGCAACAGTATTAGTACAGATATGATAATCCAGATACAGATATGATAATCCATAGGATACATGTAGGCTGGTTGAATATTCAATCCACTCGCCCCCTACCCCCCCGCCATATACACTTTATCCCATCCATGAAACACACTGATGGTCATATCATCACTTTTATTTGGGACCTCTTTATACTACTGTGATGTGTGGATACTCAATACAATGTCCGAAAAAATCTTGAACCACAAAACACAGAATTAGAGCTCTCCTTTAGTTTTTGTGTATTTACAGAATATAAAAAGGGATAAAATTGGTCCAATACATAATCCAGCCCACTCCCCATTGTTTCACTGTAGTTACAGGGTAACAGGTTGCTGCATCTGGGCGAGGATGGCTCACCATCATTTAAAGGAACAATGATTTGTGAAGTATATCAGCAAATTCTAAAGGAAAATGTTAACCATTACTTTGGCCTTATAATAAAATACAGTTTGTTCAGTGGTGACATGGTCAAACGGTTTAAATATAATGATAAAATCAGTCTGCAAACATTTCTGTGATTACGGTGTTTTGAGTCAGCTTCTGTTTTTCGTAATGCTCTGTATTTGTTTCTCATGACTAGGTGATTGCTATATACCCTGTAATGAACTGGTGCCCTGTCCAGAGTGTTTTCCTGCCTTGCACCCAATGTGTAAGAACCAGACCCATCAGGACACTCATCAGAAGAAGAAGATGAAAGAAGGAACACCTTTATTGATCCCCTTAGGGAAATTGCCTCTCTGCATTTGACCCATCCGTGGTAGTGAATACACACAACCGGAGCAGGGTGTCACCAACCGCCTCACCGTCGGGGAGCAGTTTGGGCGTTAGGTGCCTTGCTCAAGAGCATTTCAGCTGTGAATGATTTTTCCTCCAGGGAGTTGAACCAGCGACCCTTAATGAATGAACTTAATGAATACTTATCTTTCTTAACAAGTCTGAAACTATAAAGACTTTTGCTGACATATAACCTCCCATGTAGAATTAAGAGATCATTTGAATATTAATCACTTTGCCTTTCAGCTTTTGTTTTTCAAACTGTCTGTCGGTCTCTTACTATTCAGCATCTTTTTATCTTATGACTGATAGAGTGTGTGATGTATTATGATGGACAGTCACCCTCTGCAGGGTGTGTTTCTGCTTTGCACCCAATAATTCCAGGTAGGCACTAGACGCACCACAATCCTAATTAGAATGAAGCAGTTACAGAATGTTAATGAATGAATGCTTCATTTACTTTGCAACTAGTAAGAACTGATTTGTGTGAACATAAACATTCCCATGTATTTTAAGAGGATTACAAGATGATACAATCATTACCATGAACTACATTTTACTCTTTTTTTTCTCTGTATTCAAAATTCTCTTCCAGGAGAGTAAATTCCTCTGGAAAATCTTTACATCTTGTCACTGCAGAGCACATACAGTAATCCTTCAAATCTGTAATCAGGGATGTGTGCATAAACACATGAACTAACAATCTTCCTTTAACCTCCCCCTGCAGCTTCTCCAGATGAGCAAGCAGTGCTCTGCGTGCCAGAGCAGCTTCTGTCCCAAACATGTCAATACTAAGGCTCTGGGTACCTCCTTTAAATGGTACTGGGTATGGTGGGGTGTGGAGGCTAAGGAATGTAGGGCTCTGAAAGCTATTAGCCATCCAGGTTAGAGATTTGTGTCGTAGAATAGAGAGGTTGCTTTGAACTGGCTTTAGAGGCAAGTTGTCTTGAATTATGACACCCCCTGGAAAGTGAACATTTGAGGGAAGATGTGGGTCCAGCAAGATGTTCTCCAGCTGATCTCCATCCTCCAAATCCAGAATGCATGCTGGAACTTCAGAAGAGTCATTAACGTTATCTTCTTGCCATATTTTCTTCTTAAGTGCATGGACAAAATTATCAAAGTGGCCATCCTCAAAACACAGAGAAAGAAGAACCTAAAAAAGGTGACATTTTGAAGCTTCAGAAAAAGTCCATAAAAATAAACTCTTTTCATACACAGATGCTTAGGTCATTACAGCTATTGATTGATGTGTGACATGTACTTTGGTTTAGAACACACACGTGCATATACTTTTCTTTTGTATGAGAAAACATACTGATATTTTCTCACTGGTAACTTAATCAGATCTATCTGCACTGTATTTTAAAAGGCTCACTAAATCTGCACTGAGTGTCATCAGTAGTTTGGACACTGGACATTAGCCAGATGTCAGATGTGCTGTGGACCAAATCTGCTGTAACACATGCCATAACCCAAGTTGAGCCCGGCTCATGACATTATGCTCACGCCTGGCCAACACAACACTTGCTAGTGCCCTAACTGTGTCCCAAATGTGTCTGATATCTGGGCAGGGCCAGCTGGTCAATAGAGGGCGCAATGGCATCATCCTCCTTAGCAGGATTGTGTGTGTGTGTGTGTGTGTGTGTGTGTGTGTGTGTGTGTGTACAATAATGTGTAATATGTCAAATATACAGAGAAAAGAGCTTCCTTTTCATTTATGTTGTTATTGGGCAAAGTTTCCTTTGACGGATCTGCTCCCACAGCAGTATTTCAGGTACCTGTCTACTGCAGGTGACTGACAGGATAGCAGCAAGTCAAAATACATTGCTAAGTAAATATGCATGTACCTACTTAAATTTATCCAATCAGCATCTCTTGAATCTGATCCACTTGGGTACTTTGTTTAGCATCCCTGACCTATACTGCTGATCACTTAGGACACCAGCCACCACCATGTCATTGTCCTGGCTGCACTGAGCCTGACGGACCAATTCAATAATACCTGCTTCATGTTCATACTGTGGGGATACTGACCTTAAAATGTCAAAAATAAAAAATAGATAAAAAATATATAGATATTACATAAAGTGGGAGGGTGGCACGGTGGCGCAGCAGGTAGTGTGGCAGTCACACAGCTCCAGGGAGCTGTAGGTTGTGGGTTAATGTCCCGCTATGGGTCTAAAAAAACATGCTGGTAGGTGGATTGGTTACTCAAAAGTGTCTGTGTGTGTGTCGCCTTGTGAAGGACTGTTGGCTTGTGAAGGACTGGCACCTCCAGGGTGTGTTCCTGCCTTGTGCCCAGTGATTCCGGATGGGCTCCGGACCCACCGCAACCCTGAACAGGATAAGTAGTTACAGACAATGAATGAATGAAGTGATCTAGGAGTGTTTATTGCACAAATATTTTTATGTACAAACTGAAAAGTGAAAATGTTTTGATGGCCAAATATCAAAAGCAATTGGCAATCAATTTTGCTAGTAAATTATTATATTACACTACAACAAATACAAATTGGAAGTATTATTATGTAAAAACTATTAATATTAATATTAATACTTGCACCACCTAAACATCCGATTTCTTTTAATGGAGAATGGAGAATTGGTTAAAACTTTATAATGGATGGCAACTCTAAAAACGTGACATGACATTTCATTTTCTCAAAGACTTTTGCATAGTACTGTTTTTACAAGTTAATACTTTTGCTGTTTACTGTAGTCTGAGCTATATTCGTTTTAAAAAACATAGATTTGTTCAAATTTACCTTACCCTTTTATCCAACTTCACTACACAGCTGGATTTGTCAGGTCTTGGATAATAAATGCAAATCAGCCGACAGCAGCGCACAGTTGGGTAGTTTTGTTGAATGTAGTATTTTACAAACTTGTGCATCTTCAGAGCCAGCCCCTGCCCTCTCTCCTCTGACTTCACCCTTATGGCTTGAGCCACAAGAGTGAGTCCATCATCAACTACCACACCCGACTCCAAAGCCACCTGCCACACATGATATTTTTACAAGCTTTCAGCACTGGTTCAGAAATTTTCACACATTTTGATGTGTGTTAAGATGAACAACAACATCATTTGACAGTGGAACACTTGTACTACAAACATGACTTGGGCCAAAATAAACACTTCTTTGATATGCTTGAAAACACACTGAACTTAGTCATTGTATCTCCAAAGGAGAACATTAGAGCTTGACTCACCAGTTTCTCATTCTTTTTGGCTAGGATGACCACTCTGTTTGGTTCCACTATCCACTGATTGTAGAAATGAGGAAGATAATCCATACCAGAATAAATACCATCAGAGATGGCCATAACCTCATCATAATCCTCTGGGCCAGCAAAATAAAAGTTTAAGCCAGCCTTCTTCCCAACGAAGCCTTTATTCATGTTGTGTGACCTGGAGAAATGTGGAAGGTCTAACAAGGACACAGGCAATTAACAGTTTTCATGTGGAAGATCAGGATAAGCTAGTGAGAATTGATAAAACATTTTGAGTGTATCAGTGTCTTAGTGTGTACGACAGTGAAGAGCTAAATCAGATGTAGGTGAGATACTCAAGCTTCATTGAAATATGGTCTTCTATTATTATTACCATTCTTGTAAAAGTGTGCACTTGAATAAGACTATTAAAAGTTTTTCTGTAAGAGCTCTGACATTCCACATCACACTGGCCTTGAAAGATTAGTTATCATTTTATGTCATCATTGTTTTCTCCAGTTTTTTAAACATAAGCAAGCTTGGGTCACCAAGAAAGGAAGGAAGACTAAAAAAATTATTAGCTACTTTCTAAGAACTAAGATTGAACTATTATCTATTTCTTTCAAAAACACAAGATCAAAAACAGTAGAGTGCACAAATACTGCAACAGATTAAGAGTTTTTACAGATTGTTTACATCAGTATACAATATACATGAGGCAAATAAACACTAAAGACTTCTAACTATGACAAATTTGAGTTAAGCTATACTTGTAGAACACTTCATAGAGAGAACAGCACTTACAATTTTAATGAGGTGCTTTGATAGTTATTTGTTTATTTATTGCTTGAGCAACTATAGAAATCCTTCAGTTTGAAATTAAAAAAAAAAATTGAATTGTTCTTACTGTTGTTGTTAACTTTGCTGTGTTGTGAAGACAGGTGATGGAAAAGAATCTCCACAGACACGGTTAAAGGTGTAAATACATCTTTATTTACCAAAACAGTGTCTTACGGGTTCTTAAGGATCCCGTGAGAGGAGTATTCTGATCTATATGGTTCTTGCTCCTTTCCAAATATGGTAAACATAGAGGTTGGTTAACATTTGCATGTTTAAGGGACTAAAGGAGGGGTAAAATTTATAGTCTCACTGACAGCTTATCCTAAACATTTCTCTCTGTGAAAAACAGACACAGAGCATTCATTTATTCATTATCTGTAACCACTTATCCAGATCAGGGGTCCAGAGCCTACCCGGAATCATTGGGCGCAAGGCAGGAACACACCCTGGAGGGGGTGCCAGTCCTTCACAGGGCAACACACACACACACATTCACACCTACGGACACTTTTGAGTCGCTGATCCACCTACCAACGTGTGTTTTTGGACCGTGGGAGGAAACCGGAGCACCCGGAGGAAACCCACGCAGACACGGGAGAACACACCGACTCCTCACAGACAGTCACCTGGAGCGGGAATCGAACCCATAACCTCCAGGTCCCTGGAGCTGTGTGACACTACCTGCTGCGCCACCATGCCGCCCATCACAGAGCATATGTGTGCATATGAATCATATAAAACAGTGAACATTTTTTAATACTGCACTTAAGGCCTTATGATTAAATATACCTCACTGTCATGCACTATGCAAAGATTCTTCATGCTGTATTTAAGGATTCTTGTGAGCTTTATGCAGATGCCACAATACATTTGTTTGTCAAGATATATGAATCACCTGAGTTTAGGTTAAAACATTTATTCTGTTCATAAAGTTTAGAAGCATGCATTTATTAGCAATAAGGATTTACTTTCATTAATAATCAAATTCCAAAAGCAAGTTGGATCAGGCGGCACGGTGGCGCAGCAGGTAGTGTCGCAGTCACACAGCTCCAGGGGCCTGGTGGTTGTGGGTTCGATTCCCGCTCCGGGTGACTGTCTGTGAGGAGTTGGTGTGTTCTCCCCGTGTCCGCGTGGGTTTCCTCCGGGTGCTCCGGTTTCCTCCCACAGTCCAAAAACACACGTTGCAGGTGGATTGGCGACTCGAAAGTGTCCGTAGGTGTGAATGTGTGTGTGTCTGTGTTTCCCTGTGAAGGACTGGCGTCCCCTCCAGGGTGTATTCCCGCCTTGCGCCCGATGATTCCAGGTAGGCTCTGGACCCCCCGTGACCCTAAATTGGATAAGCGGTTACAGATAATGGATGGATGGATGGAAGTTGGATCAGACAAAAATGTAAAAATAACTAAATAAATAAATCTCTAAATAATTATCTTCATACTTCAGTGTATAAGAAACTTCTTTTAGAAAGGTAAAGGGTGTTAAAACCATTACACAGGCACAAAGTGCTTCTTTGTTTTCACTAGTTATCTTGCTAGTTATTTTACTAGTTATAGAGCTTTTCCTACTGGTGTGAATTATGCTTAGATTATCCCCATTCAGAGGAGTGAAATCAAAGTTCTCCCTGTCCATGAAAATGTCATACCAATTGAAAATGACAACTCTAGAGCTCACAGATAAAAAATCATAATTAAACTTACTTTTGAGTTGCTCTGCTAGTGGTCATAAGCTGGACTGTCTTGTCAGCTGCACATAGGGAAACCTTTTAATCAGCAAGTTACAAACTTGGGGAGGCTTCATACATAGCCAATCAGGTTTCAAGTTAATTTGACAGCAATGCATCTTTGAATATGCCCTTGTTTGATAAATACTTGTATTATTTTGACATGTGACCTGAAATGTAGGACCACTAGGGAAAAAATATGTGGCAGAAATATTACAAAAAAGTAATATTTATTAATAACACATAATTACTGGGAGCAAGGTAGAAAAATGTTGTGTGAACAGTATATGATATAAGATGATGTAAATACGGGGGGGGTGGAGTATTTAGGTATCTAGATTGATCAGTTGATAGATAGATAGATAGATAGATAGATAGATAGATAGATAGATTGATAGATAGATAGATAGATAGATAGATAGATAGATATGTGGAGTCTGTTATCTATATATATATATATACATTGACTATAATATAACATGAATTAATTTACAGTTTAACCTTTTAACCTGACAAATTTTCTCTTATGACATCCAAAGTACATTATGAGTAGCTGTGTCAAGTATTCCTGCAGATGACATCAAGAGGTTCATGATGTATTACAACCCTGTTTAAAATGCAATTAAAGTAAGAATCGATAGATAGATAGATAGATAGATAGATAGATAGATAGATAGATAGATGGATAGACAGACAGACAGACAGACAGACAGACAGATAGATAGATAGATAGATAGATAGATAGATAGATAGATAGAGTCTGTATATATATATATATATATTGGGGAATGATGATTGCTTGGTGGGTCTCCACAGGAAAACAAATACTGGTATTGTAGTCTCAAACAATACCTCCATACAGAATCTTCTCAGTGCAACATATAGGGAATTGGCAATGCAACAGTTAACAACATACACCTATGTGAAGGGAATTTTTAAATGCATGCTTTTTATCCTGTATGAGTGCTCATTGAATCACTAGTGTTAAATGGTAATCACTAATAATTAGTAGTAATCACTGACATTTAGTAGAAGTCTTTGTTTTATATGAAGATGAGCTGTTTTATGAAATGTATGTTGCATTAGTCTGTTTGTCTCAAAGTGTTTCACTGAGTCTTTTGTAGAAAAGGAACGTGATGGGAGAATATGGGAGTAAAGGTTGAAAGAGTTAAACTTCTGCATACAGGAGATCAAGGACATGTTTAATTTTAACGACACGGGATGTAGCTGATTCTTAGAACTCAGTTTCTCTTTCTTCCGTTGGCTCAGTTACAAAATAACTCCTTATATGACGGTGAAGTGCTTATGTGTGTGTGTAGGTATTAAACAGAGTTTTCTTTTTGCCAGAGCAGAGCAGAGGGTTAGTGCATGCTTTTAGCTGCTCTCAATAAAGGTTACTCAAAGACCACTTTCAGTCTCATTTATTATTAGTTGATAATTTCCCTGACACCTAGCATCACAGTAGTGTTTCAATTACCTCAAGCCTCTTCTGCTCCCTCTGTTGCTGTTTCTCATGCATGTCCTGCTCCCCTTGTGACTGTGTCTCCTGATTCTCTTCCCCAGTCACCAGCCCTTATCCCTGATTTCTCCACATTCTGGTTCTTCTTCAAACTGGCTCTCATCCAGCTTGGCCCTTACATTATATCCGAAGCCACATTTATGTCCTATGGCCTTCATGCACTCCCCTGAAACATACCAGGAGTGGTCTGACACTCTCCACAACGACACACTTCTGTCCATATACATGACTATTTCCTTTGCAACACTCTCCACATAGAAACAATTTTTTGTTGTGTTAATCATATAAAATTAAAGTAATATATTGTAAAGCCTTAACAGTTCAGTTTGGCAGATTCACCACTCTGCAAAAGTGGTGCCACTGAAGTGTTGGATTAGACCTTGTCTTGCAAAATGTATCCTTCCCAGCAAAGGATCCAGTGTCAGTTGCAATAGACCTATGTAAGAAGAATGTGTTCGTTGCAAAATCACTATTCAGAATGGTTCTGGAGACAGCACTGTCTTGGAGGAAGAAGGAATGTAATTGGATGCTAGCGAACAGGCAGTGTTTAATGTGATTTGTTAAAACGGATTGTGAATAGATTTTTAAATACCGTGCCATAAACTGGTAAGGCTCTATCTAGACCCTCGTGGTTTGCCTGTTCTGACTACCATGTGCGTGTAAGAAATATGTAAGAAATATATAAGAAATACAGTTTAACACATGTATTAGTTATTATTAGCTTCTGAAAAGGCATCAGAAGCACTACCCACAAGGGAAATGGAAGCAGCAGTACCAGCACATGCTAACAGCCCTCTCCCAGTTGTTTCACTGTAGTTACAGGGTAAGTAGGATTAGACAGTTTGCTGCATCTGGGCGAGGATGGCTCACCATCATTTAAAGGAACAATGATTTGTGAAGTATATCAGCAAATTCTAAAGGAAAATTATAAGAATTACTTTGCCCTTTGTCCCAATTCTAATAAAATACAGTTTGTTCAGTGGTGACATGGTCAAAAGGTTTAAATATAATGATACAATCAGTCTGCAAACATTTCTGTGATTACGGTGTTTTGAGTCAGCTTCTGTTTTTCTTTCTCTCTGTCATAATACTCTGTATCTGTTTCTCGTGACTAAGTGATTGCTATATGCCCTGTAATGAACTGGTGCCCTGTCCAGAGTGTGTTCCTACCTGGATATTTCTCCTTGCAAATATACAGTTATAGTATCATACCAGTAGATCATATGTTGCTACACAGTCTGGGTTTGTCATCCCATAATCCTGTACAAGTTGTTAGTTTCGGGCCACAGGACAGTGGTGTTTGGATATTTTTGGCTGGTAAACTATTCTCTACTGTTTGAGAGTGCAGTATACCCATCCCAGATAGCAATGAATATTTGGCCAATTGTGGCACATCTGCAGGTCTGTTACTGACGCACATTTGGTCTTGAATGATGTTGTTAGATCAGGGTGAGTCTGGCTGGCTCAGTTCAGATGTCAGATGGGCTATGGACCAAATCTGGGTTGACACTTGCTGTAACACAATTTGACATTGGCTCATGGCATTTAGCCCACATCAGGCCACCGCAAAACTTGCCAGTGCCCTAACTGGACTGTAAGCCTGAATAGTGACTTGGAATAGGCCCAAATGTGCCTGATATCAGAGCAAGGCCAGTTGGTCAATAGAAGGTGCTATGACAATGTGCAAAGTCTTCTTTGGCTGCTCTGCTCCCACAGCAGTATTTCAGGCATGTGTCCATTCCAGGTGAATGTCAATGTTAGTGCTGCAATCAAAAAACATTTGGTTTTTGTATTTTTTCCCCCTTTTTTAAGATTTAGTTTACCCTTCTATCCACCTACACTACACAGCTGGGTTTTTATGGAAGCAAAACTGTCTCATCAGATTTTGAATTAAAATTTGTAGCACTGATTTTTTTTGTACTGAAATTATACATTTGAATTTTGTTGCTTTTGAATTTAAGTCTTCAGATTTCCACCTCTTAAAAATTTGCTTCACAATTATGCATCTGAATATAATTGCTCTTGAATTGAGCTTGTGTATTTTCAGGACACGTTTTCACTGTTATTATTCAAGGTTAATAAATTCAGATAAAAAAAACAAGCTTAAAAAAATTCAAACAATACATTCTGAAGTTGCTCTCGTGTCTCACTGCCATTGTATGCTTAGCTGAACCTATGTGTGCTCTTAGGTCCTTTACACCTTTATTTGCTACACAAAACATGGGAATTTCTTTTTCAATTCATCTGAGAACTTAAATTTATGTTTCAGCATAGCTGCTCGAGATGAGGGTCGGTACATGAGCTTTGCCTGACGTAAACAAGGACTACTGACGTGCAGACTGACCAAATAAATGTTTACAGAGAAGGTTATGGACCAATAACGGTAGCTCTACAGTCAGACAATCCAATCCGAAGATTATAGGCTACTTCACCACGCCCCCTTCTCACTCAAGCAAACCAATCGGAGTAGGGGAGGGCGGGACTAGTTTGTAAACGAAACGCTTCTCGAAGTTCTATGTAAGCTCTAGAAAAACAAAATCCCGGACATTTGTGAAATTCCGCCCGGACATTTTTTTAAGTCTAAAAAAGAGGACGTGTCTGGGTAAAAGAGGACATCTGGTCACCCTATTCATATCAAATTCATATCATTATCTTGAAGGCAAAATATAACAGAATATTAATATCCTGAATATGAAGAAATTATACTTTGGAATTTTTGTCATGGCCCTGTGAATATAGCAAGTGACATGATGAATATGTGGAAACATGAAGTTTGGGCTATATGTCCTATGACATTTTTATTTTTTAATTGTCAGATTATCAAGAATCTGAAATTTATATAATTACAAAAAGGTGTAATACAAAAATAATACCCCAAAGTGCAGAGTTTAATTCATAAAGTTGTGTTTGTTTAAACACTGAATGTTGGTATATATATTCACAATGTCTGGTTATTTCTAATATTATAAATATTTATATAGAAATTTGTGTTTGTAGATTATTTATTTGTTGTAACAATGTTTCTTGGCAATAAATCTTACACCGTTTAAAAGCCTGTTAATTTCCCTTTTCAATGGTGCCACATTTGTAAGGAACATGCATTTGTGGGATGAGCAGTAGAGCTGAGTATGTGGGTTGCACCCATGAGAAATGTGCCAAATCCTCTCTACCAAAGCCAATTACACTGTACAACATATGTTTATAAGTACTTTCTTCAGTTTTATTTGTATAAGCTCCATCTCTCAATGCTGTTCAAATGAAAGCCAAATGTACATATGTTTAAATATGTTCAAAAAGACAAAGGCTTTCATGGTGCGTTCTAATTTTCACACGACTGTATCGCCACAGTTCATGTTTCCACATTCTGTCATATCACATGTTCTGTTCACAGGGCCGTTACAAAAAAATTCCACAGTAAAATTTCTTCACCTTCAGGATATCAAAAGTCTATTATATTGTGTCTTTAATTAGCCTTTTAGATTTTTTGCGACACTTTGAAAATAAAGCTAAACGTGTAGTTTTTCCACGATATTTAAGTTGTGTTTGTATTTCTCCATCTAACGGCGACAGAATGCAACTAGTGCAGCATTTAAGGTGAAACAGAAAATCCAAATGAATCTATTGCTCATCCTTTGTATCCCGGATGTGTACTCTGAATATTGTCACTCATATTTTGATATCTGAATTTGGCCTATCGAATTTGAGAAATTTTTTTAAGCTTGATTTTTTTTATTGAGTTCTATTCAAGAGCAATTATATTCAGACGCATAATTGTGAAGCAAAATATTCAGAGGTGGAAATCTGAAGACTTAAATTCAAAAGCAACAAGATTCAGATGCATAATTTCAGTACAAAAAAATTCAGTGCTACAAATTTAAAGGTGGTAATATTTCAAAGTCTGATGAGACAGATTTGCTTCCATAGTTTGTCAGTTTGTCGTGGATAATAAATGCAAATCAACCGACAGCAGCGTACAGTTGGGTAGTTTTGTTGAATGTAGTATTTTACAAACTTGTGCATCTTCAGAGCCAGCCTCTGCCCTCTCTCCTCTGACTTCACCCTTAGGGCTTGAGCCACAAGAGTGAGTCCATCATCAACTACCACACCCGACTCCAAAGCCACCTGCCACACATGATATTTTTGCAAGCTTTCAGCACTTGATCAGAAATTTTCACACATTTTGATGTGTGTTAAGATGAACAACAACATCATTTGACAGTGGAACACTTGTACTGCAAACATGACTTGGGCCAAAATAAACACTTCTTTGATATGCTTGAAAACACACTGAACTTAGTCATTGTATCTCCAAAGGAGAACATTAGAGCTTGACTCACCAGTTTCTCATCCTTTTTGGCTAGGATGACCACTCTGTTTGGTTCCACTATCCACTGATTCTAGACATGAGGAAGATAATCCATACCAGAATAAATACCATCAGAGATGGCCATAACCTCATCATAATCCTCTGGGTAAGCAATATAATATTTTAAGTCATCCTTATTCCCAATGAAGCCTTTATTCAGTTTGTGATGACCAGAAGAAATATGGAAGGTCTAACAAAATATATAATACATTTTTACAGTGTATTAGCAGAGAAACCTTGTGAGAAACAGTAAAACCTCGGTATATTAATGTTTAAATTGGTAAACAAATACAGAGCTGCTGGTTCAGGTAGTTGAAGTACCTTGAAGCTGCAAGGTAGAGAATGTAGCAACAATCTAATGTATATAATAAGACTTGAATGACTTCGCCGTCGTTACAGCCTTTTCCTCTGTTAATAGAGATTTTTGTTTTTTGTTTTGTTTTTTAATTTTCTGTTATGACAGAGCACACATGTATATATTGTTAATATCTATGTCAAACCCTTCTGTGTTGTTTCGAGTCGACCTTACTTCGCCACAGACCCTTGCCCGACTCTACCCAGAGAGAACACCTCCCACCATTACACTCTGCAATTTTAAAAATTAATTTTAATTGTTCTTACTCTCATGCACTATGCAAAGATCCTTCATGCTGTATTTAAGGATTCGTATAAGCTTAATGCAGATGCCACAATACAGTGATTGTCCAAGTAAATGATTTACATGAGTTTCACCAAAAGTAAACTGGATCAGACATAAATAATCAACAAATAAAAGTAAATAATTCACTTTGTACTTGTCTGTTTAAGAAGACTTATTTTTAAAAGGTTTTAAAACTTCCAAACATTAAGCACCACTTGCATTTTTTTCAAACTCACAACCCAGAACTCTTGCCCAGTTGAACATATTCTGCAAAATACTGCTCTTTTAGAAAACTTTATTACTAACTACAACACAGTTCATTCGAGCATGAATTCAGTTAACAAATTATTCTACATGTTAAAATACTATGTACATTTTGCTTTTTTCCTCATAACAATAGAGCTTTTATGGAATTATACTTAGATATTTACCCAGTCAGAAGAGTGAAATGAAAGTTCTGCCCGCCCATGCAAGTTTCATGCACATTCAGAAAGACAAGTCTGATGATAGAGCTCACAGAAAAGCAACTCATAATTAAACTTACTTTTGAGTTGCTCTGCTGGTGGTCATTAGCTGGACTGTCTTGTCAGCTGCATGTTTCACAAACTTCAGGAGGAATCACATAAGGCCAATCAGGTTTCAAGTTAATTTGAAAGCAATCCATCTTTGGTTACGCCCTTGTTTGATTAATACTTTTTTTTAGTTTGACATGTGACCTGAAATGTAGGATCACTAGGGAGAAAAATATGGGTTGGAAAATTATAAGTAATATTTATTAATCATTATCACTTTATACTTTATTACTTTATAATTTCTGTGTAAACAGTATATGGTATTAGATGATGTAAATACAGAGAAAATGATGGGCAGCCACACTAATAAACCTACATAGCGTTAAGCAAACTATTAGAAGATACATTGATACCTGGAAGTCTTAAATTTATGACGTATAATTATAGTAATACATGCACACACACACACACACACACACACACACTCACACATGAACAAAAACACACACAAAGATAGATAGAGTCATTCTTATTTACACATATTTAACAATATAATGTTGTTTTCATATAACCTTCTATCTACACATTGACATTAATATAACGTGAATTAATTTACTGTTTAACCTGGCAAACATTTTCTTATGGCTTCTAAAGTGCATTGTGAGTAACTGTGTCAAGTATTTCTGCAGATCAAGAGGTTAATGATGTACTTTTCCTCAAAAACTACCTGGATGCACTGGAAATTCATACATTGTCATGCTTTTTTTAGTAAACCAACTACAACCCCATTTAAAATAGAGTTAAAACAAGAATCTCGGATTTGTTCATTCTCTAAAATTTTATTTGATTGAAAAACTACAAAGAAACGGTTTCCAATATTTTCACTGACCAACTTAAATTAAATTTTGCAGATATAACTTAATTGGTGCAGTTTTGCAAGTTGGATTTTTGCTAATTTTTTTCTTGAAACAAGACTGCAGCTGTTCGACAGTCCATGGTCATTTTTCCAGAAATCGTTTTCCAATGTATTGGTTCATATGACCACAGCCTGTTTGCACTGTCATTTAGACCATCTCACATCAGCTCAGGTGCAGAGAATGTAGTGCAATTTCTGTGTGAGAAATGAGAGAGAATGACCAAATCAAGACACATGATTTAATCTTGATTGCAAAACATTGGAGGTTCAAACATGAATACAATATTTTCTAAACTTGACTTTAAAGTATGAATGCCATAATTTATTTATTCATTCATTATCTGTAACCTCTTATCCAGTTCAGGGTGGCGGTGGGTCCAGAGCCTACCTGGAATCATTTGGCACAAGGCAGGAATACAACCTGTAGGGGGCGCCAGTCCTTTACAGGGCAACAAAGACACACACACACACATTCGCTCACACCTATGGACACTTTTGAGTCCTACCAATGTGTGTTTTTGGACTGTGGGCAGAAACCGGAGCACCCGGTGGAAACCCACGCGGACACGGGGAGAACACACCACACTCCGCACAGTCACCCGGAGCAGGAATTGAACCCACAGCCTCCAGATCCCTGGAGCTGTGTGACTGCGACACTATCTGCTGTGCCACTGTGCCGCCGATAATTTATTTAAATAAAACTTAATTTCTTAATTTATTGCTAGCTGTACAGAGCTGATCCAAGTATTCTTGTTAATTTATTATTTTTGAAACAGCAAGAGAGTGTGTAGAAGTGAAACATTTCAAACACCCGTAGCTACTATAGAAACAAATGTAAATCTTGAGAATTGGGGAATGACGATTGCTTGGTGGGTCTCCACAAGAAAACAAATACTGGTATTGTAGTCTCAAACAACACCTCTGTATGGAAGCTTCTCACTGCAACAAATAGGGAGTTGGCGATGCAACAGTTAATGCCAATCTACAGTGCACTTTCATTGTTAATATTGCAGTAACATTATCTAAATGATAATGGAAATGATGACATCAATCTAATGTTAACCATCTCACAAACATTTGTGTTGTTACTACATTTTGAATAAGTTTTTTTAACTGTCTGTCTGTCTGGATTTTTATTCAGCATTTTTGTAACTTATGAATAAAGTTGACACATTTGAGTCTGTGATGTATTATGATGGACTGGCACCATGTGAAGTGTGTGCTTTGTGCCCAATGGTTCCGGGTACGACCCTAATTAACATGAAGCAGTTACCGAATGTTAATGAATTAATTCTTCATTTATTTTGTAAGAACTGAGCTGTGTGGGCATTCCCATGTAATCTTAGAGAATCACAAGATATTATAACTGCATTTTACTTCTTTTCTTCCAGGATAGTAAGTTCCCTTGGGAAAAAGTGACGTCTTGTCACTGCAGAACATGCACAGAACTCATTCATATCTAGCAGATATGTGGGGATGAACACGTTTATAGATATTCGTCCTTTAACTTCTTTCTGCACCTTCTCTAGGTGAGCAAGCAGTGCTCTGCGTGCCAAAAAAAAAGTGTCTTTCCCAAACATGTCAATACATAGGGTCCAGGCACCAGCTGTAAGGGGTACTCGGTATAGTGATGTGTGGAGGCTAAGAAATGAAGGGGTCTGCACTCTATTTGCCATCCAAGTTAGAGTCTTGTGCCGTAGAAGAGAAATGTTGCTTTGGATTGATTTTAAAGGCAGCTGGTCTTGAATGATGTGACCCCCAGGAAGGTGAATATTTGAAGTGGATCCAGCAAGATGTTTTCTAGATGACCTCAAACATCCTCCACCTGCACTAAGCAGGCATGACCCTCAGAAGGGTTGTTTGGCCAACCTCACAGCACAGAGAAATAACAACCTGAGGGGTGGGGGGTGGGGGGTGATATTTTGAAGTTTAAGAAATGCACTTAAACTTCTTTCATTCTTTTATAGATGTTGATAGATGTTTGACTTGTATTTCAGGCAAGAACAAACAAATGCTTACATTTTCCTTCGGTATTGGAAAACACAGTGACATACGCTCACTGGTAACTTAATTACATACATGTAACTAGAATACAAATAAACATAAATTAATTGAGCATGACATAAAGATATGTAATGAATGAATATAAAGTAAAGGCAAACATTTTGTCTTAAACTTCTTGATGGATTGCATGGATTTCATCCCAATCACGTGATTTAATTAAATGAACAATTCATTACTGAAATGTGGCATTTATTGGTAAATGTATCATCAATATACAGTGGTATGACAAAGTTTGGCCACCCCTGATAATTATCATGATTTTCCCTTAAAAGTCATTAGTTGTTTGGATCAGCAATTTCAGTTAAATGTATCATATAGCAGATGAACACAGTGATATTTGAGAAGTGAAATTGAGTTTATAGTATTTACAGAAAGCGTGCAATAATTATTTAAACAAAATTAGGCAGGTGCATAAATTTGGGCACCCTTGTCGATTTATTGATTTGAATATCTTTAGCAATAATTATTGGAACACAAAATTTGTTCTTTAAGCTCATTGACCCTTGACCTACATACACAGGTGAATTCAAATATGAGTAAGGGGTCAGGTGGCCAATTGCCAAGTTTTTCTCCTCTTTGCATCTTCTCTGAAGAGTGGCAACATGGGAGTCTCAAAACAACTCTCAAATGACCCAAAAACAAAGATTGTTCAACATCATGGTTTAGGGGAAGGATACAAAAATCTGTCTCAGAGATTTCAGCTGTCAGTTTCCACTGTGAGGAACATAGTGACGAAATGGAAGACCACAGGCACAGTTCTGGTTAAGGCCCAGAGTGGCAGGCCAAGAAAAATCTCAGATAAACAGGGGTGAAGGTCATAGTCAACCCACAGACCAGCTCCAAAGACATTCAACATCATTTTGCTGCCAATGGTGTCACTGTGCATTGTTCAACTATTCAGACAGCAGCACACAGTGGGGTAAATTTGTTGAGCATATTGTTTTATAAATTCATGGATCTTCAGAGCCAGCCCCTGCTCGTTCTCCTCTAATTTTGCCCTGACTCCAAAGCCACCTGCCACACATGATATTTTAACAATCTTAGCACATGATGCAGCTGCTCTTATGCGTTTTTGTGCATGTTAAGACCGAACAGCAACATCGTTTGGTAGCACTGTACTGCATAAATGACTTCAGACTGCACAATGTACCTCATTGTATCTCCAAAATAGAACATTACTTGCCAGAATATTAACAGTTTCTCATCCTTTTTGACTAGGATGACCACTCTGTTTGTTTCCACTATCCACTGATTTTAGAAATCCATACCAGAATAAATAACATCAGAGATGGCCATAAACTCATCATAATCCTCTGGGCCAGCAAAATAATATTTTAAGCCATCCTTATTCCCAATGAAGACTTTATCTATTTTGTGATGACCTGGAGAAATGTGGAAGGTCTAATAAGTATTATAAGTATTAGCAGAGAAACCACGTGAGAAACAGTAAAACCTCAGTATATTAATGTTTAAATGGGTAAACAAATACAGAGCTGCTGGTTCAGGTAGTTGAAGTACCTTGAAGCTGCAATGAAGGAACGAGGTTTCTTGTAATTTTGTCATTCTATAATCATACATTTGAACAAAGTTGTTGATACGAAGTTGGGTAACAGTCCTGAGGCCACAGGACAACCATGGCTTATTTATGGTCCTCCAGAACATAGTGGCAAATTCATATCTTCATCACTATAATATCAACATTGTATACACAAGCAAACCTTAGTTATCCGAAAAGTTACAAGCTTTCAAAAGCGTGCTTGAAACTGATCTAATATGTTTATGAAGCCCTGGTGTCAGTAAAAAAAAAAGTGTCTCAATCCGGTATGCTAGGCTTTTTCTCTCTCTGCTCATGGCAGAGAAAAGGTATTTTTGGTGTTTTGCAAGACATCGAAGAGGCCTCTAAACATTAAAAAGCATGAACCGAGATAAGGATATTGCTCTGTTCCCGCTCCAAACGTGGGTAATATTGACTTATTATTGTTGTTTCAGATCACTTAAGGTGGATATGTCTCCAAATTCAATAGACTGTATTAAAACAATTAAACTGTATGTATAGACTGATTAAACTGTATGAAAGTTAACACAGACCAAATGTGCTACAAAACTAAACAACTTGAGTTACAAATGAGTTTCTCTGGTAGTTCAAACAGTGAATTAAAAACAGTTTAATTTCAGCCACATACAAAAAGTTGTTTTTCTCAAACATACCATTCCACCTTAAAAGATGTGAAGCTTCTGAACATAAACAAAGCAGAGAGAATAGCATTTGCCCCACAGTGGTAAACATTTCCTTTATGTGGTTTAAATAATTTGTATTAACAAGCACATACCAAGCATATTACATATTACATATTTCCCCCTTTTCGAACAATATGGTTGTAAAAGTTAAGCTATGCTATTTAGAGTACACACAGTACAGAATACCAACACTGCACCATTTCATCATTTCATTCAAACATCACATCCAGGTTAAAATATGTTAAATGTCTTTTTCCTTGTTTGTCTTAACTATTTTTCTTTTTAATATTTCTTTCTTCTCATGCATAGATATTCATCATTCATGGGAGTGAAATTAACGTTTAGACTACCTATGAAGTTTCATATACATTCAAAACTACAACTCTGATGCTGGATTTCAAAAAGACAACCTTACAACTACACTTAGTTTTGAGTCATTCTATAATTGGTTATAAGCTGAACTGTCCTCTCTGCTGCACGTGTGGAGGCCTTTTACACTACAGAAAGCTTGGGGAGGCAACAACGATGGGCAATCAGATTTCAAGACAAAGTGAAAGCAATACCTCTCGGTTAACCACATTTTTATATATCTCTTTGGCTGACAATTTTTCTGCCCTTATGAGCTTAAAATGTGACCTCAAGTGTAGGGTAATCAGGTAGAAAACAAAACAGAAAATGTCTCAAAATTATATTTTGGACTGAAAATGTTAGGCGTGGGAGCCAGGGCATTTCGATTTCTAATATTTGTTTTATTGGGGCACACAAACAATATTTACAGGAGTACAGCGTCTGGTCCCCAATTAGTCCTGAGGCACAACTATACATTTCCTTAAAAGTCTGTTAAATAGATGAATTTATTCATTATTTATTTATTTATTTATTTAAAAACTTTCATGTGATATTAACAGTAAAAAAATTGTTATTGCATTCATGTTTTTTGTGACATTTCTTGAAGAAATAAAAAAAAAACAGACCATATATAATCTAGCATAAATAATTTTTTTGCATAAAAAATCTAGCATACATATAATGAGCTAGCATAAATAATTTGTTTATGAAGACAAACTTATATTGCTCTAGTGTGATGTCTAAACTTACAAAAAATCAGGCACCAATTCACAGATCCTAGCCATTCAAATCAGTAATGTTTTTCTTGATTTTTTAATAAGAAAATCAACAATATTAGACAAAAATAAAATTCCATATTATTAAATCCAACATGTAGGTATTTATAGTGATTGCAAGAATAATAATTATAGAAATGAGCTGAGGTGGTCTTTATCCTCAGAAAGTATCTCTTCCTAGAACCATTAAAAATTATAAATCAAATCAAATCAAATTTATTTATATAGCGCTTTTCACAACTGATGTTGTCACAAAGCAGCTTCACAGAATTCCAGTAAGACAAGATTTGACATGAAATGTAAAGACAAATGTAAAACCCTCAAGTGAGCAAGCCAGGGGCGACAGTGGCAAGGAAAAACTCCCCCAGCTGAGGAAGAAACCTTGGGAGGAACCAAGGCTCACAAGGGGTGACCCATCCTCCTCTGGTCAATCTACTGGTGATGATAGTTAGTAGTCCATGAGAACTTCAGTGTAGGGACAGCTTCAAGGCACTTGGTGGTTGCTGGAGCGTGGGCAGCTGGTCTGAAGCGTGGAGGAGGATCTCGACAGTCATCCATCAGTGTCCAGACAGACAGGTGGGCAGTCGTTTACTCGGAAAGATGTAAAGGGATGGAATTAGTTTTGAACTGTTTTGTGTTTGTAAAGTAGAAAATATGAAAATTTCCAGAGTGTGGCTAATGACTCCGGCAGATCTGACTATGACAGCATTAACTAAAAGGAGAGAACCAGAAGGACACACAGACACGGGAGCATCCTGAAACACTGGCATCCCTCCGCTCCACCGTCAACAAACCTGAGTGATCGCGAGAAGCGGCGGGACGACAGCACTCAGTATACTATAATTCCCTGTGTCCATGGACCCCCCGGCTCTGCCGCCTTTATCTATGGGGGAGCATTAGCTACCAAATGATAAACTAAACAAATGAGTTTTTAGCCTACATTTGAAGATTGCGACTGTGTCTGAGTCCCGAACATTTTTTGGAAGATCATTCCAGAGTTGGGGGGCTTTATAAGAAAAGGCTCTTCCCCCAGCTGAGGCCTTCTGAATTCTGGGAACATTTAAAAATCCAGTATTCTGTGATCTGAGTGAACGTGGAGGCTCAAAATAGGAAATTGTATCTTGAAGATATTCAGGAGCAAGCCCATGTAGAGCTTTATATGTTAATAACAAAATTTTGTAGTCAATGCGGAATTTAACAGGCAGCCAATGAAGTGATGATAAAACTGGGCTGATATGTTCAAATTTTCTAGTTTTAGTGAGGACCCTAGCTGCAGCATTTTGAACTAGTTGAAGTTTTCTTAAATTGCTGCTGGTGCATCCTGACAGTAGTGCGTTACAGTAGTCAAGCCTTGAAGTAATAAAGGCATGTACTAATGTTTCTGCGTCCTGGAGGGATAAGGCATTTCTAATCTTAGCAATATTGCGAAGATGTAAAAAAGCTGTCCTAGTGATACTACCTATGTGTTGATCAAATGATAAATCCGGGTCAATTATGACACCAAGATTTTTTGCTGCTGAACCAGGTTTAACTGGAAAGTTAGCTAGATCTAAAATTAAATCTGATAATTTATTTCTTGTCACTTTTGGACCCAAAAGCAGGACCTCTGTTTTGTTGCTGTTTAGAAGGAGGAAGTTACGCAACATCCAGCCTTTCACGTCTTTTACACAGTCCTCTATTTTCTTTAATCTGTGTTTGTCATCGGGCTTGGCTGAAATATACAATTGTGTGTCGTCTGCGTAACAGTGAAAGTTAATGTCATGGTTTCTTATAACTGTGCCTAGCGGTAACATGTATAATGTAAATAATAATGGTCCTAAAATAGAGCCTTGTGGAATTCCAAATCTTACTTTAGAATAATTTGAATTTAGATTGTTTACTTTTACGAATTGATAACGTTCCGTTAAGTAAGATTTGAACCATAATAGGGCTGTCCCTGTGATTCCAACCATGTTTTCTAACCTTTCTATGAGAATATTGTGGTCTATTGTATCGAAGGCTGCGCTTAGGTCAAGAAGCACCAACAGGGATACGTGGCCTTGATCAGAGGCAAGAAGAAGATCATTTGTTATCTTGACTAGAGCTGTCTCTGTACTATGATGTTGCCTGAATCCAGATTGGAATTTTTCATATATATGATTCTTATGTAGATATGAACTAAGTTGTTGGGCCACAGCTCTTTCTAAGATCTTAGACAGAAATGGCAAATTAGAAATAGGCCTGTAATTAGACAGTGTACTAGCATCAAGATTTGGTTTCTTGATCATAGGTTTAATAACTGCTAGTTTAAAAGCTTTGGGTACATGGCCCAGACTAAGCGATGAGTTTACTATAGTTAAAAGAGGATCAATAATAGCTGGTAGTACTTCTTTGAGCAACTTTGTGGGAATTGCGTCAAGTGTGCAAGTTGTACAGTTTGCGGAGGTGATAATCTTCTCTAGTTCTAATTGTGGGAGTGGGTAAAAGGTTTCAAGTCTTTCTTTTACAGTTATATTATGTTTTATTTCATTCACATCAGGTGGCAGCCAGGATGGATTTGATCCTGTGGCTAGAGTTTGTTGTCTAATATTCTCAATTTTATTATTAAAAAAGTCCATAAAATCTTTACTGGTGAGAGTTGCTGGAATTAGTTGTTCAGAACCTGCTTGATTTTTTGTAATTCTAGAAAACACACTAAACAGTGCTCTCGGATTATTTTTATTATTGGAGATCAGCGAGGCCAGATATGCTGAGCGAGCTTTAGTGAGGGCATTTCTATACTCTATAAGGCTGTCCTTCCAGGCAGAATGAAACACTTCAAGCTTGGTTGATCGCCATTTCCGCTCTAGTTTTCGTAATGTTTGTTTTAAAGTACGGGTCTTATCGTTATACCATGGTGCGAGCTTTTTCTGTCTTATACTTTTATGTTTAAGTGGTGCTACCTTTTCTAAAGTAGATCGACAGGTATTTTCTAGGTAGTCAGTTAGTACATCTAGGTCCATTGGGTCTGATGGAGTTGGAACTGGGGTCGATAGTTCTGGTAGGTTTTCTTTAAATTGTAGGGCGGTAGATGGTTTTATTATACGCCTTGTAGAATAGCGAGGGTTCTTACATATATTATGGCTAAAACGTAGCTCATATGAAATTAAGTAATGATCGGAGATTGCTGAGGATTGCGGTAAGATATTAATTTTGTCAATGTTAAGACCTAGTGTCAGAACTAAGTCTAAAGTGTGGCTGCAGTAGTGTGTAGGCCCTGTTACATTTTGAGTAATACCAATAGAGTCTAAGATTGAGGTAAATGCCTTTTTTAGTGGGTCACTTTCCTTCTCGAAATGGATATTGAAATCTCCTACAATTATAACTTTATGATTGCACACCGCTAGGTTTGTAGCAAAATCGCTGAATTCTTTCAGAAATTCTAAGTAAGGCCCTGGTGGTCTGTAAATGTTGCATAATAAAAATGCGTCCTTTTTTGTGACCGGATTTGTAATAATAGTGGAGAGAACCTCAAAAGAAGAAAAGGTGTCACATTGTTTAAGACTAATTTCTAGGGTATTTTGGTAAATTACACATACTCCACCTCCTTTGCCTGATATTCTTGGGCTATGTGCATAATTATAGCCTAGGGGGGTGGCTTCATTTAGTGCTAAATATTCATTTGGTTTAACCCACGTTTCCGTGAGACAGAAAACATTGAATTTATGATCACTTATAATATCATTTACGATGAGTGCTTTTGAGTTTAGCGATCTTATGTTGAGTAACCCAAATTTTAGTTCTGAGGTGTTGCTGCTAGGTGTTGTGTATGATTTAATATTGATTAGGTTGCTGAAACAGGCTGATTTTGTTTTTCTACTTTTACATTTAGTTCGGGGGAAAGACACAGTCTCAATACAGTTGAACCTGGGTGACGCCTCAAGACAGTTCGCAGACGGTCGGTTTAGCCTGTCTGTCTGCGGCCTGGTCCCGGCTCTGGATTGTCAGCAGCTATCTACACTACTCTGCCGACTAACTAAAAGACTATGTGCTATACTGCAAGAAAGTAAGGCAGCACCCTCCCGCGTGGGGTGGATACCATCCCTACCTATAAGACCAGGCTTGCCCTCAAAACGTAACCAATTGTCTATAAAGCCCACTTGATTTTCGGAACACCACTTGGACATCCAGCAGTTTAACGCCCAAAGTCTGCTGTAAGCTTCGTCGCCACGCCGCATTGGTATGGGACCAGAGCAGATTACGGCATCGGACATAGTCTGGGCCAGTTTAATCACCTCTGTAATATTACCCTTAGTTACCTCAGACTGCCGCAGACGAATATCATTGGCCCCTACATGAATGACTACCCTCGAATATCTCCTATTAGCTAACAGTCTAAGGTTGCCACTAATATCCGGCGCTCTGGCTCCCGATAAACAGCTAACTGTTACTGCCGGCGCCCCTAAAGGAGTAGCTAATTTCACATGCCGAACAATAGAGTCTCCTATAACCAGAGCACTCTTAACAGGCTCCTCAGCGGGTGCTTCGCTGAGCAGGGCAAACCTGTTTGACACGCGAATCGGAGGAGCGTGGTGTCCCGGTGGGCTAGCTTTGGCCTCAGCGTTAGCATCAGCCTTAGCTTTCCGGCTATGACGCCGAGACGTCACCCATTCACCCCGCTGTGAGGGCTCTAACGCCGGAGTCGTGGGGGTGCTAACTCTCCCTAAGGCACCCGGAGTTGCTAACACTGAATCTCGCTGTTTATCCCTCAACAATAATAAGCTCCGGATGCGCACTTCTAGCTGGTCCACTTTATCCACCAGAGAGCTAACTAGCTGACACTTACTACAAATACAACCACTATATTTATCGCTAGAGGTGGAAAAGGGCGTTAAACTAAACATGCCACACTCTGAACAGGCAAAACAGCCAGTAGTAGCCATGGAATTGCAGGTACTTACCGCTTTTAGTGAATTTTAGTAACTTACACCAAGAACGTTACTCCAGGGTCCGGTGGCAGTTTTAGTGCCTCTGTAATGAATATTCCTGCGGAGACAATCTAAAAGATAGATCTATGGATGGTTAGTAGGTTATAAAAACAGATATAAATATAGAAATAACAATGGAAACGATTAAACAGGAAAACCCGAGCGATCAAAACAGCTTCCAAACGGGTACAGAAACAGCCAAACGGGTTGCCAGATCTCCACTCTCCACTCTCCCAATGATTCCAAAGATGTGTATAAAAACACAGTCTTTTCTAATATCCTCAGCAACTGTTCGCAATCTCTGCCTGCTCTTTGATTTAAGTTTCACATTAGGGCTTTGGTCATAACTGCTTTATTCAGCTCGGTAACATTGCTCATCTTCGCTTCATGCTCACCATAAAAAATGCTGAAAGTCTAGTTCAAGCTTTTATCTTATCATGACTGGACTACTGCAACTCCTTTTGATTGGCGTTCCAGAATAAGCCATCCATCCCTGTGTGGATAATTGTCTTCCCATGTTTACAAACCTCCATGGAATTATAATTGTGGCTTGCACAGAGATGGATATTGAGACACAGCCATAGTGCTATAAGCAACGTATATTAAGGGCCTTAACAAGGACCCTAGTGCAGGAAGGTGCATACTGGGCAAAATGTGGAGTTCCTAGATTCAAGGGCACCACACACTTCTGCCAGAGGGTGAGCCCCTAACAACTAAAATCATACTACACACCAAGCCCTTCTCTTCTTTCTTTTTCTCCTGATACAATCCATATATACCCTCTCAAAAACATATTTAATCAATCACTGCATTTATGTTTCTTCAATCACGTATTTGGAAGCATGTATTTTGTGGCAATTTTGCTTCATTTCTATTATTTTTCATCATAAACATCAGGTTTATTTAAGTTCTTGTGAGAATTCTGCCCCAATCGTATCCGCAGTGTGCACCTACAATGCAACTCAGTTGTAGATTTGTTTGAATGTATGACACTTTCATGGGCAATCCACACAAATGTAATGAATGTGTGGACCGCCCATGAATATCTAAGCATCATTCATCATGAAAAAACTGGAGACATGTCCTGATTTTTACATGTATTCAGTTACCTGTAGAATTTCAAAACTGAATTATCAAATGATTGCGATGCTGTACACTTGTGTCCTCACCAAGATGAAAAGTTACATTTTTAAGCAGTTCAGTTGTGAACATTTGCTTCATTGTACAATATAATAGATAAGTGCATAAATGCAGTTGTATGCAAATGTTTGGGCACCCTTTGCCACATGACATGTTTCACTTTGTTTTCTTTTAATTAAGAAGTAAACACAGTCTCTGTAACGAATTATAATTAAAACACAATACATCTTGGTACAAAACACCAGCATGTCCTTGAAACAAATATCAATCCATCTGTTAAAAGGCTTTTCCTAAATAATTCCACAACAAGGTAATGCTCAAAACCATATCTCAAATCCACCGTGGACTTCCAACAGAGGCATAAATTTGCTGCATGCAAATTTAAATGAAGAAAAAATGTGCACATAAATAGGAACATATTGTCAATACATACACTTGTTATCATATAAATGAATGCTACTCTATGCAATTTCAATCCAGTGCACTTTTTTAAATTGAGTTTTTCTTTAATTTGAGCTCTCCTGTTTGTTTGCACAATGAAAAAATCCAGTGTTTATACTCAGCCCTGGCTCGGTAAATGGAAAACAAACAAAATGGCTCTGACCAAAAAACACAACACTGTTCCAGCCAACCAGCAAAGGAGTCTCATTTGTATGTGTACGCGTGCCAAGTTGTCCCTATTCTTTAATATTCCCTAGCAAGGGGGGTTACAAACACCACTGTGTATATTTGATGCACCCCTCTTGCATCAAACATTTTCATGAAGGGAATTACCATGTTCTACTGCGAGACCTTCCTCACATGAACCAGTAACAAGGCATACTGAAAATCAGAGAAACATTAACTTTTTAAGTGTAACTATAACCTCTTTTACTAGAAGACATATGTGGTTTGAGTCATTTTTTTAAACATGCTGAAGTTAGGGTAAAAGGCACTGTTTAACTTTCCATACTGATATTAACGTATGTAAACCAGGCAGTTCAGGACAGTGAATGATAATGGAAAGCATGTTATTGTCTGTTCATACCAAATTACAAAACTACATTACTAAAAGCAAGCAACTTTATATTTTATCAATGAAGGAACATGAATGTTTGATTGATAAAATGCTACTGCAAGTAAAGTAGATAAGCCTGTCAGTGCCTTGTTTAATGAAAAGCTTTAGGGCAAAACCTGGGATTAGGGGTGAGTATTTTATAATGTGCATGAATTTGGTGTGTGTGTGTGTGTGTTTGTGTGTGATTGTGGGGGAGCAGGGGTTGCGTTTCAGAAGGAGCACTGATGTCAACGCTGGTTTATCAACTGATATTGTCTGTGGATTTGTCTGGTCTGACCATGAATATGAATGACTGGATGAAGACAGTTCACATATATCAGCTGTCCCTGGCAGATGGAGCATATTTTATGTTTAGATGACACAAATATGGCATGAGAAATGCTGATGTATGGCAATTAAAAATTGCTTTTTTATCCAATTTTATACACATATTTATAAGGGTTCTGAATACATTTTGCAGCAAATTTGCAATGATTTATGATTGGGTAGAAATTGACTTTGACTTTTTTTTAAGGAAAGTAGTAAGTACAAAGTTAATCACCTACTAGACTCAGCGACAGAGCGTCTAAAGTCTAAAACTTTCAGTGCATTAAACTACCTGCCACTTACATTCTGTACATGCACATCCTGGCTCTGGTACTGGTCTGACATAAAAAACTGCCTCCATATGTTGTGCCAATGTAGCAGACTCATTTGTGTGTCAATCAAAAAACAAATTCTGCTATAGTAGGCAGTTCTAGACAATGATTAAGTGTGACAGGTGAGACTTATCATCTACAGACTCTATTTTGTTAGGTCCTATCCAGCTTGCCTGTGAATGAACAAAGGTGGTAAGTCTTGAACTGCACATCTTTTCATTACCAATCATTGCCTGCTTGCGAAATTCATATTCATGGCTCTAAAAAATGTAATGTAATCCATATATTTGGACAAACAAATTAACATTCTCATATTCTTATAGAGACATATTAAAATACAATATGCCTTAGATATATTATGAATGGGCGTTGTGTAGTGCATGACAGTAAGAATGATTAAAATGTATCAGTTCAAATTAGTCTAGTTTAAATATTAAAGTGTTGTCCAACATTTAAAATCCAATCAGCCCAAAAGATATGACCTGTGAGTGTCTTTACATCATGAAAGAATGTGGAAACTTCAGAAAGTCAAATTTTGGCAATAAGTGTTTTGACAAGTTTACAAGCACTTTCAGTAATGAAAAATTCTCTGCTAATATTGTTCTAAATAGAGTGTCTTGTTGTAGTAGGGGCCTCACAGTGCTTGTGTGAATTAAAGTCACTCTGATTTTCCAGAAGAGCATTCACAGTGCCAAAATCCAAAGGGGCCAATGGCATTAGTTTTGGGCAGGCCATGCCAGGATGCAATGACAGTGTGACAGTGACAGTTACGTTCAGTAATGCATGATTTTAAAACATTGTTTCTTGGTGTAGTGATCTGTTCCATGTGTATTCCAAATAGGATAGCTTAACTCCAAATAGCAATAAATAGGGTGGTTTGTTTTAATGTTCAAATTAAAGGTTGTATTAACTTGTATTATGTATACGTGTTTAGTCAGATATAATCTTTAAGCTGTTGCACTGTTTATGTATTGTTTGTTTTTTCATATTGATTTTTTTTTATACTTCATAGCAGAATGATGGTATAAAGTTGTCACATATCTTTCAAGGCCACTGTGCTGTGGAGGACCATAAAGAGGTTGTGGTTGTTGAGCAAAGTGGGAGCTGTTAGCCATCAACATTGCATTAACAACCTTGCTCAAGTACACTGTTACAGATGAATATCAAAACCACTAGAAGCCCCATTACTTCAGGGTAGCTTCAAGGAGCCTCTCCTAAATCAGAATCAGGAACTCAACATCCACTGAGACACTTACAAACACAGTTATTACTGTTTCTCACTAGGTTTCCCTGTTTTGAAACTGATAATCTGATTGTTTTGTTAGAGCTTCCAAAATTCATCAAGTCACAAAATAGAAAAAGGCTTCATCTGGAAGAAAGATGACATAAATGTAATATTGTTGGCCCAGAGAATTATGATGATGTTATGGCCATCTCTAAAGATGTTTTCTCTGGTATAGATAATATGCCTTATTTTTAGTAGAACTTAACAGAGTGATCATCCTGGCCAAAAAGGAAAAGAAACTGGTGAGACAAACCTGAATTAACTGTTTACCTAAATGCATGTATACAGTACTAGTGATGCACTGTCAAATGATGATGCTATTGGTTTAACATGCACACTATGTGAGAAATGCTGAAACAAAACTGAAAGCTTGTGAAAATATAATGTGTGGCAGGTGGACACACCCTGGTGCCTCAAGGCCTGAGGGTGAGGTCTGATGAGAGAGGGCAAGGATTGACTGTGAAGATCCATGATTTTGAAAAACACTACATTCAACACATCTGCTCCACTGCTGTTGAATTAATCGCAGTTTTGATCAGAAACCAGGCAAACCGAGCCAGTTTATGAAGTTGGATAGTATTTCATTCATTCATTCATTCATTATCTGTAAACGCTTATCCAGTTCAGGGTCGCGGTGGGTCCGGAGCCTACTCGGAATTGTTGGGTGCAAGGCAGGAACACTCCCTGGAGGGGGTGGCAGTCCATCACAGTGCAACACATTCCCATAAGGTCTCTTCATATAAATATCTTGGTGTTTTTATGGATTGCTCACTCACATAGCACGTCCATATAGAAAGTCTTTGCACTAAGCTTTAGCAGAGGATGTATTTTTTAAGAGGATAGTGACAGTATGGTGTCAGTAGCAGGCTCTGTTTTTATTTTTTTCAAATGATCTTAGAGAGTGTGATACAATATGGCATGCAAACCTGGTATGGTAACATGACAGTTCAGTTAAAGTCCAAGTCTTTAACTTTAATCTTTAACGTCTGGTCAAAACTGCACTGAAGATTGTAGGTCACCCAGACCAGGGCTACATGTAAAGTCAATACTTAGGGAGGCAATGAAGATTTTAGACGACCCCACACACATCCTGTATCAGGAACTTGCTCTGCTACCCTTGGGCAGACACTTTAGGACATCAAATTGGAGATTAAATAAATATAAAAACTGCTATAAAGATGCTTAAAAATAGACAGCAGACTATTTTTGCTTATAATCTGTTATGCAGCGTACAGTATTGATTGAGTTGTCTGCTGGTGTATCTGTGGTGAGTGGTGCTGTAGGTTTTATTGTTAATTTTTATGTAAGTATCAGCTGTGTAAGTTTGTGATGCAGTGACTGTGAAGCCCAAGATGAATTTCCCACTTGAGGACAATAAAATATACTTTACTTTACTTACACACACAGATTCACTTACACCTATGAACACTTTTGAGTCTCCAATCCACCTACCAACGTGTGTTTTTGAACTGTGGGAGGGAATCCGAGCACCCAGAGCCAACCCACGTGGACACTGGGAGAACACACCAAACTCCTCACAGACAGTTACCCGGAGCGGGACTCGAACCCACAAAAAATATATCCCAACATAGTAATGAATAGAATTCTGAATATAAACTCTTAAGAAAATAAATGTACAGTACTGTGCAAACATCTTTGATATTTTATACAATTATTTATAAAGCCAATGTGGTGATTTTATGGGTCAGTGTTATAATTAAACAATGTCCAAACCTGAACTTGAGGATGCTTAATATTTACAGACACCATCCAATCCCATATTCACTAATCAGTTTGTTTCAGTGTATTAAGTTCATTTGAATGTGCTAGTGATGGATTGTAATTGCTAGAATACATTTTAAATCAGGAGAAAAAGTTTTATCCTACTAACATTAAATAAATAAATAAATAAACACAATTAATTTTCAGTCTAATTCTTAGTAGGAATGATTTGGATGATGGATCATTCTCAGGGCTACAGAGACACTGATGTGGTGGTGGTGGTTTGTTAGTGTGTGTTGTAACGGTAAGAGTGGATCAGACATAGCAGTGCTGCTGGATTGTTTAGACCCCTCAGTGTCAGCATCCTGTGGGCAGCGTCCAGTGACTACTGGTGAAAGACTAATGGATGACCCACACAAACAGTTTAGAAACAGATGTGCTGCTGTCTCTGATTTTACATCTACATGATGGACCAACAATATAGGTGTGTCTAATGAGATGGACAGTGAGAAATTACTTGTTTGGAACAGATTCTGCTCTGGCACACAGAGCACTGCTTGCACATCTAGAGAAGGTGCAGGTGGAGGTTAAAGGAAGAATGGCGGTAATTGTATACATGCACACATCCTTACTTACAGATATAGAAGAGGTTTGTGCATTCCCTGCAGTGGCACGTTCCCTGCAGTAACAGGATCTTCTGGAAGAAAGAATGCTCATTAAAATAAAAAAAATAAAATAAATAAATTTGAAAAAAAAGTTAAATACAGTACAGGCAAAATACTTAAGAGTGTTCATATTGTCTCTTAAACTGCATGGAGGCACATAAATATTCCTTTTGATTGCATAACACACATATTAATTTCCCATTACTTGCCAAACACAATGAGCAGATAGAGAATAATAGACCACATTATCACATGCTTTGTTAAGATGGGACTAAGTAAAAAAACTGATTTTTAAATTCTCTGTGGTTTTGTAGAAATAATGCTAAAGGTTAAATTCCTGCCATGGCGCATATTAACATCAATACCTTTAAAAACAATAAACTATGTTGGCTGACGTTGTTTATTTGTATTCATTTAAAAAATAATTACTCGCAAAGCACACATATGTTATTTTAAAGTCCCTTTTCAACATATAAGTGCACTTCATAGATCTATACTTGCAGGTTGTAGTCCATTTCATTACGAAGGAGGATGATACATGTAAAATAATTTCCATTAACTTGATGCTAGAAAGCCATCTAGGTCGTGTTATACAATAAAAGAAATACTGAGGAGTCGAATCCCAAATACTTGATTCTTCGACTCCAAAGAATCAATGCATCTGTGTCGACCCTTTGGAAACGATTCTGAATGCCAAAACACGTGGAGTCAACTCAGTTCGGGGTTGTGCATTCTTCACGCCATTTTCAACTATAGATACAACTTTGGCATACTCTGACAGTGGTGCAGTCATGAATAAAACAATTATTTTATTTATTTGTTTGTTAATTTGCAAACATTGCAAATAAAGTCGAGTAATCGTTTCCAATGACGTAGAACACCGGTTGTAGGAGTCGACTCCAGACCATTCAAAGTCATACTACAAGCTCAAGCGAATAAACACCGAATAAAATATTCCAAAGAAAAATATAAATTCGAGGAGACAACTTGTTTTCACATTGCAATTACAATTCGAGAGAGCATCTTCCTAGTACAATTTTATTCAGTATATTACGGAAGTTGTAGAGACTGTTGGAAAGCTGTGGGAGTGGGCTACTGAACAACTGTAGAAGTATTACAGTAACGACCTGATAACACAAAATAAACCATGTGAGCGGGCAATGGGCGAAAGTTTGGGAGAACGCTTGAAAACCATTGGTCAGTGAAACCTGTGGGGGGAAGAGGAAGAGACCGCAGGCGATTACTCCAACACCAACCTTTGGGCTGCAAGGACACAACTGTGGAATTTACTTCAAAAGTGTGCTAGTCCATAACACCGTTACTCTTACATTTTCACTGTTGCTTTTCATATCGTAAAGACACATTTACCCATATTAGCATGATTTTAAAGTTTGCATATCTCGCTAAACCCGTTAAAAAGACAGCTATCTAAGGATCAAAGTCCGCGTTTCTGACATTATACTACACAAAATACTGGAAATGACCGGTTCAGTCAGTCCAAAATGGCGAACGCCGCAAATATTTCCACCACATCAACAATAAAATAGACGCACGGCAATAGATTTCTCCAGTTCAACGTTTCTCACCCTGACACGCGTGGAAAGGTAAAAAGCAACAGTATATGTGTGAGCAACTCTAGTCAAACGCGAGAACATACTGAAGCAACACATCGGTCACAAGGTATGAGACTCTACAAATGTCAAAACCTAAATTTCCCAATTTTCTGTATAATATAGAGAACAATACCTACTAATTGTAATATTTCAGTTTTAAGTTTAGCCATGACTTTTGTGTACATCAATGTTTGTGTGTGTAAGGGAGAGAGAGATCTCCAGGGTTTTCACTGCCCTACCCAGTAAACATTTAGCCGTTGATTCAACGTTGAAATAACGTAATGACTGCCGTCTAATAAACGTTCTCTTAAGCTTGAAAATGAAAGTTGAAAAGACGTCCAAACACAAACATTGAAAAGACGGCTATTAGACGTATTTTGGACGTCCATTGACGTTATTAATTGGTCCCGAAATAAATTACTTGTATAAAACGCATTTTGGACGTCTACTATTGTTTAAAATATGCCCTTAACGGACAGACTACTTTTAGACCTATTTTGAACGTCCAGGGACGTTCCTTGTTTACTGGGTAACCTTGTGTGTGTGTGTGTGTGTGTGTGTTTTAGGCTATGGATATGTAATATATTGAGTCCAAATTTTATTGTACTGCTGGGTAATTGACAAAAGTACACATATGATTTGTACACATGATTGCATGTGTGATTTACCAGCATCTGAGAAGATCACGCAATGGCCTGCTACTTTTGAGTCACTGAGTTTGGTTTGTCATTCCCACAGTGTGGCTTGTGTGCGTGAATGTCATTACACTTTATCCTCTTCTGTGTCTTTTTGCTTGTGTGTCCATCCCCTCTTTAGTATTCTCTCTCACTCAGATGGGGAGGCTTCGTGTGGCAGTGGTGGGTGCAGGAGCTGCAGGGCTGTGTGCCGCCAAACACATCTTGTCGCGAAACAAAACATTTGAGCCGCCTGTGGTGTACGAACTGACTAACCACATCGGTGGTACATGGTTCTATGAGGAACGTGTGGGCACTTATGACAATGGCCTCCCTGTTCAAAGCAGCATGTACAGAGACCTCAGGTAGGCCATCAAACTCATCAAATGCCTTAGAAGGATGGAAGATATCTACATCTTTTATAAATATACAGAAACCTCTAAAAAATAGAAGGTAATAAGAAGGAAGCATATATTTTAAAAACTTAAAACCATCTCTCATTTATAAAATGACCATTTCAGCGATCCCGATATTACAATGAAAACAGTATGCAGTTGTGAAATTTATGTTGTAGTTACAACATTATAAAGTTAACAACTGAATAATAAATCTGCAGCTGAAGGAGATTCCAAGCCCTTATTTGTTTAAGCGTTTTTTGGAACAAGGAACCAGGATTGAAAGCCTGTGGGTCAGGCGGTTTAAAAAATATACAAACAGGCCATGGTTATACTGTATGTGTATTTATGTAAGCCATACCGCTTAAATATTCATGTATGTTCTCTTTTTAGAACCAACCTACCTAAGGAGGTTATGATGTTTCCTGATTTTCCCTTCGACTCCCACTTGCCCTCATTTCTGTCCCACCAAGATGTTCAGCAGTATTTGGAGCAATACTGCAAAGCTCATGCCATTACACCACATATAAAGGTATATTCAGATTGAGATTACATTGTCTTTTCTTTGATTTTCAAGAATTTTTTAAGACCTACAGGAATGTCTAAGACATGTTACCACAGTGTTTCAAAGATGGCTATTATAAACCATCTTTGTCTAACTTTGTTGATTGCTAGTCAAAATAACTGCCATGGAAACAATAGCAAATATGCAGGAAATCATCTTTTCCTGTGAGCCAATTAGGAACGGCCTGCAAATGTCCTATTGTATTAGTGAGAAATGTTTTGTTGGTGGTTAAAATAGTGCTTGTGACAGACTTTTCTCTCGTCGACAGTTCAACACAGTGGTGGAAGAGGTGAAGCCCATCTCCATGGAGACAGAGGAGGGGGGAGCTGTGACGTGGGAGGTAATTTCGCGTGGCACGTACGGAGGGCACAGCACGCAGACATTCGACTCGGTGTTCATCTGCAGTGGGTGAGGAATGCCATTTCTGATAGCACAAAAAGCCACTTGTACACAAAGTGAAGTTGATCCCTTAGTGCAATTTTGTAGAGACACCCTCCATAATGTAGGTTTTGTCAAACGAAAAGAAAAGAGGATTCTTTCGATTGCCTCATTTATTGTCTTGGCATAAAACTGATTTCACCCTTGCTGTGTGGATGTGAATGAACACTGTTTAGACCATTTATAATGAAATTGTGTAAAAGAAGGTGCAAGGAAAAGAGCAGCAGAATCTAGGCATGACTCATTTGTTCCTTCCTCTTCTACAGACATTACTCTGTGCCTCACCTGCCCTCCATTCCGGGAATAGAGCATTTTAAAGGTGCAGCAAATGTTGAGTGTTAAGAACAAACATGACCCTGAAAGTGCAAACTATTACTCATGTACACTCTAAACATATTTCTCTGTTAATTTTTCCCTGACTCTTCCATTCACTCTTTTCATCACATCTCAGGAAAAGTGATGCACAGCCATTTTTATCGCTGTCCAGAGCCATTCGCCCATCAGTCTGTTGTGGTTCTGGGTGCTGGAGCATCTGGGATTGATATCTCATTCGAACTTACTGAAGTTAAAGCTAAGGTATGAGACTTTAAAACAAGACCACTTTACAGTCCATACAATTCATTTGGAAGATTTGTGTTTCAAACGAGACAGTATATATATTCTTTAACGTTTATTTTATTAACCTTGGAAATCCTCTGTTCAGAGCTGGTCAAAAATCACTGACAAAATAATGCTCATCCAATTCAAATATATTAATATATAATTTCTAAATAATTTATAGAAAATGTAGAAGGATACGCTGTGTGTAGTTGTCAGCAATGCTTACACCAAGCAGATACTGACTTATTCCCACTTTGCTTATAATCCATCTCTAGGTGACCCTGAGCCATAATAAGCCAGCTCTGCTCTCTTCCTTGCCCCTGGAAGTTCAGCAGGCACCCCCTGTAGTGAAGGTGTTGGAGAATGGCTCTTTGCTTTTCCAGGATGAATCAGTAGCCCAAGCTGAAGTTCTTCTTCTTTGCACTGGATACAGTTTTCATTTCCCATTTCTCTGCCCCGAAAAGCTTGGGCTGGAGATAGAGCACCACCTAGTGGCTCCTCTTTATAAGTACCTGCTGCCTCCAGCTTTCCCCTCACTCTTTTTTGTAGGCCTCTGCAAAATAATCTGCCCATTTCTCCACTTCCACTGTCAGGTGAACATACAGAAAGCTATTTAATTAGTGATAGACATAGACTTTCATTTATCTCACATTCTGTCTGACTTTCTATCTTTTTCCTCTGCATTTATCATTAGGTTCAGTTTGCACTTGGAGTTCTTGAGGGCAGAGTTCAGTTGCCTTCTTGTGAAGTGATGAAAGGAGTGGCAGAAAAAGAGAGACAAAGGAAATCACAGATGTGTGTTCAAGGAAAACGCCTCATGCAAATGGACTCAGAGCAGTGGGCTTACTATCTAGACCTGGCCAACACAGCAGGATTCTTACCTCCACAGCCAGTCATACAGAGCCTTTACGAAGAGGTATCAAGACAGCGCCGAGTGCACCCCAAGGCGTACCGGCAAATTAACTACAAACTTCTTGATGCCACACAGTGGCAGATTCTGGAAGCCCCATCTATACTGAGAGATAAGGTTTAGTGTGAGTTAGTGGACCAAGAGAATGTAATATGGCCAAAGCATTTTAACATGTCCGATTTGTGTGCTAATCACCTAGGTGTAATAAAGGTTTCATGTTTATCAGATTTAAGGTTTAAAGTTTGCAACCTATACCTCAGCCTATTTAAATTTTTGGCTTTAAATTTTTTCTCATTTGGCTTAGAAAACAACTTATATAACAGCTTTTTATGATTTTGTTTTAGTTTAAGAAGGTTCATATGCTTTTCTTATTTATGACTCTGGCAGAGATGGGCACAATTTTGACAATTTGGAGAAATATTTTCAGATTTTACATAGGGCTTGTATATTTTAGTTACAGAGCAACACATTTCTGCAGTTAATCAAAATTAAATGCATCTTGGGGTCTAATTAATCTTTAAACTTGACATTTAATATTTTCAGCTGAACCAAAATGGATGCATCAGTAGGCTAGAAAACCACAAATATAATGAATTGAATATGTCTCTGTAAATCATACAATAATAAGTGCCTAATTTAGAGTTAAAAGATAAATTCAGTTACAAATATAAATGAATAGGACACTAAATGATTACAGAAATTACAAACCCCATTTCCAGAAAAGTGGGGCCTTGTCCAAAATGCAAATTAAAAATAAAAATGCAGTTATGTATCCATTATAGACATCCTGTATTTAATGGGGACGGTACAGTCACACAGCTGCAGGGACCTCGAGGTTGTGGGTTCGATTCCCGCTCCGGGTGACTGTCTGTGAGGAGTTGGTGTGTTCTCCCCGTGTCTGCGTGGGTTTCCTCCGGGTGCTCCGGTTTCCTCCCACAGTCCAAAAACACACGTTGGTAGGTGGATTGGCGACTCAAATGTGTTCATATGTGTGAGTGTGTGTGTGTTGCCCTGTGAAGGACTGGCGCCCCCTCCAGGGTGTATTCCTGCCTTGCGCCCAATGATTCCAGGTAGGCTCTGGACCCACCGTGACCCTGAACTGGATAAGCGGTTACAGATAATGAATGAATTAATGTATTTAATGGAGCATAGTACAAAGACATAGTACAAACATTTTAAATGTTGGAATTGATAAAGCTATTTTTTTTGTTCCAAATTTTTAACTTGATGCCAACATGTCCCATAAAAATTTGGAACCTTTACTTTTAACCACACTAAACATTTGGGAACTGAGGACACCAATGACAGTAGTTTTGAATGTGAAATTTCTCATTTTTGCTTCTTATAGTATTTCAACTGCTTAACAGCTCTCCATAATAGTGTTTTATGTGTCATAGTGCACCAGTTGATTTCAATGCTGCTGTAATACATGCAGAATGTGGATTGGCATTGTCTTAAAGAAATCCCTAAAGAAAGGTGTCTGAATGGGAGAATGGAGCCTGTGCAGTGATTTCCACTACAGATTCGTGTTTGTTTTGAATTCAGTACTATTGCTTTGATATGCTACATGACCACCTGGAAAAACTTGCCCTTGATCCAATAGGGTGGCTTTCAAGATGGCGGCCATATTCCAGGCATAGCATAAAAGATAGGCCCACTCACCCATTACTTGCTGCGGTATTCAGGTAAAAGAAAGTCTTGTGATTTTGACTCACCCTATATATAGTAGTCTTAACCTACTATTTTTAAGACTGTATGGAACAGTGCACTTTCAAAGCGGAATATGTTTGCATTTGTTTATATGTTAGTTGCTATCTTAGTATTTCAAGATGCTATCCTTGACTTAGAATCACAAAAGAATGAGATACTATGTAAAATATGAGATACTTTTTCAATATATTGACTTAATATCTTTAAAAACAATAAGATACTATCTCATAGTATCTCAATATATTGACATAGTATCTCAAAATAATGAGATAGTATCTTGAAATAATAAGATAGCAACTAAAGTAGAGATATATTTAGAAATATATATATTTTATGTGGCGGAAAAGGACATCTATAGTTTCACACATTGCATCTAGCATAAAAACTCACAGATATAGTAACAAGCTTAAAACATAATTTTAAATGTATTTTTAGATATAAATCACCACAGAGAGCTGGCTAAATCACTTATGATTAACAAAATGCTCCCTAAAATTTAACGTTTAGTGTTTTTCATAAAGGGAACTTTTGTTAAAAGAATAAAGAAAAAAATCCAAGAAGAAGATAAAGTAAATACAACATATATAAAATATACATAAAAACAACTGATTGCTAAATACAACTGAAGGTGTACTTTTCGGGGTACATTTCAGAGTCAACGCTTGTGCTCTAAAATGTACATGTTTTTCTGGAAACGCCTCACGCAAACATAAATATTTAGCTAAAAAACGCCATTTGACAAGAGGAATTAAGCTGTTTAAAAAGTGGGGATTTTCCCACAGTTTGTTTGTGGTGATTAAAATCTTGCATCATGGCTTTTATCAACAGTGAGAGCTACGCCACACACTTGTGAGTTTTCCCATCTGGTTTGGGTCGTCATGTCCGAACATTGTGAAATTGGACACCTACATTTTAACCCTTCCCAAGTCGTCCGCCCTCTCCACTCGCTTTTCTAAAAGTGGCGAAAGCAGCTCTGAAACCTTCAGAACCCTTCGGCCGTGAGTAGGCTAGAGGCTAGAGGAATGTGTCGGTCCATTTAACAGATACGTAAAGAAATTCTCAGAAACTCGGCCGAGAATCTGTAGTCTGCCCTGAAGTCTGTTAAAACAAACAGCTGAGGAGAAGGAACGGGAGGGAATATGGAGACTAAAGGGGGGGTTCCTCTTAGAAGAGGAACTGTTTAAGACAACTGCTTATACTTCATTAACTAATCGGCGTTTATTCAAATCGAACGACCCTGAGATATAGCAGCGCTGTGGAGATGTCAAATTCAGTCCTCCGATAAGAAGAGGTAAGAAACTTTACTTGCCACCCGCTATTTTTTTTGTGAACGCAAAACAACAACAAAACAACTTTTCTGAGTGATAATCTTCTGAATCTCGTCTTTCAGAACTTTGATTATGTTCAAATAGAGCGTTTACACTGTTGTGTGTTATATTCAAATGTAAAATATCACGACATAAATATACACTTCAAAGTGTGTGGCTGAAGGGAGGAACCCAGGGCGTGTTGTAAGGGTGGGAGCGTGTTCAAGTTCAGTGTTGACCCTCTCAGTTTTTAGTCCTCGTACGGCAAAGAAATCATATCTTGGCAAGAAAACGCACAATATTTTAATTGCATATTAGTTATTTTTCTTGAATTTAAACAACCCCCTTGGTTCGTTTAGAGAACTGACAAAGCTGAAACACTCATTAAAACATGTGTATCAGATGGGTGAAGTTTGTGAATTAACTTTGAAGTTGGCTTGTCAAAGTTTGTTAGCTGAGTGTTGTCTGTATGGTGTGGTGTGTTTGTGAGGTAAATAGTGTGTGCAGTGTGTGTATTATGGTGAGTGATGTTTGGATTTTAGGATGTAATGTGTAGTCTGTAGTGCACAGTGTGGTCTGTACAATGTGTCTATGCGGTGAGTTTGGTGGGATATTATAGAGCAAGTGGTTGAAGTTTGATTGTTCAAGCTTTAACACTGAAGGAGGATAACATTCTGTATCCAAGGTGGTTTCTAAGGTATCTATGATAACATATTGTCTGTTTGAGAGACGTATCACTTTGTTAATAGCAGTTTTATTGGAACGTGTCAAATATTCTGCCAGCCATTTCCTATGGGAAACCATATACGAAGAGATACTGTATCACTGAGAATAACTCAAGCACAGTATTTACAGTGCTCTTGATGCTTTATTTAACTGACTTCCAATATTTTCAACCTGATTGTATATTGTAAATGTAAACACATTTAGAAATTGAGGCTTGTTACACATATTAAAAGTGGGAACAGGAGCACGTTTACCACTGTGTTACATCACCTTTCATATTTATTACATTGTTCAGTCATTTGGGAACTGAGGATACCAACTGTTCAATATATATATATATATATATATATATATATATATATATACACAAAAACAAAACCACACAAACTGGATTCCAAAAAAGTTGGGACACTAAACAAATTGTGAATAAAAACTGAATGCAATGATGTGGAGATGGCAAATGTCAATAGTTTATTCGTAATAGAACATAGATGACAGATCAAAAGTTTAATCTGAGTAAATGTAACATTTTAAAGGAAAAATATGTTGATTCACAATTTCACAGTGTCAACAAATCCCAAAAAAGTTGGGACAAGTAGCAATAAGTGGCTGGAAAAAGGAAATTGAGCATATAACGAAGAGCTGGAAGACCAATTAACACTAATTAGGTCAATTGACAACATTATTGGGTATAAAAAGAGCTTCTCAGAGTGTCAGTGTCTCTCTGAAGCCAAGATGGTAAGACCTTTGTCCCCAGACGTCTGTTGAGTGTTGTAAGAAGAAGGGGGGATGCCACAGTGGTAAAAAATGGCCTTGTCCCAACTTTTTTAGGATTTGTTGACGCCATGAAATTTTGAATCAACATATTTTTCCTTTAAAATGTTACATTTACTCAGATTAAACTTTTGATCTGTCATCTATGTTCTATTACAAATAAAATATTGACATTTGCCATCTCCACATCACTGCATTCAGTTTTTATTCACAATTTGTTTAGTGTCCCAACTTTTTTGGAATCCGGTGTGTGTGTATATATATACAGCTAGCATTATATTTATACATTACTTAAGCATTATACATGACAGAACATGTTCCACTGCTTCAGAATCCAGTGATGGGGTGCTTTACACCATTGCATCCAGCGCATGATCAATTGTGGAATATCTAGGAGGGTAAGAACTTCACAAACTGATTTACTGCAGAGGTTTTGTCATATTACAGTAGCCCGCTAGACTTCAATGAGCTCTTTAGAAAGACCCATTCTTTCATAAATGTTTGTAAAGGCAGACTGCATGGCTAGGTGCTTGATTTCATACACCTGTGGCAACTGACTGAATAAAACACCAGATTTCAGGTGTGTCCCAATACTTTTTTCCATGTAGTGTTTGAAGTAGGATTGAAATCCTAATATTGTTTATGTACTATGTCAAATAAGCTTTCATGTGCAAATATATCCTTTAGCTCAGTATACAGAATCTGTTTTTAACATAACGTTTAACATATGTTTTTATATTGTGATTCCTGATATAAAAATGAGCCTCTGATTTGTTTGTGTCCTTTTAAGCAATAAATTTGATGATTTGTGCGTTTGCTGTAAAGAACTCTTCAGGGAAGCTTTGCTTTGTGTACCAGATTTGATTGATTTTTGTAAAATATTTAATATAAGTGTTTTCTATTTCCAATATGTGCTAATTTTATTTACCAGCAGATGGATGAGGAGGCAGACCGCAACGGGCAGGAAAACCATAGCTCTGATGACCCTGCTCTTTCTGGACTTAATGTGGGGACAGACACCCAGCCTCAAAACTGCCAGGAGTCCCCAAAGCCAAACCAGGAACTACCCATCTTGCACTGGGAAGACTTGAGTCTAAGGATAGCAGAGCTTGAGAAACAGGAAGAAGAGAAAATGAAAAATGCAGAGGTTTGACCTAGATAATACAGATAAACATTTCTGGAACACTTCAAAAGTCCAGTTTGTCACTTGAGGAGTTCATATTACATTAATACCTTTGGAAAGATGTTTTCATATTTAAACTCAGAAAGACTCCAGAGTATCAAGTCTGGAGATGTTCCAGAGTGCTCTTTTCACACATGTAGCACACAGTGTGAGATCTCCTGTGTCAGATACATTTTCGTAGCTGGAAATGTTGCTTGTGTTTAAGCACGGGGTGGTGCCAGTGCAGCGCATGTAGGAAAAACTCTGGAATATTAGGTGCTCTATTCACACATGCTCACTCTGACTTTACCCAGAGTTTCTACTATGATGCTAGGAGGATATAGTAGGCATAAAATCTGGGACAAATGTTACAGAAGTGTGCACTCACACATAGAGTAAACTCTGGAAAAGATCATACAGGAGCACTTTGTAGTTATGAACAATGACCAACACAAACTGTGTAGAAACAGATGAACTACTGACCTTACATCTACAATGTGGACCAAAGAGGTAGGTGTGTCTAACAGTGGAGAGAAAGTGGGCCGAGTGTTTTAAAACTTGGCAGCACTGCTGTGTTTGATGCACTTGTACCAGCACACAGCACACTAACACATCACCATCACATCAATGTTACTGTAGCACTGAGAATGATCCACCACAGAAATTATACCTGCTCTGAGGGTGTCCTGACATTTGAAGAACAGGGTGAAATGGGGATAAGAATGTATGCAGAGAAACAGATGGACTACAGTCTGTAATTTAAAAAATACAAAGTTCTCTTGGATAAAAATGTAAAATATACATAGGTCAACACCCATAATCTCAAAACTGTAACAAAACAATATCTCTGGCATCAGGCATTGTATTTATTGTTTGTTCTTGGCAGTTTTCTGTGGCTTTTATATTGTTCATACTGATAAAATAATGTCATATTCACCAAAATTAAGAAATATATTGATATACATTTGCCATATCATCCAGCCCTTACATTACATGTGTATAGAAAGTGGATTGTCAGTAACATGAAAAGACTACCACTAAAATCGCTTAAAATGATATTTTAATTTCCTCTCTGTTGTCTGTTTTCTTACTCTAGTCCAAGGATTCACCAGAACAAGAATCGCATCTCGCACAGTGGTCTCATGAAAAGCACCACTCACTTCTAAGGAAGCACTGCCAAGGTGAGGAGGACTTTGGAGGATGCCGTTTCCCATTTATTACTTCTCGGTATGTTATGAGTGCTTTATTATTTTATTTTAAATCCTACACAAAAACATATCTCTTCTATCAAATGTCTGTTCTGTTATTTTACTGAATGACAAGCTGTCAAGGAACCATTACTAAGAAAAGGAAATGAACAAAAAACAAGAAAGAAATGCAAATTGAACCAGGATTCTACTTGTGTTCTAAAAACAATGCACTGCCTACTACAATGTCCAGATCTCAGCATCATTAAATGTGGTTGGACATTTAATATAAACAGAGGCTGGAATTGCTAAATTTCACTGTACTTCTGTGGGCAATTTAGTACCAATTTTGACCATGTCATTTTATTCCTTTTTTAAAGCTACATTAAAATATCCTGCTTTAATTGTCATGACTTATTCATTATTTGAGTTACACATGAGATAAACCATTTTTACTGACATTGAACAGTGTAACAATCATTTTCTAATATGTGGGAAACATAATTTGACACCATTCTTTACCACAGCTTTTATTTTTTTCTGTAGGTTTAACGCTCCTAAAAACTTGCAGCTGTGTTTTACCAACAACAGTGAGAGTGATGAGGAGGAGGATGAAGGGACCTCCAGCAGAAAGGTGAGCGTGGAGTACTTACAGCAGCACTTAATTTGCATATAGACTAATTGCTTGCCTTGTACTGCTGTTTGTCTTCCCACAGTAGGATTAATGTAGTTAGATGCATATCAGATGTAATCTGCTTGTTTGCCAGAGCCTGTGTGACACAGCAGGCCATGGTCAATGCTGTGCAGGTCTAAAACAGGAAGTGAGAGCAGCTCTAAGTGAGCTCAGAGATAAGCTGTGGGCAGAACAGAAGCAGCAGCAGCAGGTGAGGAGATGCCTGAGCTGTAGATCACATTTTAAGTTTGATTTTTGTGCACTTGAGTGTTTACACTCATACTGATGTGTATTGGTGTGTTGGTGATTCAGCAGGTGAACCATAAAGATGTGAATATTCTGAGAAAAATGCTCAGCCGCAGTGACCTGCAAACCTGTTCTGTGCTTCAGCTCAACGCCCTCAGTGCATCTCTTAACAAAGATATTCAGGGTAATAATCGCCTTCCTTTTACATGGGTTTTAAATACTTTTCATATAAATGTCAGAGTTACTCATTAACATAAATTAGTAAGTTCAGTAGATCACCCTACATTTAGATGAGAATCAAATAGTGGGGGAAAAATGCCATTAAGTACATGTTACAAGTGCATGGTATAACTTGCTATGTCAGTAGAGATGAGTACAGAAAAAAAGTGAAAAAATTATTTAACAGAGTCACCATCAGAGTTGTTTTTAATTTAAGAGACAAAAGAAATAAATCTCAGGTTAATATTTGTGTAAATCACAGATGTGTCTGTCCATCTGTCCACTCAGCAGCATGTTACGGAGTAAATAAATATGCAAATACCCAGAGAATTATATAAAAAAATATTTTTTTTGTTAATCAAATGAAGATACAGATGTATCTATGTTTGTGTGTCATTATTTCAACTTTCAGATCTGAGCTCAGAATTAGTGAAGCATCTAGTGGTGCGGGACCATCTTCGGACAAAACAGGATGCCATGCTTCTGGACGTACAAGATATGACGTGACTATTCCTGTAAAACCAGGAGTAGCCATAATTTTAAGACTGATGAACTACAGTGGAGTGTGGAATTTCTTTACATCAGCATTGTGATGTTAGATAAGATCATTTTTGTCCACCTTCCCTTTAAAGCCACAGCTTCCTGCTTGTCTTGAGTTACTTACAGAATTTTTGGTGAGGATGTGCGACAGATTATATTCAGTCACAAGTTTTATTGTGAGAGCTTTGGCTTTATAAATGTGAACAAATAGCTCTTTAAGTATTAAACAAGCATGCTCTTATTTATCTAAAAAATATGCCTGGTCATGTAGGGTCAGATATTACCATTCATAAGAATATGAAAGCTGCTATAAATTCCATGCGTGATCAATAACTGTGATATATATTAATCAAAGATTCATTGTCAGTTAAATGCTTCATGTGAATATGAACTGCATGTGGGAATTTAATAACTGATATTATGTGTTTTTTTTAATTCACAGTATTGACATAAACTGAATAAATATATACATTTTATTTTATGAGTTCTTCATCATTCCTCTTTTGAATTGTAAAGTATTCATTGTAGTTCACTGATGTATCAAATATTGTAGCTTTTCACACTATTTGAAAAATGCTAACAGCTTTCTACAACATTTCACAATGAAAAAGAAAAAGTCAACAGACACGGCTCTCCACGGTAACACAAAAGGTATTGTTACTGCTGCAACTTACACTGCCATTCAAAGTTTAGAATCTCTGCCATATTGATATTTTGGTTAAAATTTATACACATAAAAAGCCCAGAGGAATTATTAAAGAAACAATACTAATTTTGGAATAGTCTTTCCCATATTAACTTTAATGTATATTTACTGAGCAATTATTTTATGAAAAATAACAAGATACATGCAGTGTTATAATGTGATGTTGAAAATAACATTTGAGATGACTATACAGAGTGATTCAATCTGTTTAAAATATTTCCTATCCAAACAAGAGCAAAGAGAAACTAGGCAAGCCCAAATTACATACCATTGTCATTGGAAGGTCTGGAGAAGCTTTGGTGTTTCATATCAATGGCTTTGTTTACAATAATAATAAATAATAACAAATTATACAAAAGTGTATCTTGTCAGTTGCTTACAGTGTGTGTACGATCTTGGAAAGCCTGTTATTTTCTGTTCATACAAAGCTACAAATCTGAAGCACCGTGTTGAGATGACATTAAAGCAACTCATTTACCAGAAAGCAACAAAATAACATTGTAACATTTAAGTTTCTGAACATTTCTAAATCCAAGCACCTTAACATTTTATTAACCAACTAATCTATTCTTGATTGAGGAACAGGAAAACACTACATATTTACAACTGCCTTAGCGCTACATTTCCATGTAATGTAACGATCCGACTGATAAAACGGTTCTGTAACAAATTCACAGCCTCGTTTATTTTGAGTTACACCTCGCTCTGGTGTTCTGACTTTAATAATCCGGAGTCCATTTTCATGTAAATCTATCCAATATCTGTAACCCTTATCCAGTTCAGGGTCGCGGTGGGTCCAGAGCCTACCTGGAATCATTGGGCGCAAGGCGGGAATACACCCTGGAGGGGGCCCCAGTCCTTCACAGGGCAACTCGCACATTCACTCACACCTACAGACACTTTTGAGTCACCTACCAACGTTTTTGGACTGTGGGAGGAAACCGGAGCACCCGGAGGAAACCCACGCAGACACAGGGAGAACACACCAACTCCTCACAGACAGTCACCCAGAACGGGAATCGAACCCACAACCTCTAGGTACCTGGAGCTGTGTGACTGCAACTCTACCTGCTGCGCCACCGTGCTGCAGTTTTCATATAAATATAAAACAAAAAGCTGTGCAGATGTAGCATAATTTACTTGTCAGAAAGTCAGTAATGATGAGATTTGTCTGTGTATTCGTGTTGTTATAGGGACAGACAAGATGACTTTCTGTTTGTTAAATATACTGTAGAAAACAAAAGGCCGTGTCACAGAAACTCTTCCAAACATAAAGAAGACACTATGATAAATATTACCTCAGTACCGTTCAACACATTTCTGTTCGAGGCTCCAGTAAAACACTGAGCTGCTCACCGCGGTGGACGGTGGAGCGCTGAAGCGGCGCGTGTGTGTCCCAATTCAGATCTCAACTCTCTGGCCCCTTGAACACTTCAACTCTCGCGCCTTCTGCTCACCTTTCAAGAAGTGAACATTTTAATGAAGGATTTAGGGTTTATAGCAAGAAATGGGACAGGGGAAAGCCTGCAGGCAGCAAATGAGAAATCCCTGCTGGACGCAAAGATTGAAAGATGTGAAATATGGCTGAACTAACAACAGATGCTGTAGTGGCGCCACCCTAAGTTCTCTCTTTGAAATACGGCTGATTTAACGGTTCCTACCAGCACATGCGCGTTTCAACATTAGGTGTCAGTCAGTCAGTCTCTAAGCGCAAATGCTTCTTCTAGACAGGTCCGGCAAAGACACCTAAATTTATCATGTGATTATCATTCCCTTTATAATGGATCTAGCAAGTTCTGGATGGTAGTACTTCAACCCACCCATTGTCCCTCAGTGGAAATGTATATGCTTACTTGGCCTTGGGTATGATTTTGTAGATATTCCCATTCAGTGTAGCTAAAATGTAGCCACAATGTAAAATCAAATTAATAAACGGTGTAATCAAATTCTTAACTTGATTCTAAATGATTTGTCAAACTTTGTGCTTGTACAGGTGAAAAGCACACTGAAATACAGTAACCTAAAACCTGAGAAAGTTACACAGTGTGTCCTGGAAATGAGTTTACAGCAGAGAGAGAGAGAGAGAGAGAGAGAGAGCACGAGAAAGAGAGAGATCACATTAACAGGACAACTAGGTGGGAGAACAGAACCAGTGAATACTACAAGTTATATTTGGATATTTTTTCTTTAAACGTAGGTGTGGATGGTACGCCCTGGACCTGATTTTTTTACTTGCTCCTAAAACAGGTAAAATATTCAGCTCACCAATGCCTTTAAGTCTTTTGTAGCTTAATATGTACTGTGGTAAATAACTTCTATTCTATTACGCAAGCTTGTTAAATGTTGATTATATTAACTACTCTGGGTTTTGCCTTTGCTATTACTGAAGGAATTTCTAAAGTCTCATGCTGTACTGTTTGCAGTGTTGGGTTTCTGCTCAGCATTTCAGTCTGAATGAATGCATATTAATTATTTACCAACACATACCTGTAGGAATGCACACTGACGCATTGCAAGACCAGCCACCAACTCACAAACATTGACGTTTAGACACTGGTATAATGGCTAGATTGTGGTGTATATACCCAACAGCACACACATGACACGCACAGAATGAAAACTTCCCAAACAAATATGTATTATTATTTAGTATTATGTAGCTCTAGAACTAAGGAAGATCATTCTATTATGTACAAAATCTGCAATAAATAAATAAAATAATATTAAAAATAGAAGAATGAACAATGACAAAAGAGAAGAATGAATGAGATACCTTGTTACTGATTAAAAGGTTAATAGACCAAGTGAGGCTGAATCAGCACAATACGATGAGGGGTCAACATGAATTTCCTTCAGTAATACAGGACAGACGGAGCAAAGCCGAGACTTTACCTGATAATGGCTACTTACAGCAAGTATGTGATCTTGATTGTACTTAGAAATTGGTAATTTAATTAAAAATATTCATTACATGTTTGTGTTTTATAGATATAAGACCACATACACTTGCCAAGCTTGAGGATTTAAAATTAAACTGCTTTGACATCAAATTGAGAAACGTAAACAGGACCAAAGGCACTCGTACACATTGAAACAAGTGTACGATGATGTTCTTCCTCTACGCCAGAAAGAGCTGATGACATAAAACATCAGAGCCATGGCAGCTGCTTCAACGAACTTCTCTAGCAACAACACCGTTCCAATTCTGACAGAACTGTTAAACTGCAGCAACGATGAATCCTACAAGTACATTGTGTTACCTCTGTGCTACTCCATCACTTTCCTGCTCAGCGTCATTCTAAACTCTACTGTGCTCATGCGCTCATACCGTAGTGCTCACCGCTGGAATGCTTCCCTGATCTATATGGTCAACCTGGCCTCCACTGACTTGATGTACAGCATGTCTCTCCCTCTCCTGGTGGCAAGCTATGTTATGCGTGACAACTGGGTATTTGGGGACTTCATGTGCAGGTTGGTGCGCTTTCTGTTTTACTTTAATCTCTACTGCAGCATCTTCTTCCTCACCTGCATCTCTGTGCACCGCTACATGGGCATCTGCCACCCCATCAGGAACATTGCACTTGAGAGTAAACGTGCTGTGAAGAGCATATGTGCCATGGTGTGGGTGGTTGTGTTCCTACTGACTTGCCCAATCTTCCGTTTTGCCCAAACTGGCTATGTTACAAAGATGGCAGACAGTGAACAAGGAGGAATCTTAGGTTCAAGGCAGGAGCTAAACAGAGCAAAACCAGAGATGTATAGAAACTGTTTTGATGTTGCGACAGACAGTGAATTCTCAGAGTATGTCCCATATGGGATTGTTCTCCACCTACTGGGCTTTTTCGTTCCATTCACCATTATTGCCGTGTGTTACTCTCAGGTGGTGAGAGCCATCTTTCAGACTCTAAACACCCAGCCATATATCCAGGACGTCGGAGACACTGAGAGATGTCCCAATGAAGGCAGATGTAGAACGTCCATTTCCATCTCTGGCTCTCAGTACTCGCAACATATCAGCAGACGCCGCAAGTCCATTAAAACCATCATTACCATCACATTCCTGTTTGCACTGTGTTTCCTTCCATTCCACATTACCCGGACACTTTTCCTCATCTTCAAACAGAGGAACGCAGGGTGTAACACTATGCACACCATCTCTGTCTGCTACAAAATCACTCGGCCCCTGGCATGCTGCAATTCGTGGCTCAATGCTCTGCTCTACTTCCTCACTGGAGACAAAGCCATCCCATGCTGTGGATGCACAGAAGGCAATCATAATGCACATCTAAAGATTTTCAGAGGGCTGAGAAAGGAACAAGGTGGAGAGCAACAGGGAAAGACATGCAAACCACAATTATGAGAATGACCCCGTCCTCAAAAATCTTCTCTGAACACTTCAAAACAGGGTTCTATGAAAATATGTTGTGGAAAAACACTTTTCGTTGCCTAAATAACTTTTCAAATGGTGGTTTAAAATGACCTTTTTTGTAAACAAGATGTTTACCTACAAAGCCCTTTTAAAGTTCTAAGACCTTAACCATTTAAATATATGTCCCACCTCCCCTTCTCAAATCCAAAGAAATATACCTCAAATCCTTGAGGCTTTAAATAGGCTTTTTAGGTCTCTACATATAAGCAGCTTCCATAAACCCTTCATAAATGTAATAAGTAACATTATTTGTCATACAAATTCTCCATTGTAATATGGCAATACCATAATATCAGATATTAATTTCAAACTTCCATCCTAAGCTTGACTTTACATATTTTTATTCTGTTCTATACCCCTTCAAAATACTATGTCCATTAAAACCTCTTCAAAACTCTTAATGTACAAGATTATTTACTTTTTTCAAAAACTAAAAGAAAATAAACCAGGGATCCTTATAAAATGAAAACAAAAATTCTTCCAAAAGTAAATAAATAAAGAAAAAAATCTCCAGACACATGGTTTGTATTTGGATCCTATATTTTCTTTATTTTATTTTTTTGAGACAAGTATAATTTATATTAACAAAGAAAAAGTTGTTTAACACAATAATAAAAGTATTTTCCCTCCTATGTGATATGTATTATTAACTTTAATGGAATGTAATGTGATGGCTGATTAGACTGAAATGAAACAAGAAGTCAACAAATTAAAGAAAACAGGAAGCAAGTTTACTAATTAACAGCATGTGTCAATGTGGACATCCTGCCCTGTTCTTAGTGTATGAGGATTAATAATATTACACTAACACTCACAGATTAAGCTGTTTTTGTTTTAGTGATAAATGTATAGACTCAGTCAACTGATGAATTTTCAATTTAAATGTCAAATTATGTATATTTTCCCCTTCAGCAGCTTACACAGCAGACAAATCCCAGAGGAAAATCTACCAAGAGCTATGGAGTTCAATTGTTAATGATTTTCATTAAAGTCTTTATCATTACATCTGAAAATTTGGCATTATGTACATATTCCATTTGTTGTTTGTAGAACTATATATTACTTCAAGTATTTCAGTATTAATTACATGTATGTTTTGCTTGGGATTGCAAAACACTTCTGTTTATTTCTTTAAAAAAGTGTACAAGTGTATTTGTATTAGTCATACATAAGTGGTTTAAACTGGTGTTAGAAACATTTTTTTTTTAAATTAAACTTTTCTTTTACCATTATGTTTGTTTTATTATTATTATTATTATTATTATTTTAATTGAAAATTGGATTTCACCTAGATTACTCACTGGCTTATAAATATTTAATAAATATTTGTGGAGCATTATTTAAAATAATGATCATGAACTGAAAATGAACAATAAAACCCAAAGCAATATTCATTAATTCATTCATTGTCTGAAACGCTTATCCAGTTCAGGGTCGCGGTGGGTCCGGAGCCTACATAGAATCATTGGGCACAAGGCAGGAACACAACCTGGAGGGGGCTCCAGTCCTTCACAGGGCGACACACATACACATTCACTCACACACTCACACCTATAGACACTTTTAAGTCACCAATTCACCAACCAACGTGTGTTTTTGGACCATGGGAGGAAACCGGAGCACCTGGAGGAAACCCACGTGGACACAGGGAGAACACACCAAACTCCTCACAGACCTGCTGCGCCACCATGCCACACAAAAACCAATCGGATCCAGTGGCATCGGATATTTATCATCCATCCATTTTCCATAAACACTTTGTCCTGTTCAGGGTTGTGGCGGGAGCCTACCCAGAATTACTGGGCATAAGGGAGGAACACCAATCCATCATAAGGCATCATATACTCACCAATTTACTCATGCATATGGACACCCTTGAACAGCCAGTTCACCTAACTGCATGTGTTTTTGGACTGTGGAAGGAAACACACAGAGGACACAGGAATAACAAACCAAACTCCTCACTGACAGCGTGAACCCACAATCCTGGAGCTGTGTGACAGTAAAACTACCTGTTGTGTTACCATGCAGCCCCACCATTATTAAATGTACCTAATGATAATTATGGAGAATACATACAGGAGAGACAGCTTTTAAACCATTTTTTTTTAGAAATGCCCATATTGAACTCCATTCCCTCCAGGTAAAGCAAAAGAAAAATCACACACACTATTATTTCTTGGCCTAGCAGCATGTTAACATTATGGATTACTGCTTATTTAGCATGTAATTTTGTAGAAAAATAAGTTATTTGAACATAGTCAATATAAAATAAGTCATTACTTTATGAATAAAACAATGTGTTTTGAGAAAGTAAGCCATTACTTTGGATGCTAACATGGTCAGAAAATCATTATACAACACACAAATGTTGCTTATAAACTGCGTGAGATTTTTTTTTCTCTCTTATACACTTTAGGTATAAATTGTATTCATACACTAAGCAAAAGGCGAAGAGGTATAAACAGGATAAACCTGAGGAGAGCTTTGATATAGGGAGCTCCTGTTTCTAATAAGAGCAAAGAAAGATCAGCGGCCCTCTGCTCAGATTACAGTTCCCTCCGCCACCGCTGTGAGGTGCTGCTGTTCAACGAGAAACACCATGACTATTTGTGTTGCGGGGAATATTTTTTATTTTCTAAATTAATGAGAGACTGCCAAACTTCACGACTACGCCGAATCCAGTGAAGGCTTCGAAAAACAGGATTTGTGCTCTCTGCGAGAAGAATGCAATCACCCGGAGAACTTATCTGTACGGATGTTGATCATGGAGCGCGTAACGGCTTTATTCAGCTGCTTTACAAAGTAGCAGGTAAACTTGGAAAATAGCTCGAGAGCTAACTAGCTAACCTCGACTGAGCCCAAAATCTGTTTTAGACTAGTATCAGCAGCTTTTTGTTTAAGTTCACAATAAATGTAACGGAAAGAACTGTGTGAAAGTTTTTCTCGTTGTCCGAGTGTCTAAACTAGTTGAAGAGAGTGTGCGCTGGCGGCTCTTTAAAATTAAACCTGTCGGAGCCGCTCCGCAACTTTCATAGTCCGTTAACTAGCTGTTCGGGGGAGTTCAGACAATCTTTGTCACGTCTTCAGAAATTCTTTCTCAGAAAAGAAATGCGACAGATAGGAGACTGCGGGATATAAAACCCGCTACGTTTATATCTGCGGCTGTACCTCGGCTCGGACAGTTTGGCGTGCGGCCTGCTGGTCAGGCTTTCACCGGGCTCGATTTGGAGCCCAGTCCGCCCTAGAGCGCGCGCAGCCCGGCCGCCTCTACCGCCCACACTCCGCTTCAGCGCCAAGCCATGGAGAGGATGGAGGTGGACCAGTGCGCAGGCGCAGCGGGAGGGGGCGGGGCTCTGCGGCGCTCCAACAGCGCCCCCATGATCACCAGTGTCAGGTGAGATAATTACACACATTGCCTTAATTTAAAGATGAATTGTAAATTGATACAGGCGTTATTTACGACAGAGTTGTAGGGCCACAGTGTTGAAAAAATAAATAAAATAAGATTCCGAGAATAAAGTTAGAATTCTGAGAAAAATCTCTGAATAATTCTGAGAAAAATCCCAGAATTGTTGAGTAAAAAAGGTCTGTATGATTCTGAGAATATAGTCGGAATATTTACAGAAACATTGTTTTGGGTTCTTATTTTCTATGACATGTAGACAGACAAACTGTCAGTCTGTGCACTATAGAGTGAGTTGTGAAAGAAGCAGTTAGTGAAGTGAACTGAATTATTTATTAAACGCATCCACACGACATGACGACTAAACTCATCATTGCAGCCCCTGACTGTGATGCATAAGGCTTTAGTTTATTGTACGAGTCCATGAGCCGTGAAGCGATGGAGTCTCAGGCATGCTGGAGTTCCACTCGTTCTGGGTCCATCATTTCCATGATCATTAATTGTATCCTATGAATTTCCATGCCCTCTTCTGAATAAACAGGTGTGTGCACCGATTCAGGGTTTAAATACCAATCACAATCTGGTCCTGATGTGGCAGAGAACTAAGTGTTCATTCCTGAAATCTATACCATAGTATGACTTAAGCAACACACTGCATTCTACAATTACCCTGTGTGTCTGCCCCATTGTACGTGCAGTAAATTATTCCGAGATTTTTCTCATAATGTTTCCGAGAATATTTTCAGAATAATTCAGATGTTTTTCTTGGAATTCTTCCTAGATTTTTCTCAGAATTATTCTAAGATTATTCTCAGAATTCTGACTTTATTCTCAGAATTCTGACTTTATTCTCAGAATCTTTTATTTATTTATTTATTTATTTATTTATTTATTTTTCTCTCTTATCTTCTCCCCCCAATGCCGTGGCCCTAAAACTCCATTGTATATAAGAATTATCAGCCAGGGTTCCTTTTAATGCTGTTGTACTCCTGCTTTTGGTCGGAATGGTTATTCTGTACAGTTAACCTACCTCAGTTATCTGATCTCAGTCAGGGGAAAAAAACTGACATTCCTGATTTCCTCAGGGTCTATACTCATTTTCTTACTTGTACTGTTTCTGTTGTTGTCAGGTCAAAGATATATTCAGGAGATAAACCTGCGTGGCTGTTTGTGTGTCACGCATAGCATACTCAGTTTTCAAGGGATACTTGTCTATAAAGCCATATAAAAGCCAGATGATGCATATTTGTTATGCATTTTCCTAAAGTTTTGCATTTAATGCATTTAAGTGAAACTATCAAACATTCTATGTAACATTTTTCTAATTGTAATCAATGACTTGTCAGTCACAATTCATATTGCTATTGTTTTTATAGCACAGGGCCTAATTCAGAGGTCAATGTTTATTTTTAAATGAAATATTGCTGGCTCAGAGTCAGTGGTTTTAGTCTGATTGAATATATCCCTTGACCTTTTTTTAAATAATGAATATAATATGGGGGTTGCAGAAAGTTTTTCAACAAAATACTTACACACCCTCTCCTGGAATGCTTTTTAATACTTTCCTAACATACTAAGATCTTTTGTTAGCTTTAAGATATAACAGTTGAAAATATGTCTCTGTTTTTAATTATCACTGTCAGATATAAGCAAATATCATTATATTTTGTTAAAATATTTGTAACATTATAAGAATAAGTAAATTAGTGGCACAAAAAGAGGAAAGAAAAAATAAAAACCACCCTCTCATTTCCAATAAAATACTGGGTTCTAGATCTAATATAATAAAAATAGAAAAAAAAAATTCCCACAACTTTACTAATGACACTCAAACATAGAGTGAGACGACACTGTTGATTGGTACTGTTTATTTTTGTATATAATAATATGGATAACCTCTGTATATTTTGGTTGAATGAAACTTGTTGTATAAACAAGAAGTGACATGACAAACTATTAGACTAATATTGTTACACCCTTAGTATTTACATATAGTCCCTTCTTATTGCAGTGTTTCTCAGTTGTACTCTTGGAGAACTCATGCAGAACTCATGCCTCATGTTTTAAAGTGTTCTCTGCTGCAGGCCACCTGATTAGATTCATGAACTAATAAGCAAGTTATTTTTAGGTAGAATTGGATGTGTAAGAGCAGGAAAAATACCAAAGCATGCAAGGCAGCAGCAAAATTGTGAACTTCTATGAAACTTTACTGATTAATTTTTCACTTCACCTTTGACAATAGTGATGGGATGACGGTTTTCAGCTCTAATAGCTCAGCCCGGTATCGGAGGAGCAGTGTGTCAGTAAACCCAACCTGCCCTTCCAGGGTAAGTTGTCATCTGTACTGCAGGCATTAAAATGAGCTGTTGCACAGACACAAAGTCTCTGTGTTAGATTTTTAGAGACCATTTGTCACAGGCCACTCTTTTTATTACAGACTCCTCTTTCTCCCTTCTCCTTGTCCAGTGAGAGGTCGGACCACAGGCGACTGGTAAGTCATATTTTTTTTCTAATGTTAAAGACAAGTCTTATTTTTAGACATTATTAGATTTCTGGCTTCTCATCACTTATCATATTTACGGGGGCTTTAAGTACCATTGGCACTAATTTCATTGATGGTTTTATGCATAGATGGACAATATGGAACATACTCTCAGAGGGAGTTTACAGAGACTAAGGTATATGCACCCAAATATGCAGAGGCAAGAATTAAATTTGCACCCAAAAGTGCATTTTGTTTATCATGTCTCTTTCTTGTAGTGCCTCATCTTCAGTCCCTTTACCTTCTGCAAGTCACTGGCATGAACATCTATCACAAGTGAGTATAATATTGAAGTCTGATTTGCCAACGTTTTTTTTAAATACATATTTATATGGTTTATTTGCAATAACTATTTAAACGCATGGAAATTCCAGCATACTATTTCCAGCATAATTATTTCTATACTTACAAATGACCAATAATAAAATTCTATGAACACTGTTCTCTGTTTATCTATTTTTGCTGCAGGGATTCCACTCCCAGGACTCTGGTGTTACTCCTAATTCTTCGCCAAGTCCAACAAGAAGGTTCCGGGGGTATGTTTCATTGCACTAAGAACATATTAAATGCATACATCACTATACTTAATGTAGGTTACTGAATTCGCCTAAAGATACAGATCAGGCTCGGATCATCCATTTTACCATGATTTTGTGTGACAGTATAACAACATTTCTAATCACAGGGGGTCAGTAAGTCCTGCTGTGAGATGGCCGGTGGTCGCACCTTTAAAAAGAAAAGGTAGGAAGAGATTTTTAAAAATAATAATTCATTAGCATTAACTGTAATGTTTTTACATTGTTGGGTTGTTTTTTTTTTTGTACTGTCGTTTAGGTGGAGCGGAATCTGATGGACCACCCAAAAAACTATTTGTTGCTGGAGTTACAGGTCCTGCCCACATAACTAGTTGTACTGTCAGGTGAGGCTTTTATCAATGAGGCTGAAATTTGCTGACTCAAACCAGAATGAGCAGATGCCGAGAGTCAGTGTAAAAATTGTCTTTATATCCTTGATCCTCAGTGTTCATCAGTCTGTGGATTCTTCATCGGGAGCTGTGCCCGTCTGTCCAAGCCCTCAGAACAGCCAATTGACCCTCTCTCCTCCACCAAACTTCACCGCTCACCACCCCAGCATCTAGACAAACACCATAGATCTTCAAGACCATCTGTACATGCCTGGATCCAAGACCGAGAACTGGGGTCAGTTGGACCGACAGAGTAAGACTAACAGTATCTCTGACCTCATTGCTTCTCAAGCTTCCAGACCTCTATTAAGTACCCCCCATGTCAAGATCAGCTTTTCATGTACATGGTGCTTTAATAGGAGTGTGTTTGACTCCACATATTTTGAAGAACTTTCAAAATATACAGAAAGCAGTTTATTTTCTACTTTATTTGAAGAGGAGTGCTAAACACAAATGATTTATAGTTGTCAGTGCAAAGAAGGGCAGTATATAATTCAGTATAATATTACCTGTTAATATTTCATTTGCACCAAGCCACAAATCTGTGGTATTAAGTTTCTTTTTGCATTTGTGAAATAATTTCAGGATTTACATATGGCAGTCACATTTGTATGGGTTTATAGTGATTGCAAACTACTTATCCTTGACAGGTTAAGTAGATAAGGATCTTTACCTATTACAAGCATGCAAATAGACATGTTTTGCTTTATTTTTATGGAGGCGCAGAACACCTTTTCTTAATGTCTGCAACCATTGATGTGGTCCAAAGAGGTCTTCCAAAATGTATATATTTTAATTCTAAGTATACAAAATGTTAGATTGCTAGCTAGAAAATTCAGAGATCAGTGGGCTGTTTAACCACAGTGCTGTTTATATGTATGCTCTCTACATTAATAGGTGAATGGACTTTGCTTTTTATGTTTCATTTGGTCAAGTCCTATCATATATTATTTTGTAAAATTATCATCATGACCCATTAGTGGACTGGATCTTAGTAGAACACCATTATGTGCAAAAAGTCAGTTAAATTCATTTGGGTACCATAATGGAGGATGAATATAGCACTTTCTCAAGTTTTCCACATAAAGCATAACACGTGGTCAGAAGATTTTGCACCACATAAAAGCCAAAAGCATTTACCAGCATTTGCCATATGCATTTTAATGCTGCATTTATGTAGCAACATTTTTATGTGTAAAAACAAAGATGAGCTGCATGCAGGAGGCCGTCTGTGTAAAGAATGTATAATACTCTCCTTCATGTGTAAGATGTCTTATTTCAGATTTAATTTTATGAATATCTTTTTTGTTTATTTGCACAGTGTTGGAGATCAGTTAATCAATATTGCTGTTATATGAGTGGGATCATATGTACATATTTAGTTTTAGTTAGACCCAAAGGGAGTAAGGGGGACTGAATGTACACAGTTTCGGATGTACAGTATTGTTTATTGCAGACATCATTACAAGAGCAACCTTCCAGTAGGAATCAAATTGTTGTGGATCTGGTCATGCACAGCATACAGTGCTCTTAATATCTCACCTTTATTTAAGAAAAAAGAAAAAAGCTTGACAGACTAAAATGTTATGAGGTTTTAAGTGCAAAGCCTGCTATAAGTCCATCCTCATCTAATTCAGATTGTGAAGAACCTTCTTCAAAGATGTTTTAAGACATAATGCCTTTTTTTTCATGTTTTGAGCAATTTTAGCTTTATTGCTGGTACAATGAAACGCCTTGTTAAGTAATTCCAAAGATACTTGTGCATGTTGACACCATCTCCATTTGTATGTTTCGTGTGATTATCAAAGACTGATTCCAGTGGTTACCTACATTGGGTCTTCAAATGAAATGTGCAATATAGACTTAAAATCACCACAGAATAGGATACATTTAATTTTGAAGTTTTTAAAGTAATTTCCCACATTCTGTGGCTTTTCTTTTTCTCTTTTTACTTTTGGAACCAACATATCGATCATCTGAGTTTGCCATTCACAAGAAGGCATATGTATGCCTAATTTAAGGTTACAAATGGTCACCATTATTTTCTGTGAAGGTTTATTCTAATTTTGTATGGACAGTATATACTTTTTCAGAAAGTCAGTATATTGTGATTGTTGTATTTGTTTCAATAATGGGCTTGTATGTTTTTGGATTTTGTCTTTAATTACTCCTATTTAAATGGAGAGTGTTCCCAAGACCCACAAGTATTCAGTTAAACGAAAGGGAAGAGTTTAAAACGATCTGATTGTTACAACAAAATCTGTGATAATCAGTCAGTTACCTATGAGTGAGATTTATGTTTGTAAGCACATAGAACATTCTACAACATGATAAATCATGGCTCTTACCTGTTTGATATGTAAATATGTTTTAGTTGCCACAAAGAGGAAGATAATGTATTTTTATGGAACTGTAATATAAAGAGGTAAACAAATGTATATTCATTCCCTCTGAATATCAAATACTGTACCAGGTAAAGGCTCATTTCTAGTGGTTAAGAAATGCTGTTCACTTTATGTATAATACATTGTATATAAAGATGATCATGACAATAAAATACTGTATTTAAAAAATTGATTTTATTTGATGTCAAAATGAGGTGTTTTTCCACTTTCTTAAAAAAAAAAACTATTATCCATACTTGTAAGAAAGATGCAAGAGGTGATACATTTTCCTATAAAGATGAGTTCTAGTAACTTAGTATTATGTACAACTGACAATGCAATACACCACCTCTGCTGGAGTCATTTCCGAACCAGTAAAACATGCGAGTGAACACTATATATACACAGTTGCATCTCTACAAAAATAACTTTAAAAAATATATATATACACAAATGCAAAACTTCTGTATATTACACTAGAACATCTGGTGATATTACACATAGCAAGAAAGCAATATTTATTGTTGAGTGGCCCAACTGCCATTTTACTTGGCTTGCTATTGCATGGTCTTGACTTGTCTGCTGGCCCAGTGAACCACATGAACTTGCAAGAGCCTCACTATAAATCCATTAAATTTAAGTCTGTACATCCACATGCAATGCTGATTCTTCCCAGCGGAAGCTGTCAATGAACAATGAATGGCAATCATCGTGAAAGTAGCGGCAAGTCACCAGAATTCATTATGAGACTGGAATCCAAACTCAGACTCTCTAAGGAAAACACACACAAAAAAAATTAAATAAAATCATGTCATATATATGTACAAGCATTTTGTCTGGATGTGCTCAAGATAGACAAAACTGGAAAACACACCATCACAAAATCCACATCCATTTGTACTTGTTGAAGATAATATATTTTTAAAAAATCATTTAATGCAGTTACTCCAATCATAAATACCCATTAGATATGAATGGAAATAAAGATGTAATCCATCAAGATTAGAACTCTGTTCATCTATACTAATAACATGACTGACACACTATGCTTCTCAATTTTAGCAATATTTAGTGATTATATTCATCTTATGTGTAGCTGTGATTGATATCCAGGACCTGTAAATAAACAACAATGCCTGCCAATTGCTGTGTGCTTTAGACTGTTCTGGCCACTGTGCTTGTACAGAGAGGAATTTGTTCTCCACATTTAACCCAATCTGTGCAATGAAACACACAAACACACACACACACTAGTGAACACTATGGGGCAGTGAGCAGCCCTAGCCACAGCATCTGGGGAGCAGTTGGGGCATGTGTGTCTTGCTACAGACCACTTCAGTCATGACCTGCTGGCTCTGGGAATCGATCCGGTAACCTTCTGGTTACACGCCCAGTTCCTTAACCACCAGGCCACGGCTGGTTAATGTTTACACTACTGTCTCCTATGGTGTCATTTTATGGACAAAAACAGAACAGTCTGGTCATTTACCATCTAACACTGTTTAGGTGTGTTCAATTATTGGAAAATGTCGTTCATATCCACTTAGCAGTTGTAGTAGTGGACATAATCTTACCCTGATCAAAGTTGGGCTTTTTATTAGAACCCTCTCCAAGTCCTTCAATAGCCACCAAGTCACTGTTGACATCTGAGTCATTGAGTGCGCTCAAGGTAACATCTATGCAAAAGACAAACACATAGTATAATCAATAACTGATAGATAATCATGGAGGTTACACTTTAAATCATTTTACACTTTGGTCACCTGCAGTTTTTGCTTTTTTAATTGTGTGAGGCAAAGCAGAAGGACTTTGCAATCCAGTTGTCACCATGACTTGTGAAGTTGGAACTGAAATAATGCTTGGTGCAATTGCACCTGGAGTTGCTGCGACTGAGGTTTTCTTCACAGTTTTCTTTGGAGGCTCCAGTGAGAGGGGAACCCGGTTGTCTTCATAGAGTTTTCTCTTCACTGTGCTCTTAATCTGAGCGCTGAGCGCACATAAATCACGCAAGAAAATAAACAGAATCAAAGTAAATAATAATACAATATTATTTCAGCTAAAGTTATTTCAAATGATTCATGAGTAAATATGCTTCATGTTCTGTGAGACATTGCACTATTTATACAGATACATTGTGTGTAAATATTTATATCACAAAATTCACTAGTTTCATCTGTATAAGGGATGTTTAGTATCAAAATCATGGGATACAGACCAAGTGCTAAAACTTACACTGTGCGTTCCTTAATGACTGAGCTGATATTGTTTAAATCATCCCCAAAGCGCCTCACAGCCGAACGCAGCATCTCAATTTCAGTCTCTGTCCATTTAGCCCTAGAGAAACATGTAAGGAGTTAGGGAGAGGAACAACAATAAACTACACTGACCAGCAATCCAAGCCTTAATTAACACATTCACGCAAAAAAAGTGCACAAATATGTGTGATGTGATTAAACAATAATTTCAAAACAAGACTTCAGAAGGCTAATTATACCTGACCATATAAAACTGTGATTTAGTGGTTTTACAACAAAAATAATAAGATTTTTTAAATAATTTTAATTTCATTTTTATATTATGTGTTAAATGTTTTGTGGCAAAAAAAACAAAACAAATATTAACTATATATTACACAACTGATTTCTTGAAAAACATAGACAATTTAATTACAAACAAAAGACAGCAATGTTCAAAACCTTAAATATACTAAATAAAACCTAGTTATAAATTAAGCTTCAGACAAAAAAAATAGATTGAGAACAAGCTATATACCGGAGGCTTTAACACTTAATATAGGGTGTGGGCATGTTCTAAAGCTTTATTATCTCATCCCTTCAGAGTAGGCAATATGTATCACCATGTTTTGATGTTGTGCACAAACACTACTAGAAAAATTGCCATCTAATAGGCCTCAATTTATGCTCTTTATAAAGAGAGGACTATGTTCAATAATTTATGAAATCTGCTATTATTGTCTTTGCACAGCAGTACAAAATTCTTATTCCAAATTTAACCCAGCTGCGATAGTGAACACACACACCAGAAGAAGAAAGCACCGATAGGGGATTTGTTTAGGGCCATTTCAGCCATGAATGTTGACAGAAGCTTTTCCCACACCTCCATTTGCCCCTCAGGTCCAGAAAGTTGAACCAGTGGCCTTTCAATGTGGCTTCTCTAACGTTTAGATCATGTGTTCCCTGGCTCTTTAAAGAACTGATTACATTCTAAACAACCTGAAAAACGCATATTGTTTATTGTGGTTCAAAATGAACCACAATAACAAACAAACATGTCATTCATGTATTCATCTGCCCCCAATTTCCTTAAGACAATGTTGAATAATGTAAAACATAATTAAAACTGCAGCTCTAAAGATTAAATAAAACAAGTTAATTAAATAGCGATTTCCAGACGAAACCGATTAATCGTTCGGCCAACACTGTTACATCCTTATTTTCCAGGCTCTGTTTACCCTGCAGGAGAGGAATCCGCCACAGGATGCAGCTGCATTGTGAGCTCTCCCAGTTTACTGAAGGCAGCCCCCGCCGCAGAGAAGATCTCACCCACCTGCATATGAACACACACAACTACAGTTACTTAACTACAACAGTGATTACAGAACCATTTCTCACAATCACTCCTTTTTCGTAGCTACCTTAGCGGATGCTGAAGTCATTCTACAGATCTGAAATCAGCCTCCGATATCAAATCAAAAATAACGTTACCCTCCTCACTAAACGCTAGCTTAGCTCAGTTTTGTTTAAACTTGGTTAATGTATTTTATATGCACTCGCAAATGTATTTTATCTTTTAGTCGCAGTTAGTAAATTAGCTAACCAGGCTAAAATCTACCCCGTGATGCAACGCGAATGAAGATCTGCGGACTGTGATTGGCTCCTGAGCAGCGCACGTAAAATAACGAACCTAATGTGGAGTCGACTCTGATTCTGATTCATAGGGATGCTTACAGCTGGAGCCGATTCTAACTTATTTGACAAGAACGCAAGAGAATACCTGTCATGAGCATGGTATTTTAGAAAACTGTTTATTTGACATACTTTATTTAAATGACTTTAAATAATAATACAATATGATTAGACTCTGATTTGATAACTTTGTTTTAAATATTTTTTTCCTCTGATAAAAGCAAACCCTCAGGTTTCATACAGCACATTTGTTTTCACCTACGCACTCTTTCACATCAAATAACCATTTATAAATTTACTTGAATTTTACCGTTCAGAGAAGATTATTTAAGGTCACATTTGTGAAGAATCGAGTTCAATACCGGAATATTCTGAAACCTAGAAGTGACGAACTGACTCTTTCTTTGTCTCGACTCCCAGTTCTATTACGCACGAATAAAAACGAACCAAGTCGATTATACCCGAAGCACCTTGCGCCCATTTTCGTGAATTTGTGGAGAGGACAGTGACTGACGGTCGTTTTAGTAATAGCATCTTTTCTGGGTCCAACATTTCAGAGACGATGCCGTCTCTGTTGTTTTGTGGCCCTAAACTGGCTGCCTGTGGCATTGTGCTCAGTATATGGGGCGTTATAATGCTGGTAAGCGTCTGTGTTTATAGTGTCATTGCGTGATGGTGAGCTAATGTTAGTCGTTATCTGGACATAGGTTAGCAGGGTCCTTTTGGCTTTTTTTCAGTGTCATGTCTTATATATTCGATGCCGACTGCTATCTGTGTAGTTGGGTATTTTATATGTAGAAATTACCGTAGTGCAGTCTATAATCATAAATGTTACATGGATTAAGTTAATGAATATATTTATGTACCATCAAATCAGGCCAGCCGTCCAGCTTGATTGGTTTCTCTCAATATTCTACTTCATCATATTTTAGACAGATAAATACTGGTATGGATAAAAGTGTAATTCGATATTTTGTTGCTGATTTTTACTCAGGCGATGTTGGGGATCTTCTTCTGTTCCAAATCCGCCGTTCTTATTGAGGACGTCCCATTCACTGAGGAAGATATCCGTAACGAGTGAGTGCTTTTAGTGTTTTCTCCATAATGTGACCTGTGCTGACTCTCCATTATTCAAGAATGTGTTCTTTGAGCACGTATAACCTCACAACTGGCAGATTTTTATTAATGCAGAGAAACAAGGTTTTAAAGCCTTTAAATAATTTATTTGTATACACAATTTGTATGCCTCACCACAAGTGGGTGCTATTTAGTGCTTTGAATCAAATTGTCACTTAAGTGACACAAACATGGCCGCTATTTTTAAAAATGCACTGACTACTGCTTTGCCTTCAGTAACTAATTATTTGTATCAGTACAGAAAGTCTTATGTGGTTGGCTGCTAATGTGCCTATTGACTGTATAAGGTCAAAGAAGCAGATCCAGCAAGGTTTGGAGTCCAGTATAAGAAACAAGAGGATCTTCCAACTGGTTTCTCAGTGTTTAATTTAGCATCTGCAATTTTTAAAAAATGTTTAGGCCAAAACCTCTCCATAATTAGTACATAATTACATCCAAATCATCAGGCTTTAAAGTCACTGTGAATTAGAAAGCACAAGACATTTTGTCTTGTAGAGTTGAAACATATTATTCAAAATGAGAATGTTTTTTTTTTTTAATGATAAAACACAAATATGCTTAATAAAGCCCGGTTTGAGTGATCCGGTTTGAACAAAACTATAATTTCAGGTTAATGATAACCCTTTCGATCATTTGATATTCATCCCTCCATGGTGAATAATTTCTCAGATTATATTTATTTACATATTTAATTATGGAAGTGTCTGTAAATGCCACAAAAGCAATTTTTTGCTTATATTTATTGCTTTGTTTTTGCAGCAAAAGCCCGCCACAGAACATCTATTCTCTATACAACCAAGTGGGCATCAACTGTTTCATTGCTGCAGCCATCTATGTCGGAGTTGGTGCTGTGTCTCTGTGCCAGGTTCGCCTGAACAAACGTCAGGAATACATGGTGACATAGATTGATTGGATTAAAAAAAACAGTTCACAATCTTCCAAATATTTATTTTTAGGTGGCTTATGTGATGACCTGTGGATTAGTATTCTATTCATTATGTTGGAGTGATTCCAGTAACAGTTTAGCTTCCCTTCTAAAGAAATGACAGTTATAAATGTCCAAAAACAAACTTTCAAATCACCTGTTTTAGTACTGATGATTATTCATGTGCATGTATGTGAAGGTTTTTAAAAATGAAATACACTAAAAGCATACACATTCCAAGGATGAATAATAATAGTCAAGCTGTGGACTTGGTAAAAATTAACCAACAAAAACACTTATTCTATCATAAAATTAATGCCATTCCAGTTTCATGCATCTGTAAAAATGTGTTGTAATTTATTTAATACACTGATTTTTTTTTCATATAGAGTCCCTTCTAATATATTGCTAACTTGTTTTACCTCCCTGTTCATCCCTGGCTCTGGCTCTTGATGTGGTTACTGTTACATCTTGAAGAGTGTGTGTGAAGACTACATGATGGATAATGTGAATTATCCCCTGGAATATGTCAAGTAAAAATAAAAGCTTTTGTTCCAATAATTATCACTGCTCATTTTTTTTATTTATTTTATACCAAATTAAAATGTAAAAAATGAAACACAATGTTTATTCAACATTTAAAATAATTAGGAGGAAAAAATTATTTAACTCCAAAAATAGAATAATGTCAGTGGGGTTTTTCATAACAGTAAATTGTTTTTCCTTTACTTTGACTTTCTCATGTCCATAAGATCTATATTTACAAAGTCAGGAATGGTCAAGCTAATTTATATTTGCACTCCAACCACAGGAGAACCTACAGAGGTATCCTTACAAAATGACCCTAGTTTTGTCCTTCTAGGGCCTGTTTTGCTTCTTCTTGTTATTATATGTGGTCTTTGAAGTACCCATATGTTTTACATATTGAAATGTTAATATTAGTATATCATGTCTGTGGATCAAGCATTAACTCGCAGGTTCGTCCTAGTTCTCCCAGTTTGACACGGGCATATTCTGCACGATTCAGAGCCATTTGGCAGTCCTTTCGTGCTGAATATGTTGAACCTTCATGAGGCTGTCCTGTCGCCACCTGCACCCAAAAGAGAATTGAAAGTTAATGCTGCGTTCCTGAAAGATTGTTGACTCAGCATAAGAAATGACTCAATATCTAACTGCTAATGTAACACAAAGGTGTTAAATTCCTTTATGAATTGCAAGTTATTTATATGCATCAATTCTACCATGAAGCCTAGGTATGTAGCCTATGTAGTGATTCCTGCATATTAGGATAATATGAATGTGTATTATTTTATCTTAATGTAAACCTATTTAAATAAAGAAGCAATGGTTTATCTGAACTAGAAATGTTATACATTGTAACCAAAAAAACCCCTTTATAAACCCCTGATCACAGACTGGAATGTATCTTGAACAGTATTAAATAAACCATATTTCATGCTTCCTTTCTAGAAATGTGGTTTCTGTCAAGTTCTCAAGACTGTGTAAAGATTATTTTTGTACATTGCTGCCCCTGCTGTGATGCTAATGATTTTTAGATGAATCTGGCAATACAGAGTATTGTATCGTAAACAAAACAAGAAATTTTCAACCTGTGTGAGATAGCGGATCTGGGAGCTGAGCTCACTCTCCACTCTGTTTATGGAGGTCTGGAACTGGTTGAGCTGACGATCTAACAAACTTGCATTGTGCTTCTCTTTAGATAGCTCCAAGATGATAGTTCCTAAATGACAGAATTAAAAAAAAAAAATCAGCCATGCAGCAAAGAATCAATGTCTGTGCAAGCATACTACTTGGGATCAATGGATTAATAAAGCCAAAAAAATGTTCAGTCTGGACATTATTAATCAAAGCCCCACAATCTTCTAGTGGCCGTGTAAAAGGGCCAAAGATAAAAGTACATTTTCTCAGTTTTCTTAATTTCTGTTTGTGGTAAATAAAAATGATCAACAATAATGTAGCCTGAGGAATTTAACTGCTGAATGTAGCCAATATTACTAAACACATTCAGCTGTAAATCAACAACAAATCAGGATTTCTCAGTTATCCCTATAAGTCCAAATTTGATGACTGGTAAATGGTAATGCCCCTTTACACTTTTCCTACTGACAGGCTTGACTTTGTACTTCAGCCAGCTTGTGGTATATATATTAAACCGGTAACGTTAACAAACACAGACCTGCGCATTGAAGAACAACAGCAATCTCCTTCTCTACTTCCTCCAGAGCCCGCAGTCTGTCGTTAGCCATTTTCAAAGTTAAGTATTTTACTGCGTCTGTAACATAAACGGAGGAACATAGTTAGCAAACAGCGTTTCGCTACAAATTCGTTACGTTTACTCTGCAATTGACGGACTATAAACAAAAAATAAAAGACGACAATGGGCTTACCAGTTACTGATATACACCTGAAGCAAGAATAAAACCGAGGTTTTAACGCTCTTAATCACATCTCACAAACAAAGATACATACACCAATACACTAACAGCAAGCGGAAGGGGACAATTCTCGTTTTAAGAAAACGCGAGATCACATTTTTCGCGTCTCTTCGTAGAGAGGATGGAGAGGCATTGACTTGTCTGAACTAAACCGAGTGCGTTGTAGTATTTATCGGGGTAAACTGAGTAAGTTCGGAGCCTTTGGGTTTGTCCTGTTGTTTTCCCATTGAAGAAACATTTGGAGTTATTTTCTGACCCTAACACGTAAAGACTGTGGTTATGGAGCTATGGAAAAGTCACGTGCGGGCGGAGCTGTTTCATAGAGACTCTCTACAGAGAGACCCCTTCATTGGACTCTTCACTAAAGGTAAGATCCCTCTATCTCTCTCTCTTTGCTAAATAAAATGTCTTCACTTAATGCAATCTCTCTCTCTCTTTCTTTCTTTCTCTTTACTAAAGGTAAACTCTCTATTTTTCTTAAGGGGATATGGATTAATTTCTCTCACATGTTGATCATCAAAACTGCTTTAAACTAGTACAAGAAAGACAGCATCAGCCAAATATAAAACTTAGATTTACATATGGAAAATGATGGGAAAATGACTATTATATACACTATTATTTATGTCATGAGGGCATGTTGTTTTATTAACAACAAACATTGGCTGACCAAGGAGATGAAGGAGCTAAAAAAGAGAAGCAGCCTTTTATTGAATGTTTGTGCAAATCAGCAATATGGGATCCTTTAGCATCTTTTCAGCCTGAATCTTAAACCAGAATGGATACTATTTCTGTAGAAAACATTGTCTGGTATCTTCCAATGACTGGGATTAGTCAATGCCACGAGATGTTGGCTTTTGCTGATCAGTCTGGATGGTCCCTTTTGTCTTTGGCACAGAAAACTTGATGCCTTTTTTTTCCTGAAAACAATCTGAATCTTGGACTCATTGTGCAAACACAAATGTTTCCACTGTCTTTTGAACTATCTGAGATGTGCTTGTGTATTGGACACAAAGTGATGTGCCATGGTCAAATTTTCTTGCAAAGACTGAGCTTTTTATGAATGGGCCTGTTATATCTTTTACCCACTTATAATATTTGAAAATGGTGGAACTTGAATATTCTATAGACTTTTTGCTTCTTTATTTGCACCTGTCCCAAATTTTATGGAGTGTGTTACACACATGACAATCTAAATTTGTTTATATTTTATGTCCAATGAAAATATGTATCTCCTTTACAGGAGAATGGGACAAAAACCTTCTTAGCTTTCAATGGAAGTCAATGTAAAAGTAGTTAATTCCAAGTAATTTTGGAGCAATTTTATTTTTCTGTTCATCTCAAAATTTTCACACACTGTGAAGGACAGTTGCTGTGTTCAAAAGTAGTAAATTAAAAAGCCACAAAATGAACATACATGTTTTTTCATGGAACAGTGACGATTTACAAAATGCAGTGGAGTTTGCATGGGTTAATGAAAACTTCAGAAATACTATTTTGGACTTTTCAAGTCAAAGTTTTAAGAGAATTAACAAAGCACAGATTCTCGTTTAATTTGCATTTTACAAATCACTCCAACTATTTATGGATTTGCATAAATACACATACAATATATGCCTTCTAGCATTATGATTTTGTAAATTAGACATGTCAGGGTGCAAAATGGGAGCATGTCCTTGTACTAAATAGTGATCTTGTAGAAGTCATGCATTATCTACATTACATCATTTAAAACCTTACTACTACAATGGAAAAAAAATATTTATTATGTTGTCTATCTACTGATAGTGTCCAGATTAGAAAAAATGCTGAATCTGCAGATGAAATTATGGGAGGACTTGGAAAGCCAAAGGTAGGCTTATGATTATAATTTTAATTTTTATGAGACTAACTAATGATTACTGTCTATATGTGATCTGCTTTGCTGTGATGGATGTGCAGGGACAATGGGGAAAGACCAGTAGAAGAACAAATCTCTCCAAATCTGTATCGTCAATTAAAAGAGACAGAGCATGTCAAAGAAGAGGTATGCAACCATTCTCCAACACAGAACACTGTATTTATTCAATTATTTAGAAATATTAAAAATGTACAATACAGACATTAGCTTTCATTTTATGTCATTTTTCTCCTACCTCAGAGATCTCAAACCGAATGATCAAGCAGGTAGTCTATGACTAAAAAGCAGAGTTTGATACTGAGAACGCTTCTCTAAATGAATGAACCTTGTGTGGGATTTATCTGAACATCTGTAAGGCTCTATAGACTTGATATTAAACTGCTATTGATTTCTACATTCCCAAGGCAAGAACAACACAATAAGAACCTTAGATATCAGTGCTATTGTATTACAATTCTGGAATCATCATATTTTGTAGTGGTGTTTTATATATAGAGCATGTTTTGTGTCCCATAGTAAACTATGTAGATATTCCAGTGTTCAGAATGATTTGTGATAAAGATAAATACATTTCTCTCCAGCTTGCACAGAAAGTGTCAGACCTGACCAGTGATCTGTATCTTAAGGAGGCAGAGCTGCAGTACTGTCACTCACAGTGAGTGAAGGCTAATAATATTTACATTATTCACACAAGTTGTCATTCTTTTATAATATGTGCATTTGGTGCTGCAGAGTCTCCCGCTACCGCACTGAAGCGGTTCTGCTGGCTAAAGGAGCCTGCTCCCTAAAGGATGATCTGTCAGAGTATTGGTATAAACTGGAATGCCAATCAAAGGAGCTGGCAACATTGCGACTGGAACAGAAGATGCTTAGAGAGGAGCTTGCAGTTACACGTCAGGAAAAGGAAGAGCTACTGGAGCGTTGGTTGGAAGAGAAAAGGGAAGAGGCAGAGCGCCTTAATAAGCACAATGCCACACAAGAGAGGTGAATATCGGCTTTTTGTCATGTTCTCACCACTATGACGTTTTTATCTATACATAAACCAGGTTGAACACTTGCACAGAAATGTTACAGTGCAGTGAAAATAGCTTTGAATCTAAATTGTTTCTTTAAATACAATATGCTTTACTTTTATATGGGTGTTTTTTTTAAATGAAGATTTCCTCCCTTTTCACTGAACATTCTTTGATCCAGATGCTTTTTCATATTCCTCCCATTTAGATGGAATCGTTTTGCTGGTCAAATGAATAAGCATCTCTATGGAAGGTCTCGTCGGCAAACATGTGCAGCTACTAACAACTCCCGAATGGTCCAGAGAGCTTCAGCTGAACAGCCTCTTTCAAACAAGAAAGAATGAACGCTCAGTTAGTTTACCAAGAAACTGAATGTAGTGAATTTTGGTAAATTAAACTGATTGTTTACAAAATAAATCTCTGAACAACAATGACTATACATTTACTATAATTTTAGAAAAACACTACAATAAAGGGTGGCACAGTGGTGCAGCAGGTACTGTCGCAGTCACACAGCTCCAGGGGCTTGAAGGTTGTGGGTTTGATTCCTGCTCCAGGTGACTGTCTGTGAGGAGTTGGTGTGTTCTCCCCATGTCTGCATGGGTTTCCTCCCACAGTCCAAAAACACACACTGGTAGGTGGATTGGCGACTCAAAGGTGTCCGTAGGTTTGAGAGTGTGTGTTGCCCTGTGAAGGACTGGCGCCCCCTCCAGGGTGTGTTCCTGCCTTGCACCCAATGATTCCAGGTAGGCTCTGGACCCACCGTGACCCCGAACTGGATAAGCGGTTACAGATAATGAATGAATGAATGCTACAATAAAATTGTTCTGCAATCTTTCAAACATCTTTATGACTTGCTTTTTAAATTCAATGAGAAAAGCCGATTTGTAAATATTTTTTATTTTATTAAAAAAATTAAATACATTCTGAAAAAAAAATGGAAATGGAAAACAATGTTTTTCATGACTATTAAACTTGTATTAAACAGATGATGAATACTATATTTCTTATATAAATCTGAGACATTAATCTCACTTCAAATGTTTCATTTTCACCAAAAGCAGCAATTTCAACTTTTATTTACACCAGAGGGTGCTGAATGGCAATGTAAAAACACCCTTCAAATGCACGCACAGCCATACACGGTCTTTACAGCACCACTATAACACACTCCATATCAGCAGTGATATGAATGAAGAATGAAGGAGCCTGTATACCTGAGAGCTGGATACAGTATGTTGTGGATAACAAAATTCATATTAGTAATAAACCCATGCGAAAATGTTTACAAAGGCTGTCTTTGTAATACATAGCGGGCAATGAGGTTTGTGTAGCAGGATTCTGCCTGAGATGCCCATTGTGGCCTGTTAATTAGACTTCATTTATAGTTGACACTTTTTTAAATTAATCACTAATGTCACTAACACATACAAGAAATTAAGCTTAGAAAAGGCATGTCAAAATCAACTTCAGCTCACAGAACATCAAAATAGCATAGGGCCTTTCAATCAGGATTCTCTTTTCAAATCCTTTTCCTGTTTTACTCAATGAAGATTGGCACAAGCAGCACATAAGCTCACAATTTGTTTATGAGAAGGATGAATTATGTGTTTTTTCTGTCTCCTGTGTTCAAAGCTCTTTAAGATTTAGCACTTTTCCTCAGATTTCCCTCATCATTTTAACTGTAGAAAATATTCAGCAGTACTAGAAGTTCTTTTCCTTTTAGCAATACAGCCAAGTAGTTGACAAAATACTGCTTCAGCAAAAGGAAAATCATGAAACCTAAGCAAGAGTTCCATTATGAGACACTGTGCAGGTGTATTAGTTCATGTTTTTTGTGATGCTATAAGTTTCCGGGTCAAGTTTAGGAAAACAAAATCATGTAGACATAAGGAAGGCTCAGCAGTCCTCATCCTTATCATCAGTGGTTCCTTTTAACCGCAAACGGGCAAAGTCTTCAAACACCAAGTCATCGTCTTGGGTGAAGCTGCTATTAGAAAAGTAGAGACAGATAAGTCACACAACTTGAGCAAAACAGCATACTCTGATCCAAGATATTTTTCTGGGAACAAATATTTCTAACATTTGAGTTCACTAGATGGAGAAACAAAATCTACTCTATAACTCACTTTGTTTCAAACTCTATAAGGTTGGTGTCAATGGGTGGGTCTGCCTCTGGTACAGCTGTTGAAAACAAATGAACACAATTACTTATGAAAAGTCATTAGACGGGTTGAGGCTTTTGTTTTACAGCTACAATAGTGGATTGATTGTGAGTATAGATTTCAGCCTACAGCGCCATGGAAACTTATGCACCCTTCACAGAATTCTGTTTCATGTGCCTGACACCTGTTGCTGGTTTGAGATGATTAGAGAAGCAAGTCGGTTCTGAGACAGTCAGTTAGAAAAGCATTAGAGTAGAGTGAAGGCCATTAGAGAAGCAATTCAGTTTCCTTGACAGGATCATTACAGGATTACAGATCAAAAACATCTGCCAAATGAACTACGGTCAACCTTCTGTCACAGGTGTTACCCTGTTTATGTGACATTATCTGTGGGCTGCGGATGATCTGTAAAATTATTTCTGATTAAATTGATATCAAATAAAACACTACATGGTAAAAGTGCATTTAGCTACAAGTGATGTTTCTGTCTACTATCAACCATCGTTTTTAAAGTACAAGAAATACAGGTGTCAATGACTGCCTTCTGGACATCTGTTAAGGCAGTAGTCTTCCCCATGATTGTGTAGCCTGCTGAACCAGAATAAGGAACCGTTTTAAAGGCTTAGGAAACCTTTGCAGGTCTTTTGTGCTGATTATTCCAAATTCCTGAGATAATGACCAAGGGTCGTCATTGGCTGTAAGCCATAATCCTCAACATTAAAAGAAATAACCACCTCTGTTTGTAATGCATCTATAAGAGTTTCACTTTGATGATGGAGAAAAGTCATTGGACAGAAAGACAAACCCATTGAGTTACCTGTTATTTAATTTGCTAGGTTTTGTGAAACTGAAACTCGATCAGTAAACCATGATCTAAATTCACTTCTTGAGGCAGGCTCCAAATGTATCTAACTGAACAAGAATTATGGTGTTGGTGATCAGTGTATTAAGACCTGGATTATAGGAGTAATGGGCAGATACCTGAGGGTGGTCGAGAGGTGGAGAGGTCTATGGGTTTGGGATGCATTAAGACAAATGGCAGCTCAACGGAGACATCTCTGTGGAAGGTAAAAAAAAAACAAACAAACAACAATGGTTCTATTTGAAAAATTCTTGTAAGGACTTAGTACTGTAAAATGCATATATTCTGGTATAAACATAAGGGTGTTATACAATTAAAGTGTCAAAGCAAGAGAAAACAGATGAGTAGCACAAAAGCCAAGCTTCACTGCAAACCTGGACAGGCAAATCAGGAAACCGATGTGATGTACAGTGTATATTTACCTCTCCAGCAAGCTGCTTAAAAGCCTGATGCAACGCAGGGGGTTAACAGACAGATGTAGGGGAACAGATACACAGAGAAAAAGATGAAACACCAGCAGAGAACAAAATGATGTGAAAACTTAAAATGACCCAGTACAACCATAAGATATTACAGATTGACAGTGAGGTTAAGGGAGAGCATCAGCGACTTATTCACTGTTGGAAAACAATCAGTTATATTGTCAACATCAGAACAAAGACGTCCATCTCCAAAAGTGTAATTTTACAGGAAGAGAAAAGAATAAATTAAAATAAAATGATAAAAGGACAAATCTGAAAATATTGGTTGTTGTCTGAACAGTGAAAAATATATAGCTTTTTATTCGGAACAATTTGGAGTGAATTTCAGAACTACAGGGCCACATGCTAGATTTCAAACACCATATATGCACACAGCAGCCACGAGTAGTACTGTTCAGTTACTAGTCTACATATATTTTTGTATATTTATAGCGAGAAGAGAATGTCTTCCTTGATTAGGCTACTTCCTATGATTAAGCACCATAAGGTCTACAATGACTGAAAAGCAACAGGGATGGTAGTTTTAATAATGACAGATGGCAACAGTGGTTATTATAGTCTATTATATTTGACTGACATCAATTCATAGTTTGGCTTAGTCATCTCCAGTGTTTATGTTGGCACGGCATGAGATGCGCAAATCATACATAGTTAAATCAAATATACTGCAGCCCTAACAATGAAGTAAAATGGAACACCAGAAATATATCCCTTTCTATTTTAGTCAAATATAAAAAACAACCTGCCAAAAAAGCACAGCACCACCTTGTGAAAGCTTTACTAATAAAAAGATGTATTTGTTTAGAAGACAAATAAATCTATATATGAATAAATCACTAAAATATACTGGTGCTTAAAAATATAATATAACCTTCAGATTCATGATATGAAGGGATAAGAAGTAATACTGGTGTTTAAATAATGTAACATTTAGACCTACAGCTACTAGCTACTGCTTATCAGCCAACTGCTTCATGAGTTGACCACCAACAAATCTTTTATTTTAGTAAAAGCTAATATCTAGAAAAAACAACAACAATAAAAATATTTCACATTGTGTGAAATGTTCCTGCTCTGTGTCTGTGTTAAAAGAGCTACAAAAGATCAACACTATAAATCATGTAACTAATCAAAAATGGATTTATGTAAAGTGCACTTGCAAAAGTCCCTCTGACGCATGAATTCTAATAGCTCAACTAACACTCTGACCCTGGGGAGAGAATATAATGCCACACTACCCATGCACCCTATTTCAGTATAAATGCATACAGAAGATAGCATTGATTTGGAGGAGATGGTGACTCACCCTCCACGGGAGACGACCAGTTTGACTTTGACTCGATATGACACCAGAACTCCAAGAACCTCCTTATTACATCCATCCTTAACACTACAGAAAAGGCAACAACAAATATGTAGACAGAGGTGATTAATCAGTCGCTGATTCCATGCACAACACAGACAAACTCACTCTCACTTACAAAAGAGAAAAAGGTAGGTGGACTGACATGGTGCTGGAGGCCAAGTTTGTGTCTTCGTGTTTGAGTTTGCCATCAAGTGCAAGCCCTCTCTTCTCCCTGTTATTGTTCAGGGTGGGCGTGAGTGTGTACACTTTACAGAATGTGGAGCTGGATGACACCTGGTCACTAAGAGAACAAAAGATTATTTACCATCAATAAACAATATTCCAGTACTTTACGAATATTTACAATGCTGTAGGACTGCACAGAATAGACAAATTATGTATATAACAATTAATAAATCATGACAAATGTTACATAGTTAAAGACAAACTACTTTGACTTATTTTGACCAAAATCATTTCTGTTTGATCAATGAATCCTGTCTAGAAATATACCTAAAACATCATAGGTTGGCTAAAATTCCCATAGCAAAATAAAAAATATTATTCCAGCAATCTACAAAAGTTAAATTGCAAAATGATTAAAGATTCATAAACTGCACAGCTCTAACAAGCATCAATATTACTTCTGTAAAATATTAAATAAATACACATTTAAAGAGTTTGATATTTACTCTGCCTCAAGCTGCGCCACCGGACATTTGTACTGTGCTGTGCTGAAGAGACAGATATCAGCATACTGCCGCACTGAGGAGAGAGGAATACATTAACATATGCACATGAGAGTAAACACCCATTTGTTTATTTATTTCTAAGTCCAGCTGGCAATCACTTTATTTATTTTTCAGAAAAAATCTGAATATATGCACAGAAAAGTACAAAGAAGTTCTAAATAATATATGAACATATACAGTATGTAGTCCTGCTTCTTGTAATTCATGCAACACCAAGCATATTAAATTATGTTGAGGGGTTCTTGGATTGCCAGTTCATACTACAGAACAGTACTGCTGAAGAATAACTTGCCTGATATTTTGACCCTTTTTACAGTCTTGGTAGAATTGTTGGTCACATGGACGTTCACGCTGATAGGTTCCCCATGGTAATACAGCTATATGAAAAGATTACACCTTTGTGGTCAGATATAAAGTCATAGAATGATAATGTATTTAAACATTTCATGTTAAATATAAAACGTTAGTCACTTCTTTATCTAGAGAAGCCTCTAGGTGCAGAGAGCGGTCAGACATTAGGAAACTTCGTGTTGTTTCAACCATAGGTTGTGGACCAGGTTTCTCAGGAGCATACTGGACTTTACGAATCACCAGTCGGACAGAATTTCTGGAATAAACATTCATCAAAAGCAAGAAACCTCAAAAGACCATTTTGATAGAACCACATCATGTGTAATAAGATAAAACTGTGGTACACCAGATGAGCTATAAAAAATTAAATAAACAAATAAATAAATACAATGTATTACTCAATAATTAAGGGATTGTTCATTCATTGTCTGTAACCGCTTATCCATTTCTGGGTCACGGTGGGTCTAGAGCCTACAGGAAATCACTGGCCGCAAGGCAGGAACACACTCTGGAGGGGGCGCCAGTCCTTCACGGGGCAACACACACTACACATTCACTCACACCTATGGACAATTTTTTTTTCTTGAGTCGCCAGTCCACCTACCAATGTGTGTTTTTGACCATGGAAGGAAACTGGAGCACTCGGAGGAAACCCATGCGGATATGGGGAGAACACATCAAATTCTTCACAGACAGTCACCCAGAGTGGGTCTGGAACCCACAATCTCCAGGCCCCTTGACCTACTTATACAGACAGCAAGAGCTTTTAGTTTTTAATTTCTAGCTCTTTTCGTTTTTTTTTTTTTCTTTCAGAATGCTCAATACCATTTCCCAAAAATTTTCTCATAAAAGTACAGCATGTTTGTCTGTAATCGTTTGTGCAAAACATGCAAATCCATCCATCCATTTTCTGTAACCGCTTATCCAATTTAGGGTCGCGGGGGGTCCAGAGCCTACCTGGAATCATCGGGCGCAAGGCGGGAATACACCCTGGAGGGGACGCCAGTCCTTCACAGGGCAACACAGACACACACACATTCACACCTACGAACATTTTCGAGTCGCCAATCCACCTGCAACATGTGTTTTTGGACTGTGGGAGGAAACCGGAGCACCCGGAGGAAACCCATGCGGACACGGGGAGAACACACCAACTCCTCACAGACAGTCACCCGGAGCGGGAATCGAACCCACAACCTCCAGGCCCCTGGAGCTGTGTGACTGCGACACTACCTGCTGCGCCACCGTGCCACCCTAAAACATGCAAATGTTAAGTAATAATTCAACAGAAACATGCCAGAGGTTTTGGTGATATTGGGTGGTACTTAGTTATGGTATAATGGTATATGGTATATAAGTATATTTGGTGCAAAACCCCTGAGCATTTGAGATTTGTAGTTGTAGAAAATAGTCACAGGTGTATCAGTAAATTTGAAGCCACAGAGAAAATCTCTTCAGGAGTTGCAAACCTGTAGATGTTTTCCTCCCCCCCAAATGCAACTTAACAGTTACACCTTTACAAATTCTTCACTCCAGGTCCACAAATCCAATTCTACACACACAAGTATAAAAATATCACATGCTCACAGTTTTGCTACAGTTGAGTAATTTTAGTTGACCCTATTTACTGTCTACGGTTGATTTGATTCATCCCAACAGCCTGATGCGCAGAATAGATTCATTCAGACCCATACTCTGAATATTGGATATTTCACATATCTGCCACATATTGTAGGAATGTGAGGAAGACAGTTTTCTTCCCCATAATCAAGCTACATAGTAACAGATACTCTGTTTTATCTCTACGCCACTTTCTTCAACTGAAATCTTATAAAGAGTAGCTTCCCGTTTTCCATTCCACATGGACCCTCGGTCCTCCATGTTTGTTTTCTGAAGAAGTCTTTTCGTAGGAGGTGCTCAGTCACAGAACCAGGAGACCTAAGCCAATAGCATTCGACACATGCCTAATGAGTTCTCTGATTGGTAAGAAGGGTTCGCTGATCTCTGAACAGTGCCCGCCCCTGGCTCTACAGATGCACAAATTAGTTTTGCACCACATAGATTGAGATATTTGGTGCAAAAGTGAGAGCATGCAGAAGTTGACATGTGTGAGTGAAAAAGACATCTTTTAAGATTCCTAGCTTCAAATTTGAGCAGATGTAATAATTTGACAAATATTTCCTTGAAATTTTTTTTTTAAATACAGGTGTGCAATTCGCCCCCCTACAGGGTGTATTCCCGCCTTGCGCCCAATGATTCCGGGTAGGCTCTGGACCCTGAACTGGATAAGGGTTACAGATAATGAATGAATGATTGGTGTGCAACTCGCATTGCACAGATTCACACAACGGTTTGCGAATGTACAACCTTTGTGCATGTTTTATACGAGTGTGTAAATGTGTTTTGCATCATGTTCACTGCTGCAACTGTAGCAAAACTGTGAGCGTGTGATATTTTTGTACTTGTGTGTGTAGAATTGGATTTGTGGACCTACATAGAAGAGTTTGTAAAGGTGTAACTGTTAAGTTGTATTTGTGGGAGGGGGAAAAAAATCTACAGGTTTGCAACTCTTGAAGAGATTTTCTCTGTGACTTCAAATTTACTGATACACATTCATTCATTCATTATCTGTAAGCGCGTATCCAGTTCAGGGTCGCGGTGGGTCCAGAGCCTACCTGGAATCATTGGCGCAAGGCAGGAATATACCCTGGAGGGGGCGCCAGTCCTTCACAGGGCTACTGATACACATGTTTGACTATTTGCTACAAATACAAATTTCACAGTCACAAGTGCTCAGGGGTTTTGCACCAAATATACCTCTATACTTGGTCTAAAAAATTGAGAACCACTGAGTTAAGACATATCTGATGAATTAATTCAGTTACTGTGCAGTAATTATTTTGCAATTTCATATGCTTTCATTTATATAGTATTCAGTCAAAAAGGAGAAAATGCAATAAGCTTACCGTTTATGAATCTTCTCTTCCACTGACCTGGCACAGAAAGCTCTGATTTCGTAATCTACCCCACAGGCCTGTACAGTGCAGAGAAATAAATGAATCCATATTTATACTTCTGAGCTGACTCGATGCAAAGACTACGCTGTAAGCTACGCAAGAGCCCTATGCCATTGTGAGCGTTTATACTTCTACATTGGTGTCTCCATCAACGCGACTCGTAGTTACATTTCTGGAGAGATGCGCATCAGGCTACTGCGTAGGGTTTGCGTCAACATGTACCTTAAGGCGTAGGGTCGACGCAGAAGTATAAATTGGGCTTTAGTCAGCAGAAGACCTGCCAATGTTCAGATCACATAACATATACACTGCAAAGTCTGTTGATTTTTCACATTTAACTTATGTATATTAATGTAAATTAATTATATATCCAAAGTAACGCGAGAGACAAATTTAGTAAATGCATATAAGCATGCAAGATCGTTCTGGTATCTACTGGTAAGTACTTGCTGAATTCCTACATGAATATTCATACATGAATGTGGCTACTGACTACCTTTCCAGTGTCCTCAGGACCAGGCTGCAAGGTCACTGAACATGGCAAATTTTGAGGGATCTGTAATTGAATAATATTAAATACATATTATGCGTCCTAGAGGCAAAACACTTGTTGAATTTTAATTCTGCTTAGTGGTACACATGCAGTACCAATCTAATAAAACAACGTACTTGTAAATCATACTTCATAGATACTAAAATATCTTTCCTTACATTGAAATGAAATGGATGAGCATGCTGGCCCAGTTTTTTCAAAAGTCTCTCCTGAAGGCGAGTATTGGGCTTGCGCTCATCTGGCAAGGGTGGGAAGGCTTGAAATGTAGATATATACAGATCTTTACGAAATGAAAGACCAAGAACATCCAGATCCTCACGGCCATAACGGAAGGCACAGGTTAGTGTCACAAACACTAGGGAGAAATGAAATATATGATTGCAGCAAAACAGCAATGATGCAGATTCAGAATTGAGGAATAAATATAGAAAACACATAGATCGTACATAGAAAAGAGATGTTCAAATTAAATCAGTTTTAAAACGGAACTGAATATTTACCCTTTCTATCTTTGAGATATTCAGGGTCTACCAAGATGACCCCATCTGGAAAGGATGTGAGAGGTATAATATTAATGCCATGAAAAAAGTATTACTCAGTGACACAGAATTAACTGATACTTATGTTACAGCACCCCCCTCCCTTTACTTTGGAATCAAACATTTTTCATATAATTCAGATGATGCTTCCTCATTTATCATGCATTTATGATACTTGCATGTTTTCATTCATTACATTTACTTCCAACCACTTTGCATCCTGTTCAGTAAAACAAGATGTTATTCAGAAAGCAGCTTAGACTGAAACACTCCTTGTAACTTCAATTTGAATGTGTGAGGCTAAACTGCTGTGATTCTAAATGCACAAAATTAGTTCTAATTATGCAATGTTAATGTGTGTATGAAAGCAAATCTGTCTCATTAGACTTTGAAATATTAACACCTTTGAATTTGTAGAACTGAATTTTTTTTGCACTGATATTATGCATCTGAATATAACTGCTCTTGAATAGAACTTGTGAATTTTCAGGAACATGTTTTCACTGTTATTATTTATGGAAGCCTGTTTCCGCCACATAAAATAATACAAAAAAGGCCCCAATTTTTATTTTACATTACTATGCAATTTGCTATCTCAATATATTGACTTATTATCTTAAATAATGAGATACTGTCTCAAAATAATGAGATAGTATCTCAATATATTGACTGAGTATTTCAAAATACATTGACTTAATATCTCAAAATAATGAGATAGCAACTTGCATATTAATGAAAAATAAAAATTAGTGCTTTTATTATTATTTTATGCGGCGGAAACGGGCTTCCATAATTATTCAAGGTTAATAAATTCAGATAAAAAAAATTCAAGCTCAAAAAAATTCTAACAATATTTCGTTGCTCAAATTCGGTAGACGAATGCATAATTTCAGTGCAAAAACAATTCAGTGCTACAAATTCAAATGTGGTAATATTTCAAAGTCTGATGAGACAGATTTGTTTCCTTATATGTGTGCCATATGGCATGCAAGATATAGTTTGTTTGTGCTGTTGTTTTAGGAAGTGGGGAAAATTATGTTTTCTATTATTTGAGTCCTGTAATGTGACCAAAACTGTGTGTTTTTATTTAGACTTACCTACAGGGTCCACCTGATCTAAATGATCCACAAAATCTCTTTTCCCCAGGTAAACTGTAATCTAAAAGTTTGAAAATGATAAGGGCACATAAGTGGGCACATAAACAAACACTAAACAACAAGACTGAAAATAAATTTTCACTAAATAAATTGCATTACCTTGCAATTTGGACTGGACTTCTTGAATACCCTGCAGAAAGACAACAGTTTAATTTTAAAACTAAACCCCATGGCACCCTGCAAGTTCTACAAAAAGTGCTATCCTGATTGCCATTCTGAATTTTTTTTTATTGCAGAAAACAGTTTAGACCGTGCTAAAAAATATTGATTTATTTTCAATAATAAAAAAATCAGCATAACAAAATGGCAAACAGTAGCACTAACAGCAGCGGTGGATGGTAAATTAAAAATAATAATTTCCTTTTATTATTATTGCACAGTACAACAAAATTTTATCCCCACATTTTAACCCATCCATGAAACTCCAATAATTATTCATTCAGGTGAGCTTATCCAGTTCAGGGTCACAGTGGGTTCGGAGCCTACTCTGAATCACTGGGCGCAAGGCGGGAACACACCCTGGAGGGGGTGCCAGTCCTTCACAGGGCAACACACACTCACACATACGGACACTTTTGAGTCACCAATCCACCTACCAACATGTGCTTTGGGACCATGGGAGGAAACCGGAGCAACTCCAATAATTAGGGGCAGCAAACTCACACCTTAAGTTCTGGGCAGCCACCAGCGAGATGTTTGTGGTTTATGATACTTGCTCAAGGGAAATGTAGAATGTGAAAGTTAAGGGAGGAGAAAAAAACTTTTTTTTTTATGAACTCTGACCTCCCAAATTTTTGACCAGTGCAGTTCTCTAACATTTAAGCCACAACTGCTTTATAATACTCATGAGTAGGTATTAACAGTTGCTTCTACCAAATCTCTCAGAGAGGCAATACATAATGACTAATGTGACTTGTTCTATGTGTAAATTAAGACTAAGCCATCTAGACAATTAGCACATTGCAGTGTACTAAATTAATGAAAATGACTTGATTCGGTCACTTACTGAACAGGTTCACGTTTTTGTTTTTTAACTCTTGTGAAAATACTACCAGTAACCTGTCAATTTCAACATGCCTCAGATTACATATGGCAAATGCATGTTAAGGCTAGCCCTCCTGGATCCTTCAGAGGTTGCACTGCAGTCTCTACAGTTAGAAAAATAAAGCCTAAACATGAAAGACTATTGCAGCAATCTGGGTGATTTCCAACTTTACTAATACTGCCCAAAGAGGTAGCACTGCATTGAACAAAATTAGATATTTATTGATCCCAACAGAAATTTAGCAAACCTTGAGACACAATGTACTTTGATATTTAGAGACAGAACAACCAGTCTAGAACATGCACAGATATTATAACACTGATGTGATCTCCCTTTCCGGATTTGGTGGTGTTTTGCCCTGTTGCTCCAACGAACAAACCGTATTGCTATAATTTTAAACGCTGACAAAACACAAAAGTTTGAATTTAGGTAAATAATATTATTCCGCATTTCATATAGTGTGTGATACTTGATAGAAACATAAAGAGACTGAGTATTTTATTTATTGATAAGCTCCGTAATACGTACAATTTATCACAATAAAATGTTATTACAAGATAACGATGACAGGGTACTGCCCAGCCCTAGTTAGAAATCTCAGTCTCTCAATTCTGTAACGCCCACAAATATAAGCTAAACAGATAATTGAAGCTAACAGGACAGAACAGCTTATGATAACCTGTGATTAGAAAGGTTATTTTTATTTATATCTGTGTACGCTTGCAAAAACTGCGTCAACATTGTGTGGGTGTAACGTTTATATTTTCTGTGCAGGAGAGTTGTGCTCACGAAGTCGCTAAATCGTTTTTAATTATGAGCAACATAAGCTTCAATAATAGCTGATGGGATCAGAGTTCATTTCCTAAGTTGAAAAATACTGATTGTAGGCTTTTGGCTCTCGCGTTTAAGGTTTGTAATGTCACCCAATAACACCGTTGGCTAGCTACACATAGCGCGTATTTAGTTAGCCACCAATGCTAGCGGGCTAGCGGTAGTTAACATGCTACAAACTGACCGCTGCAGAAAACAAACGCAACAGTCAAGGAGCGTTATTTGTGACTTATTTTAGATTAAGGTCATACAAACTCACCGTGTTCCTGCCTTGTCCCCCATATCCAGGGAGAAGTTGGCCCTCGGTTCTCTCAAGAATCTGTAATGTTTCTCTGAATCGCAGTGTTTTGTATTAAAACGCGTCCAACCACTGGGCAGAGGAACCGCTCCAGAACAGACTCACTTCATAATAAAACCTGCTCTCGGCTTCATATGTACCATATAAACATACAGTTGGCCCAGGATATCCAAATAACAGTCTTTTTGAAGAGGTTGTGTAACTAAGACAATAAACAGAAAACCACATATGGAAAGGTGTGATTTCCTCTTATCAATATGTTAACACATCATCTACAATAAACCTATTTAAATATGGTATTAATCCTGTAATATTTAGTGCACAATTCTTAACTATGCTACGTTTAAAATACTGTCCAAGGAGATAAAATGTACCAGAATTTCTGAACATTGTCATATCTCAAATTGCTAGACCACTTTCCTTTTAAGAATACAAAAACAAGTTAAACAAAACAAACATTGATATTTATTTGATATTTCACACTTTTGGTATATATACTGAATGTAAACTGAAATTTTAAAGTTTTCGAAAAGTTGTATTTTTTTGGCCTTCAGCTGCAGTATATCACTTACACAAATTCTAATATTTAGATTCAAACTTTGTTTTTTGCATATTTTCTGAGTATATCTGCATATTCTAAAACAAAATATGCGGATAGAAACTTACTTTCTCATGTCAAATAAATAAGGTTTTATATGGAGTAATAAGGGAGCAGAGGAAATGTGTTTTTATGGGAAAGAAGTGTTTTTTTTTAAGATTTTATTGAACACATTTAATGCATACATTACATATACATATATAATCAGTTATATAATATTAGAATTACTTTATAATATTATAAAATATTATTTATTATACAGTAACGAAAGCAGTCCCATTTTAAACACATTTTCTGTCAGTGAGGAAAATAAATACGTTCTTATATTTGAGATCAGCATACGCTTTCTGTGCTAATGTTAGTTGAATTAGTAAATTTTACGTGTCGTGCAGGCCTATCATTTATCGAATTCTATGAAAAGACTTTTATTCTTAAAAGCCGCTTTGGCCACAGATCTGAGATCCGTGTTAAAGGGCATAGCCAATCAGCTTTGAGGGGCGGATCTGTGAGGGAGTACATGAGTTAAGGCTGTTTAATACTGATCTAGGACCAGATCTCCAGTTGTTGGAGGAAGGTTACAACTCAAGAGAGATACTATTTTAATGCGTAACGCAACAGCGCCTCACTGATGTTACTGGGGCACAGTAAGAATATATCATCTTTCTTACTACCACGTACTTTTTAATAACTTTTTTCAGTTTTTCTATCTTTTTGGCCTCTCATTTTATTGAGTTAGACAGAGCCAAGTGGGACACCAAGGTAAAAATTTCCCCCAAATCTTTATTTTCACACTCTACTTCTACCCAAGGAAAGTCAAAAATATTAAGACGATTTTCAGTCACATTTCTTTTTTTCCTGTTCCAGGATTTGGCTCTAAAATATGCAGCGTGCTTTAACAAGAACTAGGAGTCGTGTTTCAACAGGTAGGCTTTTAACTTACCACTCAACATTATATATTTTATATTCTTTAGTATTTCCCATAAGACCTGCTGCCCAAAATACAGTTATATTTTAAAGTAACTGAAAACGCTTGTAAAGTAGTTTATATAGAAGGCAGGTAAGGTCGTAGATTAACCATGATTTTCCTCAGGAGCATAGAGTAAAACAGAAATATATATGATCCTCTACTAGAGGTTTGGACATGGTAAACATTGAAACTTTAAAGTAAATGACTATTGTAGTATGTCACTGGATTAAAATATATTTTGTATGCATCAGTGCAACCGAGCACCAAGCGACATACTGAACTAATTAGGCATGGGTTTACATATTTTAAATGTATTTACTGACTGCAAATTTTAAATCCAGATATTTTTGCAAACATTTGACACATTCGATGAAAGCAGCATATTTGTTTATTTACATGCCCCATGTAAAACCACAGGGAATATAATATAATCAACTTCTAAAATGTTGCATAAATTAAACAACATACATCTTCATAATAATGGTTAAAATCTGATTTTTTGCCATTTGGACAAAGTTTTTTCCTTTGTTACATTTTTTTTTTTTTTGAGAAAAAGCATGCTTTAGTACAAGTTGACTTGTTCACACTTGACCCAGATGATGAAGCGTCTAATAAAACAATGCTGTATGGTTTACTCAGAATGAAAGCAGATGGCAGGAATGTAAAGGAGTGTAAGGCATGACTGAAAGGGACTACTTTTTTTTTTAAATAGTGTGGTTGTAATAATATTGAGAAGGCATGTTCAGACTACGCTGTGCTCACACTGTCTCTCCTCAGCCTTAGGCTTTTTTTGATACCCCTTATTCATAAAATTGTGTCATGGCATGTAGATAATCATTAGTGCACTATCTATATTTTCAGTAACAAAGCTTGGGTTTTGGAAGAAGATAAAAATGTGTCTGGTTTTTGGTCTGGTTATTATGTTTTTATAGCACAAATTGGTATGTTTCATTCGATTCCAACATAATTTCATTTATACACAAACAAGGAGCAGATATCGTAAAGTTAATAATTAAAAAAAGTTAATAATTAATATTTTTATTTATGGTTAATTAAATAAACATGATTTTAATAATGTAAATTTCACCAGAAATATACATATGTCATAACAGGACATGAATGCAAATAGTTAAAGTGTTTCTGTAGCATTTAGAACCAAAACCAATTTGCTGAATTTATGGAAGTGAGTCACTCAGGGAATTATCACAGGAAAAGACAATTAGCAGTGATTATGTACACATTTCCTTTAGTGCAGGAATGTGCTCTCGCTCCAGTTACTTAATCAACAAACCCTTACAAACACATAAATGCTATAAATTGGTTTAGAGTTGTGTAGAGCAAATGTCTGAACCAAGTGTTGATAAAATTGGATATCAAATTTTGCTTAATTGATCTCACTCATTCTGTAACCTAATACAGCTTTTAAACAAGCCCCAGAGAATCAGGCACCAATCTAATTGTAAGCCGTTAAAAAAGGAAAAATAAAGAACTGTGTTAATATATATTAGGATTATAAAGGTTTGGATGTTTTCACACTATTATTTCTCAAGTGATAATGATATTACACAATTTCTGTGTTACCTGAGGTCTCAAACGTTTTTTTTTTCTTTAGCCAAACTTGGACAGGTTTTACATGTATTTTATGTACCAAAACATATTTAAACAGCATTGTTTATTTTAACATGACTATTTCCAGCACTCTTTATGCTCTAGAATGAACATGCTTGATTTGTTTGTTTGTATTATTTATGATTGTTATACATGTAAAATGATCTCTGGATCTGTCTGTCTTTATATTATATCTGTGCCCTATTCTAAAACATCCATCATTATGAAACACTTCTTCTAACTTCAGAGTGATTAGGTGGAGCTACACTGCTTCAGGTTGAGATTTATGTGAACATAATGCAATTTGTGACATCATTAAAACATCAGTAAAAAAAAAATATTTATTTTGCAGCTTATTTCCTGGAATTGGAATAGTTACATTTATCTCAACCTAAAGTAGTGTAGCTCCACCTAATCAATCTAAAGTTATAAGAAGTGGTTGAGCTTAGTGAATGCCTTTGAATAAGGCACAATACAAAGATATATTTAGATTTTTTTAAAGTTTTTTCATGCCACAAAAAATGTACAAAAATATTTCGATTTTGGATCTCTAAATTATATATTTAAATCTGATTTATTACATGACATTCTTTTGGCTTGCTGAAATTCATCCTTTTGAACATTAATTGGCTTACTGGTATTTACATCTAAACACAAATGTGAACAGAGTGTTCAAATGGACACCAGTTGTTTGCTGGCACCTAATTTCAATTAGACATAATTTAATTTTTGAATAAAAGGTTTCTTTCAGAGTGGTCTTAACACTGATGGGTCAGAAGCGGCCAAGGTTGTATCTTCTGATAGTCAGCTGACAATAGCCCATCACATGCCCCATCTGGTCTGACATGTTTTCGAAATACTACCCACTGTGTGGCTGATATGGATGAAAATTGCATGTTATTGTAAATGGGCATCAAATTATCCCAAGCCGATTGAGACTGGTTCTTCCCAAAGACTTTTGCTTTAAATCTTATTCATGTGATAATGGTAAAAACTGGAAATAGTCTATATTGAGTACAGTAGAACCAGTCTGTTATGGCTGGTGGACTGTTTGCTGGATTAGCCTTTATTGTGTGGCTTGTTTTGTAGCTGGCGAATGACCCTCCTTATTTTCCACATCATCCAGACACACATGGACTGCACAAACGGATTTGGTGCCAGCCCTCAGGGTCTTGCTGAGGTTCAGTGATGCTGCTGCTTCCAGTGTTGGCCTGAACCAAAGAGATCTTACTTCTCTTTAAAACACCAACAACAACAGGAATCAGGTCCCAGAGTAGTGAAGATAAAGGCTGCACCTCATTGAGACTATTGCAGTCAATTCAGAGCAAAAGACTCTCCTGATCTGAAACCTGAGCCTGAAACTCTACCATCAACATGATTGATTTGAGCTACATCACAGAAGAGGAGCAGGAGATGATCTTAGCAGTACTGAACAGAGACTCAGAGCTGAAAAAAGCAGAAGAACAACGAATCAAGTGAGTGACACTCCAAGAACCTTTTTTAAATTCATAGAAATTGTCATAATGCATAGGAAGCATGTGGGTGCAACAGGTAGTGTTGCTGTCACACAGCTCCCGGGTACTGGGGTTGTGGGTTCAAGCCCCACTCTGGGTGACTGTCTTTGAGGAGTTTGGTGTGTTCTCCCCATGTCTGTATCTGGGTGCTCCTGTTTTCCTCTAATCGTCAATTTGGTAGGTGTCCATATTGAGTGAATCTGTGTGTGGTGCCCTGTGATGGACTAGCACCCTGTTCTGGGTGTATTCCCTCAACCATGGACTGGATAATCAGTTACAGACAATGAATGAATGACAATTAAGGTCAGAAGCATTCTAAACTTTCAGTGCCACGTTGTACTTGTCAGTAGTACATAATATTACGTTATATACAATATATTTTAATATGACATAAATTCAGGCTAAAAGATATTGATGTACATACTGTCAATCAACAGAGAAAGAAATACAAAATCTTTTTTATTTATTTCAAGTTCACATGAACAACAAAAAATGCATTTATTGTCTTTCTGGTGGTTTTTCATTGAAAATTGCAAATGAAATTCGAATCTGACTGATTCATATCACAGTGGATGGACAATTAGAGACTTTTTGGAGAAGCTACTTAACATAGTAAAATAAAAGTGATGATATTAACTATATTTTTGTCAAGTATAGCTATTTAAAGAAGAACATATTGTGCTACTGTCACGTTGGAAACCTTCAAACTTGCGTTTGCATGTTTGTGTGTTTATGTGTGTGTGTGTATGTGTATGTGCATGTGTTTAGATTATTTAAATAACAGTACTTTTTTAAAGTATTTTAGCAAATTATTAATCTCGGGTCAGCTGTGAATTTTGAATTTGTGCATTGAGTGTTGAATTTTTTTTAAATGTGTTGTTTTTTTTTTTACTTTTTTTTTTTTTCAAAACAATGAATATATTTCATTTTCTCCCTCTTTTACACTCATTTTCTTAGATGTGCTTTCCAATATGTTTTAGAAATTTCTCTACACAGATGTCACTGTAAAGCCTTATTAAGTATTAAGTTCATCTCCAGAAATCAAATGCTAAACGGTCTTGTTTACATTCATCTTGTAAGGAAAAAATTACTACATCAGACAAGAATATCCTAAACAGAGTAGAGTGTTACAAGGATCAATGCAAAACTGTGTAAATCAGTGAAGTGACATAATTCAGTTATAAACAATAAATAGGCTATGTACAACTGGGAAATGATCTTTGAATTATATAATGTAATATACCTAGAGTTACCTGATATGAACAAATTTCTTGTGATTGAATTAATATATATATATAAGTATTAAATTATATATAAGTATTATATATATCATTATTAATATTATTATTATTAATGTTATTTTTTATTATATATAAGTAGAGATAATTTGGTTCTTTTTTGGATGTATGGAACTAGGAAAAACCTTTAGATGTACATCATTACAGATGTGCTATGGTACTATGGAAATAAAATGTTGCATGTTGTTACATATTTGCTAGAGAACTATGCATTCTTTTTTGTTTAAAATTAAACAGCAACATTTTGCTACTTTACCTTTAAGATCTCACTTGATATGATCTATTTTCATATTGTCTGCCCTTCATTATGCATCAGGTAACTCTGCAATTACATTATGATATAAAAATGAAAAATTCTTTTTGGAATCAAAAGTGGGTTTTTTTGCACATTAAACAAAGAAAAATATTTTCTTTTGGCTTTTTAGAAACCTTTGAGTATTTGATACAGCACAAAATAAACAATTCCAAACACGTATAGAACAACAAATGGCTGTGTAATCTGATCCTTATGTTGCAACAAATGGCCATGTAATCTGATCCTTATGCTGGTTTGGTGTGTCCCATTCTGTGGAAAAATACCAAAACTGTGAAAAAATGTCAGTGAATCTGTTGAAACATGTCTCCTACATCCCTTCATCCAGGAAGCTGCAGAAGACAGAGCAAGACAAGGCCAAGCTAAAATGTCTGACTGGAGAATGGTTTTACGAGTCCAAATCGCACAGGCACAGAGACAGAATCCACGGCTCCGACATCATTAGAGCCTCTATGAAACACAGCAAACCTGTGACTATATGTGAGTGTGCCAACAGACACGCTGGCTGAACTTGCACGTTAGATAAGAGTGAGACTGGCCAATTCTCTCATTACTGCCAGTTTGTTAGTGCTGGGAAGCTGGCTATTGTAGAGTCACATGGTGCCTTCCATCTCTTCATTCCTCCATCCCAAATCTGATCTCAAATAATAATGCCTGAAAGCTTTTCATGATTTGTGTGAAAAACAATATTACTATGTAGTTTTAATGCTATAGTAATATATAGTTTTAGTCTTGCACCAGCACAATGTTCAATGTTATTTCATGGGCATAATATTTCATGTGTTCCGATTTTTGGAACTCCATGTTTAAAAATGAATTTAAAATATGGAAATCTTGCATATAATTTAAAAAATAATCTGGATAGAATTTTTTACAGCTAATTTTGAATTGACTTATTCTTTACATTGCATTCTGCCCCCATTGAACATTGGGTTGACACAGTCATATTCACTTAAGTATTAATAATGAATGGCAGGTCCTGTTACACTGACAAGCTATCTAATATATATTTGAAGTAAATATGAACATGACAGTCTCATATTAAATACACTGGGTATAAATTATATAAATGAAACAAATATTTACATTGCTTTTCTGTGAATTCAGTGACATCTACATTGTGTTTCCACATTTCCTCATGTTCCAATTAAAGAGTTTTTGCCTTTTTACCAAATTTGACCAGTGTCACACTAAGAAATATTGTGCCGTCATATTTCTAGGAATAAATAAAATGGCAGATTCAACAGATTTAATATTATTACAATGTTATATATAATTATAAAAATCACATGTATGGGAAACAAATAAACAATTCCTTTTACAAATCATATAATATGAAATACATTACAGCATCTCCTTACATTTAGCAGATGCTTTTTCCCCTTCTACACTAAAGTTACCATAGGAATAGAAAAAGTGCTTTCTTACACCCAAGATATGGGACAGCATTTGCATATCTGTAAATGCTGTCTCCCAACACTTTTATTAATAACTGCACTTATTAATTGTCTGGCTCTGTTGAAGTGGTGTGACTTGTGCTTCATTTAGCTCCTAATGTGGCATTTATCTGGACAGATTGAGCTGTGTTTAACCTGTATGCAATTCACTAATTCTATGTATGGTTCTGTATTGCAGTAGAGTTTTCAGAAATCTGGCCTGACAAATCTAACTTTCTGAACAAGGAGAACAAGGACGTCTATATTCCACCAGAACTTTTCGGAATTATAGATGCATCTCCATTACAGTATAAAAGGTGAACATTTATTTCTGGATCCTCTATTTGTTGGAAATTCAAAAATATTTCTCAATGTAGGATTTTTTCATTTTCCTTTTTTTTTCTTATTTTCTTTGAATTGATATTCTAGCACAGTGCCTCCAAAAATGCTTCTTTGTGTTCAGAGAATCATTCAGCACCTCGCCCTTTTACTGACACAGACACAACATCCGGCCATTAACGAAGCTGGAGATATTGGCATGTTGACCAAAGCCCAAAACATTTGAAATATGCATTATCCTGGTCCTGATAAAAGTCACTTGATTTTCATTTCATAAATAGTGTTAACAGTTGGAGGCCGTTAATTTTCTGTGTGTAATGTAAGAACTCCTAATGCACACAAAAACATTTTCCAGATTTCATGCTTTGCATGTGACATTGAAAGAATTTAATCTCCTTCTGCTTTCTGTATGCTTGGGAATGTGTGTGAGGATCATGCTAGGGAAGTGCAGAGTTTTCCCATGCTGTGGGTGCATGTCAGGAGTTGCTGGCAACAGTGGGAATAGTAATAGAGAGAAGAAGAAAGGTGAAAAGGGAGCAAGAAAGGAAAGGAGAGCCAAAAAAGGAAAAACAGGACAGGAAAGATAAGGAGAGAGGGAGATGAGGAAAAGGGGAAAATGCAGGAGATGAAAGAATATTAGAGAAGAGTAGAGAAAGGAAAAAAGATACAAAATGCAAGAGAAGGAAGTATAAGAATGAGAGAAAAGTAAAAGATTAGAAAGTAAAGTAGGGTAGAAGAGAACTGGAGAGGATGGAAAACACACATTAATACACAACATTTTCACATGTGCCAAATGTTCCATTATGGGTCCCTGAACATGTTTGTGTTTTAAATATGAGCAATTTTTCTACATACTGACAAAACAATTAAGCACCACATCATATTGGGTGGCTCAATTGAAATTAGCAGCTTCAAAGATTGAAGGTTTCATGCTATATGCTTTTGTGTGCATTTTTTTCCATACATTCATATGTTATATCATATATTATTCTTCAACAATGCGTTGTTCAACATTCAGAGGAAATTCCAAAGTATATGCTGTAACACATATTTTAGAAAGCTTCGATTGCACCGAAATAATTATTTTATTTGTAAATGATTCCTATTTCTAATTTTCTCATTCTCTCGGTTATGCATATTGGATATTCTATTGCTATTTATCTTTCCATATTCATGTATGCAGAAGTGAGGATCATTATCAGTTGGCAGAAGCTCAGCAAGGCACATGCACCCCTTCGCCACAGCCTCAAATAAAGGTATCATATTTAGGTTAATTTTCAGCATTTTGCAAATCTAATTAACTTTATAAGCATTTACAACTCTTGATTTATCATTTTCTCTGTGATATTTTAGCCTAGACAGAATCCCTTCAACAGTAAGCCCTTAGGCGTGGAAGCTCCAAAAACGAAAGATGGACATTTAACCTGTGGAACAGGGGTGACACACCTGCCTCCTGCAAAAGTGCAGCAGACACTCAGAAATCATGAACAGCTGCCAGCTGCAGGACCAGAAGTAACACCTGAGAAAACAAACCAAGAACCTTCAGGATCAACCCAGACACCTGCTGAGGGTAAGGATTACTCACTGATCAGTCAGAACAATATGACTGTGCAAATGTGAGTGAAGAATTATTTCACTTCTTCAAATACACTTGATTAGCCAAGATATAATCAGCCAATATAGTAGAAGTAACATCACAGTAATTCAAATCCTAACCATGTTTGCATTAAGGGAAAAACTTTTTTTTAATTTTTAAGCCATATTCAGATTTAATCTTACCAAAGATCATACTGTAATTTAAAAGATAACCCATCTTTCAGAAAAAAAGGCATGTTCTGATTGTCTTAACAGCAATATAATGACAAATATGGTAACAGATGAGGCTATATGTTGTTTTAGTTACTGAGAGTGGTGCCTGCCATATGATGCTGAGTTTTAGGTTATACCAGAAGTCAGTATCTAGGCTATGACTTCAGTCTAGGTTTTGGTAGTAGTTTAGGGAACTTTTCTTGTCATAAGTACATAATGAATGTGTTATGTGTTTACTGGAGTGGACACCGTGAAGATCAGGCACTCAGTGTTTTCCTTGCACACACAGTAAGTCTGATTGACTAATCCCCATTCAGTGAAGCGTGTGAACCTGGCCTGTGCTTTTTGGTGTTGGCTGTTTAACTCAAGCATGCCCCTGTACACTTTGCATGATCTGTGTCTGTTCCGTGCCATGTTAATGTCCAAAACTGAATTTGCAATTTGAAATGTTAAAAAAAATCTTAGTTTTCTTAGTCACAAGCAATTTTATAAAGGGTAATAGTATCAGAAAACATGTAAAATTTAGTATTCTCTGAAAACTGTTGAGTGGGAAGTGAAAGCTCCAAAGTAGGGATTATATAGAGGCATGTAGTTGATGCACTAAGGCTCTAAGCTGCCATGCATGACCAGGCTATACAGCATATTACGCTGATGGAATGTTTATCTGCTAATATCAGCTCCAAGTTCCTAAGGAATCTGTTAACCTAAAAAAACACTGGTTTAAAAATCAACTTGTTTCCTAAGGATAATCTAATTGGTAAATTGAGTATTAGTGAGAGCATATTAACAAAATATTTAGAAGACCGGATTTCCAATTAAATCTCTCTGTTGCTACAATGCTGCTACAATGTCAGAAACAATTTACTGTACAGGTGCATTTTTGTTCACTAAAGGTAGTGTAAATGTCCTTTCAAAGATACAGCAATGGTCTTAAAGTCCAGTTGTACACCTTTAAGGCATTTTACATTCACCTCTCCAGAAGGGAAGATGAATATCTGCGTTTTCATAATAGCACTGTTTTAAAACCAAAAATTAAGTTTGGTGATTTATAAAATCAATATCAAAAATAAAATAACATATGATACAATAATTTCATAATTAAAGTTGAATGTGTATGCTTTAGGAAAGGTACCACTACAGTGACAGATTTTCAAGAGTGTGTGCATATGATTTTTTTAACCACTGTATTTTGTGAAGAGCTTAAAAAGCATTTCACTCAAAACCTGCTCATTTTACAAGCCAGTGGGAATGGGCTTCAGCCAAAAGGAGGATGTTTCTGGATCTTTCCACAGCCTTTTATGAATGTTTTTTTCTTCTTTTTTTTTTTTTTTACGTGTCCAGGGAATGTCAATGTAATGTTTGTCACTGGTATTTAGTGCAGCAGAGATTAGTTTTATAATTTCTGGAGCAACATGGCCTGAAAACTAGCATTGTAATCCAGCTTACTAAATGTTATACTAATCTATTGCACCTCATATTTATCGTCTAACTATTTTGTTGCGAGTTCATATTCATGTGAATTCAAAAATAATTTGAATTCATATGTTAATGTCATTTACAATACCATTTCCATTTATCCTGCTATATTATCCACACATTTTTGTTTCCAAAATCTTTTTTTCCAGAGTTGCCTGCATCAGCTGAGAGCCCTGTTCCCTCTAACAATAATCCAAACCCAGACTCCCTAAAAACCAGCTCATTTACTACCAGATCACAGACAAAAAAGAAGTTGCTGCTCTGTTCTTCTCGTGAACCTGTGCTGGAATCCAGCAATGATCCTATCACTGGACAGGACTTGTCCCCAACCCCACGGGGCATTCTTAAGCACAGCAGCTCCAGCTGTAGCTTCACTGACTCCATTTCTCTCCGACACAGTTTTAGCAGCCAGCCCACCACTCCATATAGCCCTGAAAGTTCAGACAGCTCCCATAGCCCTCCACTGTCCCCTAGCTCAGAGAGGTCCTCTCTGGGGTGTCTAGATAGAAAGCAGGTACGCTTTTCCCCTGTCATAAAGGCCACAGACACAGGGAGACTGCAGGTAGAGGACAGTCAAGAGCAAGTAGAAAATGACCTGCTAGACAAGGACTGCGGTTCTCCCTCGGACCAGGAGGGGGTGGCACACACAATCCAGTCTACAAACATGAGTGATCCTTCACTGTACGTGTATGTACACAAACAGAGTCTCTTAGGGGAGACTGATTTAGAGCCGCTGGTCATTGTCCAGTCCTCTCCCATATCAAATGAGCCTGAGTCTCCTCTTCCTCAGCCCTCATTTTCGAGCAGTGGGAAAGTAGGTGAGTTCCTCAGTAGTGGAAACGGGAGTGATGAGAATGCAGATGTGACAAGCACTCTCCAGACTCCTTTTGGTAAGACTGTTAAACGTCCAGGACGTCCAGGCAAATCAGCCTCCAGACATTTATCCAAATCAATCTAGCAGCCTGTCAGTAAGCACATGATCAATCAACTTACAATATATATATAAACAAATAAATCAATACAAAATCAGAAACTGATAAAGGCAGCAAAACTAAAGGTCCTTTTTATAACAATTAATGTCAAATTCTGTTGTCTTATCTTGTTTCTCAAACTCCAAACTCTGTGTAAATCTAACAGTGATTAAATTCATAATCTAAAATGTGGCCCTAACCATTCCTATACTAACTGCTTATTTGTGCATGAAGTCTATATACATGCATTGCATTCCTCATGCATGTATGATAAAATGGTGATTGGTGAATTGGCACAGCAAGGAATGTGTATCTTCAGTACTGTGTAAAATTAGAGACTTGCTTGTTTTACATAATTTAATCAAAACAGCTGTTAATAATGTTATTAATGTATCGGTGTCGTGAAAAATGCATTATGCAGATTTTTCAGTATTTGGTGGTTTATTCTGGTTTTAATACAGCTTCTATTATTTTCAAACATATACAATTTGAAGCATCTTTGTTCAATTTGGCCATTTGATTGCAGAATTTTACCATTAACTTGACATTCCACAGTGGAATTTTTCAGACCTGAAGCTTTTAGCCTGAATATTTACTTTCTCTCACCTTCCCAAGATGAAAGGTGTTACATTTATTTTGATGGTGACCATTTTTGTTGGTGGTCTTGCACAGCTAATAGGAATACTTGATTTTTATATAATTTTATTTGGTTATTTACCTAAAAATTTCATTCTTACTTTGCTAAATTTTCTTTTCTATGCTAGTTGATTCTCCTCAGAAATCATAAACATTTTCTACAAAAAATGAATAACGTATTGGCTGTTTTGACAGATGGCAGTCTCACTTTTTTCAGTACTGTATTTTGGGGTTTTGTTATGGTGACACATCCGTGTTAAGAAAAAAGGGTGCCAAACAAACAGAAAATTATAAACCTGCAATTTAAAGAAAATTGCAGACAGTGTGCCAGCCCCAAACTCCCAATATCAAAACAGAGCAGACTGTCAAATTAAGGACACTTGGGGAGGAAAAAGATAAATGAAAATGAAAAAGATGAGATTAAGCTAAATTATGATTAATAAGATATATTTGCACACAGTTCTTTGCGTTCTTGCAAGTTAACATTTTTGCTTCTGAGTGGGATAATTACACAAACGTAGTGTTGAGACTTGCAGGTTTAAATTTTACACCTTGTGGTTTTGCACCCTCTGACTTTGACATTTTTGTGTTGCCATATTCTGCTATTTAATAAAAAAGTAAATGTATATTTTATTGTGCACACTTTTCAAATTTTCAGTCATTGAGCCACAGCACACAATTTGTTGATTATAAACTGGCATATTTACAATGCAATACAGAAATCAAATATTTATCCAGGATCATTTTATTTCATTTTCTAGCTCATGATATTAGTCTGAATAGTGAGAATCCTGATTCTGGATAAGCACAGCAAGTGAGTTATACTTTGTGAATTCACTTTTTCACGGGTGTTTCTTCTGCAGATCATCATGAAGATTATGCTGAGCCTTGTTCATCGCAGGTGTCTGAGCCTCCTCTCTCACTTTTGCAGCAAGGTAAGGCTATTCATTTTAGCCCAGAGGGCCAGGCCCCTACACTAGCAGAAGAGGAGGGCAGCTCCATTGCTAAGGTACTTGAGTGGTTTGGAAGGGTGTCCAAAGACAGCAGCAAAGCGACGGAAAGTCCTGTTTCTCCAGAGGATGAAATCAGAGCCGTCCCTGAAGGCCTTGACGTTTTAAATGCAGAAAACGAAACATTCACACAAGAACAGATGAAGCCAAAGCCATCACCAACATCCAGGAGAGGGTTACTGGCACTGTTTTCGAGAAAAGATATAAAAACGGAGGTTCCTGAAAATGTTCTAACCAATGAAGAATTGATGTACCAGCCTGAAGCTGAAGAGAAAATAAACCCCATCATTTCAGTAGGCCAAGCTCCTTACACACCTAAAAACTCAGAAGCTGGTGAGTTTTCAGATGTGCAGAATTCTTCTAAAATGAATATTGTAACAGAAGGACATGAGACAAGTATACATTATTCTACAACCGACAATGTTGATACTGTTGATGTTAAACAGATGGAGAGTGTAGACCAAAGCGAAAGATCACCAAGTCGACTTGCAAACCTGAAATCCTTCTGGGAGCAAGAGAACAAAGGACCAAAAATACTGAGTATCAAAAATATTGCAGATACAAATCAAAGTGAAATGCCTAAACTAAGTGAGCATGAAAACATCAGCCAATCCAGAACAAATACACCTTTTGAGAGCAGTGCAGGTCTAGAAGATACATCTTGCATGCATAGAGGTCTTCCAGAACCACACATGATAACTAAACATGGTGCTGATGGTTCAGATATACCTTCTGATGAGGAGAAATCACCAATTTTCAATATCAATCAGAAGCTACCAGAGCCACAGGAACATGGATTTCAAATTGAAAACAAATCTGAGGAGTCACAGAGTTCATCAGTTAAACAGGAGGAAAAGAAGGATGAAATTCCTCCTCCTGTACCAACAATCAGAGAGGCCCTCACTCAGCAAGATCCTGAGCTTGTCACTGTCAGTGACCTCAAGTCATTCTGGGAGAAAGAAAAAAGTGGGTCTACGATACTTACTAGCACTCTTGAGAGTATACCAGATACCAGTGATACAGCATCTCCAAGAATACCTTCTAAAGACATCAATGAGTCTTCTCTGAATGTGAGCTCTCCCAGCCCAGGTCCAATGGAAAGCCCTGAGAGGGGAAAATCTCTGAATAGAGAGGCTGAAATGATAACACTTTCGCTAAAAGAAAAGATAGAAAGGACCCATGGGAAGCAAAATTCTAGCAAACTCCATGTTGAAAGCTCTGTAGATGACACAAATGGGATGTCTTACAGCACTGGCCCCACGTCTCCAATTAAGTCACTTAAGGTTTTTTCAGATAAAGGCAAGAAGATAAGTCCAAGATCATCACCCATTAGAAATAGCCCAGAATCACCAGATCATCACTACAAATCTGCAGATGAAAACCTAATAAAGGTTCCAAATAAGTCCAGAACTCATAGCCCGAAACACCAGCCTAAAGTGCCACCAAGAGATTCATATCCTGTCAAAGAGTCTAAAAAAGGCTCCCCCCTGAGAGCCTTTACTATAGATATCAACCCACATCAGAAGATGGTAACAGAATGTCAAGAAGACACCTCCCTGATCAGAGACAAAACAGGACAGTCACACACAGATGAGTCATGCCTTATCAGTGATGAAAATGATCTCAGGATTACTTCCCAAGAGTCTCCAGCATCTCTCCAAAGACTCCCGTCTTCAGGAGAAATTTGCATAAGAAATATTGATGGAAAACAAATCAGTCCTGTCCATTCTAAATCTCAAGTTCAGACCTCAGCCCCACTGTTTATTTCACCTGAGCAACACAAAAATACATCAGATGAAGGCACAGATGAAAAAACAACAATGATTGAAGAACACAAGCGTTTGGAAGATTTGCAGCCAAATATAAATCTAGCCCGATCTTATATTTCTTTGAGTTATCAGCATTACCTGGGCCTATCTGAGTCCACTCACAAATCTGGATGCACCGACCAAACAAACTGGCAGGAGTGGATCAGAATCGAGGTGGGTGAGAGTTCTGGGCAGGTGTCCAAAGGCAGGGCGAGTACAGAGAGTTCGCCCTCTCGATGCTCCCAGCTGGGGTCGGAGGAAATCACTTTTGACTCCTCTAGGAGTGCCTCGCCTGAAGCCTGGTCTCAGTCTCGGACAAGTTCAGTCTGTGAGCTCTTCTTTATTTGGTCCAGTCTCCATTTACTAGACACAGTTTGATTCATTTATCTGTTTTAACCATGTTATGATGTTGGTAGAAGCAAGGTTTAATACATAAAATTATAAATTCAGATTGTGAATTAGATTAGATTGTTAATTGTCTTTGTCTAAGGTTTGCCATTCCTGACATAGACAACACCTCCCCTTGTGTCATGTAGTTTATTTCAGATACAAAGAGTTTAAACAGGGCATTTCCATTATTCTTTCCACTTATATTTCTTGCTGTTTTTATACATTTATCAAACCTTGCTTCTACATTACATCGCACTGAATGTTTTTAGAATTTTGCCTCTGCTTTTTAAAGAAATCATCTAAATCTATGTATTTTAAAATAAATTGTACTCAATCATACATTGACTTTCATTTGTCATTGTTTTACCACTAATAATGCAATCTAAAACTGTGTATTAGACAAGAGTTTAACTTAAAAAACTGAATAAATTATCATCAAAACATTGCATTGAACATTTTTTTCCACGTTAAATAAATTGAAGTTAATTTACATAACAAAACCATTGAATCAGTTTTTGATTCAGTACTTACATGCGTTTCCATACTCCTACTCCTCTAGTAGACTTCAGCAGTTAAAGTAAACTTGAAAACTAAGTAACCTTTTCTGCAGTTGAAATGGATGGTGTCATGAGGTCATGTTCAGTGCCTAATTTGTTATAAATTCTGATAGGTGGCAGTACAGAACCCAGCCCTGTAAGAACAGTACAGAAGCAAGCAAACATCAGACCTATTTCGATATCCAAGAGTTTAGAAAACCTGGCAACACTGCCATTGCGTGAGTATCTCAGTACCCTGCTTTAATTTTATATGACCGTTATGATATGCGAAGTCAGAGCAATGACTTCCCATTTTTGAGTTATTCTTAAAATTAAGTTTACAAAAAAAAACAAAAAACACAAAAGCAAATGAGCAATATTAAATGTTTTGACCAGAAATATATATTTTATTTAATAATATCACTATTTTCATTCTGAATACAGAAGGAGAAAGACGAAAAAATGAACCTAAGATTGATATAACACTGAGTGTGGAGGATGGTGAATATCTTTCTGTTTTTCATCTATATTATGTTGTGTCATGTATCTTGATCCATTTGCAAGATCTGTCACAGAAACCTTTAAAACTGAAACTACAACATATAGAATGAATAGTTAACAGTCAAGACAACAACACATGAATTTTATGTTAGCAGTAAGAAAACATTTGTAAATAAATAAATAACGCAAAGGAGAATTTGATTTAATCTTATTATGCAGGTTTGTGAAAGTTTGGGACCTTAAAATATCTGGGCATCTCAAAGGAAGAATTCTGTTCTGAGGAAGAAATTAGATAGTGCTAAATTACTTGTGCTAGTTAATACTTTTTTCAGATTAATAGTCAGCCTCAGTATACAGATGTGACATATCATAATCCTTAGCATGAAATATAAAACACGACACCTTCCTCATCAGCATGCTTTCATTAAGATTTTAAATAAATAATTTAAATAAGAATTTATAAAGCATGGATTCTGAGCTGTATTGTTTTGTTCACTGTGTCTGCTGTCCCTGGATCAGTGTCTGAAGCCTCACATGCTACCAGCTCCACTATCTCTGACCCAGAACAGATGAAAATGCTGAGTTTGTCTGTGCCAGCCTTTATACAGCATCAGGTAAATGTCAGCTGACCTGTCTGTTGCAGCAAACTTGTATGTAATGTAGTCTATTTAAGTGATGAATAAAATTAGATTAAGTAAAAATGAATGATTTTGTACACGAACACAGTATCTGTTCAAATGAGACCATATGTAAATTAAAATATATGATCATGTTTGTAGTTGTACTATGTAGTCATAAATGTTTAAGAATGCCTTTATTAGGACTCATATATATGTCACAGCACATTAATGATGTTCTTCTGTTATTTTCACTGAAATCTCAATATCACTAGCAGCTGTTGTGTTTTACACTGCATGTTGTTCAGATCTATGCTCCTTTGTGTTGTAGAGAAAGGTCAGAGAAACTGATTGTACCTCAGTGAACAGTTTCTGCTCTGAAAGACAGAGGAAATACAGCACAGACACTAACATTAGTGCCTGCTCTGGCCACGACTCCATGGCTTCTGTATGTGCCACACATCTCTAACACGTGCAATAAGCTAATGAATTCTGCCTTATAATTGTTAATATTAACACATATGCATGGAATAATACTTTCAAACCTGCTTTCCTTACCTATAAGTATTTTGCTTTGCTTTGTTTATGTCTCATTGAGTAATTAAGCTGCTTGTGTTGCATTTGAAAGGTTAGTGGCAGTGTGATGAGCATTTACAGCACTGACTTTGGCAATGTGGAAGTCAGAGGGACCATCCAGTTTGCCATTAACTATGTGCAAAAGCTGGGAGAGTTTCACATCTTCATAGTTCAGTGCAGAGACCTTGCAGTGGCTGACCCCAAGAGGAACCGTTCTGACCCGTGAGTGTATCAATACTAAAGTGTACTCCATATTAAATGTACACAACATTAAAACTGTAAAATAATAATCAGCTATTAATATTTCCAGTATGTTAGAGAGGCTTAAGGAATTTGGTGGTTTGAATTTGAATTACTGTTGATGTAATTCAACAGGAATTTAATACTGTTGATAGTTCCTGAACATATTGAATCACCATCTACTGAAATACTTCAAGACACTTATCTTCAAAACACATGCTTTGAATTTACCTCATGTTTCTTTGTTTATTCACCTTAATCCTGCATTGTTCTTGGGTAGCTAGCCTTTATTATCCAGAGCCAGTATTTCAAAGTAACCTGGCAACACAGGTAGGTTCAGAATCACAAATCATCCTAAATCATAAATACTTTACTGGGCATTGAAAACAACAAATCTGAAATTAAGCCAATATTACACCAGCAAATATTTAGAGTTTTTTTTAATAATGATCATTATTTAAAAAAAACTACTAAATATTTGTTGGCGTAATACTGCTTTTTATTTTATTTTTTTGTTTTGATATTTGATATTCAAGCCAATTTGTTTTCAAGCTGTAATTTCATCCCTGTGGTTTAGGTATGTTAAGTGTTACCTTTTACCAGACAAATCAAAGTTGGGAAAGAAGAAAACATCAGTAAAAAAGAAGACATTAAATCCTTGCTACAATGAAATCTTACGGGTATGTACTATAATAACCACTGCAGCAATTTGAACTTTCTGTAAAAAATCAGTGAATCCCAAATTTTCTCCTTTTGTGCAGTATAAAATAGCATTGGAGGACCTGAAATCCCACACTTTAAACCTCTCTGTGTGGCATAATGACACATTTGGGCGAAACAGTTTTCTTGGGGAAGTGGATGTGGATCTGTCTGAGTGGGACTTCAGTGACTCGCACATGATGGACTATGCCCTCAAAGGACGTGTAAGGATTTGTGAATAATAAATAGATTAACGAGACCCATGTTCATATCACAACACATGAATTTCAGATCTGGATATATTTCCTGAGATATACAACAGCTGAGGAATAGCTGAGAAATATGAGAAATACAACATCTTATTGAGCCTTGCAATTTCTAAATACAACTTTTTAAAATTTATTAACAATATATATATATATTTTTGTGGGTTTATGCATGCTTTATTGAAAAGCCTAAAGATGAGTCATATTTATATTAAAATCACATCTTGAAAGATGGATATTTTCTAATATATATAAACTGGACCTTTATTTACAAAAAGTTAAAGCAGTTTAAATTGCAAATTTAAATGTTTATAAATAGACATTTCCCCCAAATTATTTAGCCCTACTTTATTGTGACCGTCTGTAACATTTTGCTCTCAGGTTTCAGTACACTTGAGTCCCAAACGTATTAATCACTGCATGGAAATGAGTGGAGAGATAAGAGTAGCTTTGCGTCTCCTCACACAGACTTCTCAAAGTAAGTAATTCAAATTTCTGTGTATAAATGCAGTTTAATTTCATGTAATATGAAAGCAGCGCCCAAGATGACAAATTGGTCATTTGAGAGCACAAAATCCCTTATAATGTGTGCTCTCAAATGACCAATTTGCCATACCGGGCACTGAAATCTTGCCACTTTATAGGACAGTGAAAAGGTGTATATTTGCTGCAATAATACAGAAACAATAATACAGCATTACATTGGAAGCATTACATTGGCTCTCCCTGCTGATGCTCCCACAATACCCCATACGCAGCTAATGCTAAATAGAAAAGAATGAGAATTAGAAATAAAATTGTTTTGCAGTTTGTATAACTATTTTTGCCTAGACACATGCAAAAAGACACGATTTTGCAACAAAAAATGAATCTTTAATTGTAATCTTGTAAAATAGAATGTCAAGTTATGGTCTCTGTTACTGTAGGTAAAAAGACACCCCAGACAGGTGAGGTACAAATCTGGGTGAAAGAATGTAAAGATTTGCCAGCTAGGAGAGGGACCATGGACCCCTTTGTGAAATGGTATGTAAGTCTGATCTCAATAAATAATTTATCTAGCTGCGTATGTTGCATTTTTAGATTTAGATTTTTAGCCCTTTGTAACAAAAAGTTCTAGACCATCATTTACATGTATATTTTTGATGCATATATTCACAGATCAATAGATCTGCACTGATTTTACGAACTCCAATTACCATACAGGTGCACTTTGTAGTACTACAATTACAGACAGTAGTCCCTCCGTTGCTCTTTATCTTTAATCTTATACATTGCTAGCCCCCTTTCACACTGTCCTTCAATGGTCAGTACTAGTGGTGGGTGATATGGCCCTAAAATAATACAGCAATATTTCAGCTAGACACACCTACCAAACTGTAGCCATAATATCAGAGACATGAACTCATCTGTTGCTGCACAAGTTGTGTTGATTGAAATGGAAAGATCAGTTTTCACATGCAGTATTATATGTTTTTTTAGCACGGTGCTTCCAGATACTAATAGGAAAGGCCGTCAGAAGACACGAGTGGTAAAGAAGACCGCAAATCCAGTGTTTAACCACATCATGGTGTATGATGGCTTCAGAGCAGAGGACCTGAAAGAGGCCTGTGCGGAGCTCACTGTGTGGGACCATGACCGGCTCAGTAATCACTTCATAGGAGGCACAAGACTTGGCCTTGGAACAGGTGGGATTGTGGGTAGCCATCTAAGCTCACCTTACATTATTCTTTTATTCATTCATTGTCTTTAACCACTTACCCAGTTCAGGAATTACTGGGTGCAAAAAACAGAAACACCCCCTGGAGGGGGTGCCAGTCATTTGCAGGGCAATACACACTCACACATTCACTCACACACTTACAGCTAGGGACACTTTTGAGTAGCCAATCCACCAACCAACGTGTGTTTTTGGAGAATGGGAGGAACCTGAAGCACCCAGAGGAAACCCATGGGGAGAACACAACAAACTCTTCGCAGACAGTCACCCAGAGCTGGGTTCAAACCCACAGTCCAGGACCCTGGAGCTGTGTGACAGCGACACAACCTTTTGCGACACTACGCCACATATATAAGCAATTAGAAGTAATATATTGTTCATGTCTGGCAGAAAGTGTTGCAAAATAATTTACATCACTGTAAAATTAGCAAGATCATGTATACTATCACCTGAAACATTTTGTGTGACGTGTTTTTGGACATACTCTGCGTGATCTCTGCTTCTCCCTTGAACTGAGAGGAATTAGTTGAGGTGGTCCAGACATCTGAAATGGATGTCACCTGTGAGGTGTACCAGGTATGGCCAACAGGGCCGATGACCCAGGGTAGACAAGCTGGGCTGGGAACATCTGGGAATCCACCAGGAGCAGCTGGTGGAAACTGTGGGAGGGTACAGAGATGCCTGAGCTTCTTTAGTCACCCTGTTGTCACAACAAACCTGAAATGGATTAAGCAAAAAAAAGGTAGTGATGATTATAAAAAAGATGGCGATGATCACTGCAAATATCACATGAAAATATCTTAAATGAGAATATGTTAACTTGGATTTGCCATTAATAGGATTCTCTGTTGTATTTTTTAGGTAAAAGTTATGGTGCTGAGGTGGATTGGATGGATTCCTCCTCTGCTGAAGTTGAACTCTGGAGGAGAATGATTGAATCACAGGATGAATGGGTGGAGGATGTAGTGCCTTTGAGAATGTTGGTTATGGCAAGAACTATGACCAAACAATAACTGAACTATTATAAAATATAAGTTGCATTAAAATAATAACAGTAAAAACTAATTGCACACTGTGTTGTACAATTATTAAAATGACCTTCTTAAATTGAGATAAAGTCAAACATTAATAAAGGATAAGGAACTAGGACAACCAATATATTTATTTCATTTGTTTCTGTCAAATTAGAAGAATATAATCATGTATAAAATGTTGATTTGTATGTAAATGTGTCTTTGTAAAATTCCCAGTCAAGAATGGTTGTGAGGAGTGTAGCATTACTGGATTTGATTTAATCTGAAAATGTTAAATCATTTGGAGACAATGCATAGGACAATATTGTATAAATGCCAAATTGTAAATGTAAACCAAATAAATAAATAACACAATAAATAAACATAAAGTAGAACCTCACTAAAAATGAATAAATTGCATAAGTTGTGTTTCACTGTTCATTGGCATTAATAAATGTATTGACAAAAAAATGAATAAAAAATGAAGTGTGTCTTAAGTTAGCCTTCATCAAATTTTGGTGTACCTCTGTGACCCCAAGCAGCCCTATTCTCAGCCCACCTCCGTCGTCTGTGGAAAGCTGGGGGATTCAGGTGTAACGGCTAATATACTTTCATTCACGTACCACCAGTCCTCATCTGAAGCTGATAATTGTTTAGGACCATGTTCATGTTAAACACAGCAACTGTTTTGCCATTTCAAAGGGCAAATGAGGCAAATGGTTTATGTCACTGGATCTGACAGACGTTTGCTTTTACATTCCCATCATTGCTGAGTGCCAGAGTTTTCCCACATTTCACGTAACAGGATTCTGGGTTTTTCCATTAGTTCTTGTACTGACCCCAAGAACATTCACACAAATGATTACAGGCACCTTATGGCTCAAGGGTTAAAAACTTACTTTGCTTGGATAGCTGGATAATGTTTGTCCCATCTAAGGAATGGGCTATTAGAGTCACACTTTCTGCAGAACCCCACTCAAACCTTTGCCTAAGGATTGACATGCAGAAGAGGCGGTTCTTCTTAGAATTGTACTTATAAGTGTGAGTTTGGACTCCAGATGCACGGGAGTGACCCTTCTGCAGAGCCCCAAACTGTTCAGTCTCTAGTTCTACTCTCCTTACTTCACCTTAAGAGGATGCTAATGGTGGAAACACCTGTGGTGGACCCGGGGATAATGTACATTTTAACATTTCAGATGTGGCTGCGGGGATCCACTTCACAACAGCGTCTTTTAGTACGTGTTCATTCATGCAGGAGGTTGGACCCCAAGCAGTGGAAGTGATTTCAACCATTGATTGAGGTGGCACAGGTGGGTCAGTTTACCTCAAAAAAACATGATTCGTTGATGAGGGAAGTCCCCCTCCACGATTAAAATCTGCATGGCATCCTTGGCAAGTTACTTGCACCCATTTGGCACTGAGCCCATATGTTCTTACAAGCCGGTTGTGTCCTTCATGAAGGGAGCCCAAGTTCTATGAAGCATCTACAGTGCTTTGCGAAAGTATGCGGCCCCCTTGAACTTTTCAACCTTTTGCCACATTTCAGACTTCAAACATAAAGATATAAAATTTTAATATTTTGTGAAGAATCAACAACAGGTGGGACACAATCGTGAACTTAAAAGTTTTGTTCGCGCGTTCAGGATGCTGGCAAGTGTCAAAGGCTCCTGACGTCCAGGAAAATAGAAGACAAGAAACAAGTTTGGAGATAATGTGAGTGTAGGAAAGTTCATGAAATCCATACGCATGACGAAATTGGCTAAATTTTGGCTAAGGTGTCACGAACTATTGATTTTATTCTCAATTTATACAGAAACATTCTTCAAAGCGAATCGACTCCTTATGTTGACTTCAAAGAATCGACTCCCTATAATCTACTTAAAAGAGTCGGTTCAATGTGTCAACTCCTCCCTCATCGTCTGTCCTCGTTACGTTGGAATTGCGTTGTGTTGTAGGAGCTCGTGCCGCGGCAGACGTACACTCTTTAAAATAACGATTTTATCAACTGTGATCTGTGGTCCGCGGATCCCGTAGTAAACCTCAGACGGTGAGTCACCATTTGTTAACGGTGTTTAGTAAATTGGAATCGCGAAATCTATTTCTTTTTAAAAATGCTGTACCGTTCGTGTCAAGAAGGCTTAGCGTGGGGCCTACCAGCGCGGCTAGCTCCAAAAACGTTCACTGATATTAGCCTCTGAGTGAACACAATAGGTTGTGTTACCTCACAAAATCCAATCCTCAATATTGAAATATACCGTTTATTAATTAGTTTATTGTATGCTAAAGCTTTTATTTGTCTAAAAGAAGAAAGTCAGCTCGTCGTTAGCTAGCATAGCATTACTCAGCAAAAGCTAAATATGCAAGTGCTTTATTTGGATGAATTCATAAATTTAACGAGAACGCCTGAAGGACAGGTCGTTCATGTACTAGCAAACGTTGAAATTACTGAAGGCGACCACATTTTACTCCGTGTTTGAGGCAGTTCCCGATCACGGCCTTTGAACCCCGTTGTGGAAGTGCGCGGGAAGAACAACGACCCTGTACGGTTCATCTAAATTATATTTGCAAGGTTAAACTGTGTACCGCACGGTTGGGAAGCATCAACAAGATTATAATTTAGAGGCCTCTACCGTGAGACTTATGCCCAAATTAATTCTGTTCGTTTGGAAACAGATTTACTTCAGCTTAAAATGAGTGGGGGCGGGGGAAATACTTTTAGGAAGAGAAGTGGGCATTAGCATCTAAGTCAGTTAAATTATTTTATTCTTTCTGTAGAATATTTGTGTGGTTTTAGTGCAGTGTGTGTCTCCTTGGTTATAACTACTTAATTAATCTTTATTTTATTATTACTTTTTTTTTTAAAATAGATTGTCTGAAACACGATTCAGACGAGGACAAGCACTACCTGGATAATAGTAAAGCAATGATCACCAGAAAAAGAGGGAAAATGCTCAGTAACAACACAGAATCCATGAATTCAAGTCCTTTTAAGGAATGTCACAGTACCTTAGAAATTGCTACTGAAAGTGACATAAAAGACCAAACTTCACCAGAAAGTGATTCAAATGATTGGGGACTGGATGACCTATTAAATTCTGATTTCAACTGGGATTTAGAGAACGATGAAATTGCTCCTTTCCCTGACATTGGAATACAGGATCCAGTCCTGAGTGCAGAAGGGATGATGGATCAGGCATCTGATGTGTCCATTTCCTATAATAGCAGATCAACCCAGAGGCAGAAACCACAAGATCTTTCTGGTCGCATCAACAAAAACGCCATGGCGGCAAGAATGAACCGACTGAAGAAAAAAGAGTATTTAAATGGATTAGAGCAGCGTGTTGGATCATTGTCGTCTGAAAACCGTCTTCTCAAGCAGGAAAACAGCAGTCTGAACAAAAGAGTGGAAGAACTGGAGAATGAGACTAGGTACTTGAGAGCTGTATTGGCCAATGAGAGCATGTTGGCTCAGCTGTTGTCCAGATTAAGCGGTGTGAACGGCATGAAATTCTCTACCTCGCTTTTCCAGGAATCCAGTGAGAATGACCATGATTATGCCATGCCAAGGAAGAGAGTGAAGGTGGAGGACAAAAGTGCAGCAGGTGGCATCTGTCTGCATGTGGACAAAGACCACGTCTCTGTGGAATTCTGCACTAAATGTGCAGAGAATGCAAGCTCTTCACTTAAAATGTAGGGTCAAGTATTTTACATTTCTGAAGCTGAACTAAGTACATGATGTAATGATCATCGTGGGGACATCACAACATTAGTTGTCACATGTCAAGAGTTAACTGTTTGAATAAGGACTTGAATGGCATGTATATAATATATGCTTTAACTTACAAGTTACTGCTAAACTTTCTGACAGTTTTCTTTTAGGTGCTGGGTCTGCCCTGCAACATGAGCGAGTCTCAGAATATCCAGGACTGCCTGAATCCATGGTAAGGATCAAGATGTAGAAGACAGCTCAGAAATCAGTCTCTCCTGAGATGTTCTGCAGTGCCCTCTGCCAGTTCAAGGCACAATATGAACTTGTATATAGAGTATTTTGATGTTGAATATAAACAAAATGATTTGTTTTTGTTTTGACAATTTGGAACATACCTTTTGACAATAGTAGTTCTTTCTTGTTTGAGTTTAATGATAGAGGGCTAATTAGCAATGATTTAAAGTTGTTTTGAAATTATTTAAATAGGTGATGTTTCACAAAGGGTGTCTTGTAAATGTTAATTTTAATAAAATGGCATTGTGTCCTAAGGGAAAATTTCATACATTAGTTCATTTTGTTGAAATGAAGCCCTTTGTGAAATGTCACTCTTTTCTTGGAGGATGTTTTTCATGTAGCCCCCTTATTTTTCTTTATGCTAAAGTGGATTTGCTGTGTGGAAAGCTGAAGAATCGGGACCAGCAGCTTGCATCATGGCCTTCTAAATTTAAAAAGGTAGTACAAGCAGTGTAAGTTAAAGGTTTTACTGGTACTCCATCACACTGCAGATAAATATGCAAATTTACACCATTCTTTATAAGGGTTAGTATGTATTGCTTCATTTGTGCATGTACGTTGCAGAAAAGCACTTCAGTTTTAACTTCACATTACAGAAAAACTGTTTGGGAAACATTGTCCTTTTTGTATTTTGTTAAATGATGCATTGTATGTGGAGAAATGTCTGAAATCCAAAGAATGTTTAGGAACATGGTTATCACTATCTGCAAATAAATGCTATTTTTATCATCCACTCCTTTGAGTAATGTTACATTACTTTATGAAATTAACCATTCTCCTTTTCTTTTTTTAAGCAGCAGTTTCTACACTCTGCAAGTGTCTTATCCTTCCTCTTTTCTAAAGTGGATAGAGTGGTAAAAGTCATCATTCAACTTAACGGCAATACAAACTCCAACATACTGACTGCTCTTAGTGCTTTATGGTTTAAGGAGGAGGGAGCACATAGAGTGAGCACAAACAAATGATGAACAAAGTTCAGATCCAATACTAATGCGTCCCTGTTCTCTACTATGTCACACAATTTACTTGTGAAACAATTTATTTGTCATGATTTAAACAACCTTGCGAATCTCCTAGGGAGATGAAAGCTAGAACAGACAGGATATTAAGCTAAAGTCTTACTTTTTTTTAATTCATGGGTTACTAGCCTTAATGTATCATGTCATATGAAGGAGGGGAAAAAAGTCTTTAACATAACACCATGATTGATTTAACAAACCTCTCATATTGGAAGTTTAATATTGAGATCCTATGATTTTAGCACCTCGGTAAACTAGAAAATAAACATTAAGTCAAATGAGTCATGCATTGTTTATAAGGCAGTAATGATGTAAACAGGCTTTCATGTTAACTACCCCCTCCTAGACCAAGATTTAGAGCTATGGGTGAAAGAATTAAAAGTAAATATTTTTTGAAATAGTACTTATTTGTTTTCATATATGCATCAATTTTTGCCACTTTAAATCCTTGCAGTTAGACAACCATTTGACTTGTAGGTTGATCAGATCTATGATGTTACTAAGCTGTAAAAAGAGCAATCTTTTGAGTAGTGGGCAAAAAAATTACATGCATAAATCTGGGTTATGTTTTACCAACATACCTGAATATATTCAAATGTGTTGAAACGTGAACAGTTATTAATACATTTAAACAGGATAAAAACCTTAAAAACAAAAGTACTTAAGCTACTGCTGTATTTTGCAGTAGCGGGGTACAAGGGCTTTGTTTCCATGAAACAGCTTTTGTTAGAAATCTTATTTCTCTTGGTTTTTCATTTTCCTGGAAGAAATTGATATGACTTTTCATAATACATTTAAAATGATGCACTCCATAATTTAGTACATTCTTTTTCTTTTTTTTTAATTGGTTTGCACAATATAGGAACAGTGTTCAATTGACTACAACTTTAGAAAGTATAATAATGTGTAGGAAAAGTAAACAAGCCCAAGAAGGGCTTGTATGAAGCACAATCAGGTGGTCATTTTCTTTACAGCATAATTGTATAAACTGCAGACTGTAAAGTTACATGACAGCAAGTCCCATCAGCCAGTGTTTTACTACATATATATTACATAGCACTGTTATATTATATCCTCTCATTTTATATTCACACCCAAGCTGGATACAAGGTAAGACAATATAGATGTATATTGTTTCTATGACAAAATCAAGCTAAAAATGCAACATCTAAATACAAAGTTAAATTATTTCAGATGAACATGGAAGAAAATTAAATGCTGCTGATAAACCCTCTGAGCTGAATTGAAAGAGTTGTCTGATCTTTGGACACTGACAGGAATACCTCACAGTAGGTAACTTTTGGCTGGTGGATGGTTCTCAGCATGACAGTTACTAATCTGGTAGTATGTTGGCACGTTGCACTGGATTGTGTGGAGCACAAGCAGTGATGTGGGAGTTTTCTGACAGCTGGAAAGAGAATAGTCTGCTAACCATCCAGGCGACAATGTCCTGTGACCCCTGCACCAACAGAAAAGCTATGCTCTCTGATATAGCATTCTGTAAACTGGACTAACTAGGGGTGTCTGATATTGGCCAGTGGGTGAGCTTTAAAACTCCAGCAACACTAAACTGTGATCCATTTGTACAACACAACAGCTTTACCTAGATGGTGCTGCACCTTTGGTTTCCTGAGTGTAGAATGATGTAAGGGGGCCAATAAAATATACAAAGCAATATCTGGATTAATGTCATAGTGCAAGACTTTCTTTTAATAAAGAAAATGTAGAATGGAGAACTGAAGAGGTCATGTTTTAATGGTTTATAATATCAAATACAGTCCACAAATAATATAGCATATTCCTGAAATATGATTTAAACTTCATTTTATGGCCAGACTTTGCCCAAGGGAAAATAATACTGTGAAACTTTATTCAGTTGAAGGCCAGGTTTGGCAAAACATTAAGTAGCAGTGTGGCAATTTAGTCATTAAACTCTTCTATATCTGGTAATTTTAACATCTTTAGATAGATGTCAAAGTGTTTGGAGCTTAAGTATGTACCAAACAGAGCCTGTAGTAGAAGTACAACATACATTTTCCGCACAATGGGTTTGCTCAGGTTCTTCCAGAAGTGCAAAATGTTTCCCTTTTCTGGCATCGGAGTACTGTTGTACCTAGAAGACATTCAGGAAGCCATTGAAACGTGAAGAATTTTACATATAGTTCAGGTTAGAAGTTTACATAAAACTAGGTTACATATTTCAAACTCAAAACTCAACTGGACACACTGATACCATACATTTCTTGAAGACATTTTGAAAATACTGATTAGATTTTCTAAAGTAAAACAAAATTTTACATACACCAAGTTAACTCATATTGATGTAATGACTTTTTTTTGGCCAACAGATGAGGTTTGTGGACCTCAAAGTCCTCCAGCAATTTCCAATCAAATTTTAAAGGTACAATGACTACAGAATGGAAAAAGTGTTCCCTCCCTCTCTCATATACACTATATTGCCAAAAGTATTCAGTCTTCCAAATCATTTCACATGATCCAATCACATCCATTGCCACATGAATATAAAACCAAGCGCATAGGCATGCAGACTGCTTCTACAAACATTTGTTAAAGAATGGGTTGCTCTCAGGAGCTCAATAAATTCCAGCATGGACTTGTGATGGGATGCCATCTGTGCAACAAGTCCAGTTGTAAAATTTTCTCACTACTAAATATTCCAGTCAACTGTCAGTTCGTTTATAACGAAGTGGAAGCAATTGGGAATGACAGCAACTCAGCCACGGAGTGGTAGGCCACATAAAATGACAGAGTAGGGGCAACGGATGCTAAAGCACATACTGCACAGAGATCAGCAACTTTCTGCAGAATATTGCTACAGACCTCCAAACTTCATCTGGCCTTCAGATTAGCTCAAGAACGGTGTTTAAAGAGTTTGGGTTCCATGGCCAAGCAGTTGAAGTAAAGTCTTGCATCATCAAACGCAATGCAAAGCATCAGATGCAGTGGTGTACAGTGATGAGTCATGATTTTCTGTCTGGCAAATTTAAGCATTTAAATATTATTAAAAAGTCAAGTCACTAAATATGCTAATTAATTTTATGTAAACATTTGCACCAATTAAAATCTGATGATGTATACCTGAAATAAAATGTCTCATTTACTTTTAAATGACTAGATTTCACTTACATGTGAAACAACCAATGGCAAATTGTGTGGAGTGTTACAAAGCTGAAGAAAATCTGAAAGAGTTGGAATGTTTTGGTGTATGTAAAAGTTTGGCCTCAGCTGTACCCAGTAGTAAACAGGTTTGAATAAGATCACATACCTGGCTGCAAGCCCAGCATTGATAGGTAATGCCAACAAAATAGGATAAACACCACCACTGACTACACCCACTAAAGCACCTCTAATGAGGACACATGTGGGGCAGTTTAGGTCTCCTGCAATAAGAAAAGTAGTTACAACACTTAACTAGTGTTATTGGGGGCATCACATTGTTTATTTTAGATCTTACCTAGTAACAAAGGATTGCTGATAGCTGCATTATACAGTGCCACAGTTGTCAGGAAAGGGAGAACTGCCATAGGTAGACTTGAAGTAAACTGTCCTTGGGTAACATTGAGTGCACGTCGATAAAAACTGTTGGCTATCAAACCAGCAAATCCAGCATTACCACCCAAATAGATTGGGCCATATGCATATAGTTTTCTGTTGGAAGAAAACACAACTTGCCTTAAGTAAATTTTATCTGGGGTAATAATGAAAACCTGTAGCTTTTAATTCACAATTTAATATTTTACCCTATTTACAAATTGAAATATAACACAACAAACAAAAACCAAATCAAATGGAGTATGATCACAACTCCCGCCAACTGTAGCATTCAAGATGTGACTGCTTTGTTTTTTTTTTCCCATTCAATTTATTGGGAGGAATAGGTTTTTGTTTATTCATTTATTATTATTTTTATATTAATTGTTACATTGAACGTTTAACATTTTTTACACGTAAATGTGTTGTTCTTGTGTAAACATCATTAACAGAAAAACATTTAAGGGTAAATACATTTTAGGTTCACACCTGTCAAATTCTGGTAACCTTTCAAATTTCTTGGAAACCATTTCCATAATGACGCTCCTTGGAACCAGCTTGTCTGTGTCTTTCAGCGACATTTTTTCTTCATGTGTTCTGCTGAAAATACGAATAAACGGAAAACATTGACTATTTATGACCTAGAACAGCAGAGTTCAAATAAACTGAGAAGGCACGAACACTTCGCTGTTAAATACGGTGTGCATTGAAAAGTTCAACGCATTTTAATATTGTGCCTCACTGTTTTAACACTTACCATGTATTTCCTACAAATCACAAGCGTATATTTTGCTGTAATGCTCCTGTTGTTCAGCATCCCTCAGGGCGCAGCCATGTTTTACCACATGTTTCCGTGAACCTTCACCTCTTCAGATTGATAAGCCAGTAATGGGCACGCCGGATTGGTCAGTTTCCCAGCAGGCGGGTGCAGTCCTTGCACACAATTGGTGGTTGCAACTTTCAATCACAGCGAGGCGTGTTGAGACCCGCCCTCAGGTTGCTAAGGCGAAGCTGCTGTTGCTGCTAGAGATGAACAATCCGGCTCTTTTTTGTGAGTCACAGCATTGGACTCAGTTTACCAAACAAGAACATATTCTATTAGCTCCAAAACGTCTCTTCATTCAATAGCGTTGCTAGATTTTTCTTAAATGTAATCATCAATATTCTTTATAATTATAAAACGCGAGTCTAACTTATAGGTAACAGGAAATGGCATTATGATTTTTGTAAGAATTACATATCTACGAAAGCCAACATTAGAGGGTCCAGCAGTAGAAGTCTCACAATTCTTGCTTGGAACTAATCCTATGGCAATACTCAGATTAGTCAGATATGTAGTGTGAATTAAAGTTGTACTTTATTAGCCATTTTTAAACGTGGTCATAAAGAATTGTGGTAGGACGTTCAAAAATCAGTCTGACAGATGTCGTGTTCCTAATAACAAAAACAACAACAATAATAATAATAAAATTAGAAGAAAAAGAAGAAGAATAGCGTTTTTTTATGTGGCTCGGCTCTTAACATTGGGCGAAGACAGCCGATTCAAAGAGTCGGCTCTTTGGTGAACGACACATCATTAGTTGCTGCTGCTGCACTCTCCGTTCAGAGTCTCCTCACACAGAGAGTGGCTGAGAGATGCGCTGGACACACAAACACAGACAGCTGAGCAGCGGGACAAATGTGAATTGAAATGCAGTCAGCGTGCGTTTTGAGATGCTATATTTTTATGTCTGCTCGTTATAACTGGATTTCAGGGCTGTTAGTGAAGTGCAGAGGGCCACGCGTTTCACTCCGCTAGCTTCAACTTGCAGGTGTTTTCCGACAGGCGTCGCACCGACAGGCTGCTGTTCCCTCGGTTACATTAGCCACGAACAGCGGGGTGGTTTAATGGTTTAGCCTTTCGGATACATACATGTTTTACCTCAGTATGACACAGTATGTAACGTTAAGGGCTGTGTTTTAACTTTGCAGCCCACTGTGGTTCTTTTGTATTATTACACTGGTGTTACCTGAATGAAATTAGCCTGCTCTGTTTGAACACTATTAAGAATGAAAGCTAGTGTATGTGGAGTATCTCCAGAGCCTGTAAGTAAAGTCAATTCTAATACTTTCCATTTGAAATGTAATATACGCCTCCTGCCATGATAACATGCCAGTGTTTGTTGTTAATTAATAGTCTATTAAGCCATAACTACCAACATTCATTTCACAATTGGGACTGGATAAAATAATGTTAGTTCTTCTAACTTAGCACATTTTATTTTTCAAACCAGAGTGGAACAAAACATTAAAACCGACAGTAAATATGTGAGAATATTACCTTTTCAAAAAGGTTTAGATTAATCCTGTTCCACATAGTTATTCCACTGTTCCATAGTTATATAAAATCCATTTTTAATATCTTAAAAAGTAATTGACTAGAATTGTGCAATAATTGTACAGTAATTGCTATAAGAGTTGTCTAGAAATCCTGTAGTGTTACCGTAGGTCTTTTATATGATTGAACAAAACCGTTGTCAGAATGATTGTATCCATGTTTTAGCAATGCTGGTCTATGTAAAACAAAGCATGAAATATATAAAAGACTAAAATGAGTAGAAACAAACAGAAATTAAAACAAACAAACAAATAAACAAACAAAAACAACTGTATTAATGCACTGATCTGCACGTGCTTCTAAAATGACTGTGACCTGTCACTGGTTTCAATTTTAAATCTGCTCTCATGGCTTTGACGTGCATGCATGACTGAGGAGAGGATGGACACTACTCTGCCTTAAAATCACAGATGTATTGGATGAAAATAATACCAAGATGCCTTATGCATTTGTTGTAGTTAGAGAATGGCATCTAAAGGCTAAAGGTCTGTAAAAAACAAACAAACAAAAAAAAAAAAAACACGGTTGGAGGAACTGGGACAACGCTCTACATTTGGACGAGAGGTTCGAGTTTGGCACCATGACTTTACCAAATAAATCTCTTTCACAAGTTGGAAATATGAGCTTTTATCCTTTACAAATCATTTTCATGGACTGAATAACAGAGGTGGATCGTCCTGCGTATCGGATTATGATTTCCCTTTGTTTAAAGCTAATGCTTAGCGGGTATGCAGAGTCCTTGCCTGCTGGTAGAGCCTGAAGTTGTTTTCAGAAGCCTTTACTGTAAGCTGTAAGCTGGCATTGGAGAGCTAAATGGCCAGCAAGGCACTGCTTTAGCAGTTTTACTGGACTTTTCCCCCTCCAGAGTCCCTCAGATGAAGTGGGAACATTTGTGTGTTGGTCTCTTCACTGGCAGCTCTACAAGGATCTAGAGAAGCAAGTATGCCTTTGAGAAAAAGAGGTGAGAAGAAGCCACCCCCCACTACAGGGGCTTAGTTTTTCACATGAAATTTTGTGTTGTACATAACTCAAATTTATTTTGTTACCCTAGAACATATGGTAGGCTACATTATTTATAAAGCAGCTTGGATTTTGGGATAGTTTTTACCCATTTCAGTCATAATTATTTGGCTCTATGACATCTGTGTCATCCGTTTGTGGAAATGAAGCTTGTAATATAATTACAGCCTATAGTGAAGCTAGTTAGTATAAATAGACTCCAGTATAGACAGCACTGCTGGGTGTCCTCAGATGATATCAGATATGCTGTAGTTATGTTTCCGACTAACATGGAACAAATTTATCTACTTGTCAAGTTTCCGTTGTGTAATGGGCTAGCTGTCTCATATATCAACTTTGCATCTGTTTTCAATCATAGGTTAAATGCAAACTGACATTTAATTAACAACCCAGCAGACATTAGAAAGACGGCAGGGGAATACCAACTTTCATTAACTCAAAAACATAATGTCAAAAGAAATAGCCTGGTTTGTTATTCAAAGGTATATCTACTCAGTGTATATGACTGTGCTGTTTGTATTGTATTATAGTGTTTTACATGAAATGGCTTCATATGATATTCTTTGTTCTTTGATATCAAAAGTGTAATTACATAATGTGAGTTGCAACGTATATATTTTTGCATGTTTATTTAACTCATATTTTTTGCTTTTTTTCTTTTGAAAATAAAGTTGCCAAAAATAAATTTACACACTACCATAGACGTACTGTATTTGGTTAATTGAAGAATATTTCAGTGAATGGTTCTTGAAACCCCTCAACTGAAAGGTTCTTTAGTCCCCATGGCACTGTGTGGAGTTTTAATTAATTTTAAATTTTACCCTAAAAGACACTGACCTGTTGTGCTTCTACTCATAGATACAGCCCGAGCCTTAAGTTTGCTGGAGGACTACTGTGCAAAGCTGAAGAAACCAGAGGAACAGCAGCTCAAAACTGCCATTCAGCGAGTGGTGGGCATCTTCAGAAGCAGCCTCTTTCAGGCTCTCATAGGTGAGCCTTCACACTTGTTTGCTACAGAAGTGCCTAGACACAGAGGTGTTTTTGCTGTTTTGGAAAAATCCTTTCAGAGTCAGATATAATGTTCCTGAAGACATGTTGTTCTTTATTCAGAGATTTTCACAAACTCAGTGTTGGTTTGTCAGAGTACATTGTCATGTAAATATGTTGATTCTCTCAATGTGTTATTAACTGCTGTCAAATTAGCTCTGAGCACAGTTCATTCAGAAGCAGTGGGCACATTCTGCAGGTTTGGGCCTTTCTTCTGTTATTTTTAGCCTTGCTGATGTGGCAGGAGATGAGGTGCAGACTCTGGTCTTTTTTCACATGCTTTTTTTAAATCTTTGTTTCACATGGGTGTTAAAGAACAAGAAGAAGATGACCTCACATATGTGATAATTACTCAAGCCATTTTAGTATGTTATGTATGTTTTTGTCTTTTTGTTTGCTGACTTTATTTGATCTTCATGGTCATTTGACGTTTTGTGCAAAGTTATGGCAAAATATCAAAAATGTAAATATAAGATTAAAACATAAGCAGCAGTTTCCCAAAACCTGATTAGGTCCAAAGTTGGACTTAGGAACTGGGGTAAAACTTTATTTGAAGCTTGCTACATAACACTGAAATAACAAAGCAGAAACATGTACAGGCTTATTTTAGATTTTGAGATTTCCTTCAAATATCACGACAAATGACATAATGTTTAAAATAATTATTTTTTTCATAAAGCAAGTTTTGACTTGGTTTGGTGAATACATTATATGAGGTGTTAATATATATCTTTACATTGAAGACCTGGAATAATTACACAATGAAAACCTTGCACTTAATGTTATTGTCATTTGTCAGACATTTATTACTGAATATGACTCACTTCCAGTTCTTATTGTGATCTCTGGTGTTATACAGAATGATCTTCACTTGAACAATCGGAACAGAAACTTGGGTTTGATTGGAATGGCAGTGTCTCAAGACATGTTATAGAGATTTCTTATCTTACTATTCTTGTTATGGCTGGTGCCTGTACACATGTTTACTTGTGTTTATCGCTGTGGCAAACACAGAATGACTTCAGTGCATTATGCAGATAGCCCCGGTTTCCGCTACTGATTTACATTATTCTGATGGCCTACATGGAAGTGATTTAGTACCTTATATAAACAGGTGCCAATTTTACCCTGCAGCCTTTATAATACGGCCAGAGATGTAGCTTACATTTAAGCTTATATTTCAGAAACTATTTTTTTTAAAAAGGAATTTATATAGTGATTAAGTTATACTCATATGCTAAAGTAGAACTTGCAATTCTCTTAATGCATTGTGATATGAGTGCTTGTGTGTGTGTGTGTGTGTGTGTGTGTGTGTGTGTGTGTGTGTGTGTGTGTGGAGGGGTCAGAAATTATTTTAATGGTAGATTATGCTTTAGATGTTTCACTAGGCACACTGACTACTTAAATGTTTCATTATATCCGAGCAGATGGCATATAGTATATACACACTGTATTGTTTCTTGTTATGCTGACACACACGCATGACGGCTTGTGAAAATCAGCATATATTGTTCCCTGTGTACCATCACAGAGATGTGAGTGCAGAGAGAATGGTATTTTCCTTTTTTTTCTCTGAAAATGTTTACTCCTCTGAATCTCTAAAAGCATGCACATCTGGACTGTTAGGATTATGTGTCGTACATCTGTGTGGTGTCGAGCTCCAGGTAAAATGCAAATAAACACTGTTATTGCGTTGTTGGCTGTTAAAAATAATTGGCTATTAAAACTGGTCCAAAAATGGACGGTCAGCCATCAAAAATGAATAAAAATTAGAAACAGCCATCAAAATTCATGATTAGTGCACACCTAATTCCATCTGGAGCAACAGTCTGTTGAGTAACATTAAAAAAGGCTGCTTTTAATACATCCAGTAATTACAGTAACAATATGCACAAATACCCCTTACAATAAAGAGAGTACAAAGGAATAGAATTTAGTATTAAGCCTGAGGCATGGACATCAGGTGTCTGAGAAGTGCTGGCTAATGCTAGATCACAGTCTTTTGTTGCAGATCAAAGCTGAGAATTAGAACTGATGATTCTATTGCAAAACTGAATTACAGCACATCGTACCCATCAAATGTTCCACTCACTGTTCATTCTCACAACTCTGGAGGACCTAACCATTGAAGAATAGGGTAAAAGGGGCCAAACAGTGTATGCAGAACTACAGACGGACAGAATCAGTGGAGATGAGAGAATGAACAGTGAGTGTAGAAACAAGGAGGTGGTCATAATGTTATGGCTGATTGCTGTGAATAGAATTCAGACTACAGTGGATTTTTTGATGATTGGAGTGCAATGTTTAATGTTAGATGTTAATGTGAAAAAGTGGAGGATGTTTTATGAATGGCATACACATTTTTGGCCCATTTGGGTGAAGTTATACTTAAAAATCTTCAGTGGAGAAACATTATGCATATCATTGTGCACCGTTCTTTGTGTTTGTTGGGTATAAAGAACCAGAAGTCAAGTATTAATAATTTTTAATAAAGTGTATAGTTTTAAATATTCTGTCAATCATTTTACATTCAGTGGATTCACAAAATCTCATTATGTTCTGAATATGATTCATGGGACCTTTTTTTAAAAAAAATCTTTTATAATAATTGTAATTTTTTGAACAAGCCAAAGTGTCATTTTGTTCATTGCATAGAGCAAAAACAAAAAAACAAAAAAACAAAATAATAACAAAAATGTGACTGCTATTGTGTTTTAACAGTTTCTAAGGTGTATAATGTAGACCAGAACACTGAGTCATGTTGCCACCGGTGCACTAGAGTTCACATTGGATTAGGTGTGGTATCGAGAGACTGTAACTAGGTGGCTCTCATGGACAGCCTGTTGAAAAGGAGTGTACGTATTAAGTTATGCAGAAAATGTTCGCTGATTACTAGTATTTCTATATCTGCAAATACAGTAGCTTATATTAGTCTGAATGTGTTTGAGACTACATTGAAACATGGATTTTAGTTTTTCATTTAAGCCTGGAAAAGAGCAACAGAACAATTTAGAATTTAAAAAACAACAACAAAAAATTTATGACAGATGACTTTTGAACAAAAAATGACCTTGAACAAAATATATTCTTTCCACTGAAGTGTGTTCAGAGGGCTCTTAGTGGGTTTGATCTACCCATGAAAGACCTTTATAGAAGGTCAGGGAGTTCATGCAGCTTACAATTTTCTTAAAGCATAGGATGTAATATAAATGCTCAGAAATTAAAAGTTAATAAATAATAATAATATTATTTAGAAGATAATATAAATAATAGGAAATGTATATTACATTAGGACAGAAGGAAGAACAGATTTTTTTCATTGGATTGTAAAACCACTGGAAAAGGCAAATTCCACCAGTTCAGTTGTGTTGTTGGTATACGAACATAAGTTTAATAATTATTATAATATTAAATTTGTATTTCACAATTGGCCTAAGTGCTATGTCAGCTAAGGCAAATATTTGCCTATTCATTTGTAGTAATTGTATTGATATTCTTGTATAATTGTAATTTTTCTTTCTATAGCATCCTCATTCTGCCTTCAGCTTTACTTAGAGTTGTCATCTATGCAACAGATAATTCTCTGATAATCAGGCTGATATGTATATATGACTGTGAGTAGCGTGTCTGCCTCTGTTTATCCTTCTCATTTAATACAGCTCTTTATGCATAGTTCCATTACATTCAATTTTAAGGCAGCAACTTTTAACCTGATTTAAAGATTTTCTCGATCTGTCTGACTGTGAGCTCTTACTTATTGATTGTCAATAAAGCTCTATTAAACAATAATGGGTCAGTAGTGCTTCCTGAAATAGCAGTAATCACCTTATGAGGCATTAGAGACAGAGTAATCTGGTCAGGGTGTGTACTGATGAAGCCCCATCACAGCAAGTGGAGCTGCTGCTTAACCACTTAAGCCATTCACCACTGACACACACATGCACACAAAACTATACTCATTCAATGAAAAATGTATACAAACACTCTTACTCAATGTTGTACATGTTAAACCTACCCAGGCTGGCACACATTGAGACACACACATGCCCATACCCACGAGTAGTCTTATTTACTATTAGTGTATGAAAAAGTGTTTTGTATTGAGTGAATTTATGTGTCTGTGCTAACAGTGTGGGTGTGTGTGAATGAATGTGTTATCAGCATGTAGAGGCAAGGACAGTTATTGGTATATTCTTTGGTTTTCTGTATACATTTATTTTTCTTTGGGTTTTACCACACTAGCAGGTTGGATTTCTCTTTTGTGCCAGTAATTCTGGAAACTGCTGTATATGCTGGGATTAGCTTAGTGTACTTGTATGAGTGTGTGTTATGCTGCACATGTTCACTCAAATATTGATTGATTTGTTCTTGCCTTAGGTCAGAACTGGGGGATTGATTTTATATATTCACTGGCTTCATCTTAATACAACAGTTCTAATGTTTTGTGTTTCATGTCATCATTTGAATGTTTGCCTTCAAAGCTTGTGCTGTTGTAGTCTGTGATATTACAAATTGCATAATAGCACATAGTAACTTGTGATTTACACAGATATCGTGTTGCTACTCTTAAACTGACATTACATAGTGCCATTTCCATGCAGGTGTAGTTATTTGAAACATATTCAATTTAAATCTCTTTTGGGTTGCATAATATACAGCATACTACTACTAACTAGAAAATACAGCTGAATAAGTTGCCTGAGTCATGACTGCAAATGTTTTTTGCAGCTAACCACTCTATAAGCTGTTGTCCTAACTATGTGACTACTGTGCTGTTTATTCTGCCACTCTTTGCAAAGCTCTTACTTGTCTAGTGATTATGGAAGCAATCTAATGTATTTAGATAAGTTAGATACACATCACACTGCTTTGTATCTCTGTAACAAGCTGGGTTACTGCAACACAATGTTGTAATTTAGTCTTTTAAATCCAGCATGCTGTCTCTCTTCTAGCTGGTAGGTCTTCTCAAGACACATATGCTAATTATCCATTATCGTTCTTGTAAATGCACATAGTTTTGACACAGAGGCACTGCAGCCCAATCGGGAAACCAACCACAGTCTGCCAATTTTTTTCCACAGAGATCTTTAATGGGCCCCATTTGTCACTGTCAGACGAACAAGGTTGGACGCTGCCCTCTTTAATAGTGCAGGCATTGCTCTGTGCTCGTGTTTCACTGAGAGACCGTCCCATGAGGACGGCTTTTTTTTCAGCTCCTAAACTGTAATTAAATCATTCCTCTCTTGGGACGCCTGTCCCCGACAGCAGCAGCAAAAAAGAGTGAGTGAAAGAGAGATATCTGTTCCATCAGACATCCAGAATGAGAGATCCCAGACAAAGAGAATACAGTATTTTTTGGTGTTGGAAAAATGGAATGTTCTTAGAATGTTAGAAAAGCTGGATCTTCTGGAATGATAGAAAAGGGATATGAATATAAAAAGGATATTGAAATACTTTGTTCCAAATAATTGGGGAGCGTAGTCTTTGTAGTGCCATGTTGCTGTGCCTGAATGGTGTGTGTGTGTTTGTGTGTGTGTTTATGTGTGTGAAAGCACTCTAGGCAGTGTATTTGTAGGTGTGAGTGCATGAATATGTTTATGTGTTACTGTGTGAGAGCATGTCTGTGTGTGTGTGATATGGGTGTTAATATGCATCACAATGAATTAGTCTGAAGGCAACAATTCAGCAAGATTGATTCTGGAGTATCAAAAGAGTCTCTGCAACAAATATAAATATTTTACTGTTGCTACATCTGTTGCAAATATGGCCAGTCCCAATTGCCAGTGTTGCAATTACAGTAGTGAATAAAATGTTCTGCTTTATAAACTAGGAAAGACAACTGTTAACAATATAATTTAAAAGTGGGAGGATTATTAATATTTATGTTAGGTGGCTTCTGCAAAAATGTGGCAGATTTATCAGGATTTCATAATGTAATTAAGGTATAATTAGTTATTTTAGTCACATATATATATTCTTTGTAATATATAAGCAATTTTGTATTATATCACAGCAACAAAATCGATTTAAACCATATGAGACATTTTCTGATTTGCTAAATAATGTACTGAACTTTCATCATAATCACATTGAATTGTTGCAGGATCAGAGATTTTCGTCCCTGGCATGTGGGGATTTTCTTAGACTGCTGGTTGAATGGGATTAGGTGGTGATTCCTACATGTCACACAGCTCTTTACTGACCTGGAATAATCTGGTGACCTTCCTGTGAGTTTGTTAATCTCACTTCTAACAATCCTTAGAGCAGGCATACTTTGCTTCATCCATGTCTCTCCACCTTCTTCTTTTTTGGAATCACTATGTACAGTCTGGTACTCTTGTTGATGGAGTGGACATATGTGTAAAGACTTGCTCTGTGGGACCTGATTTAATATGGAGAACTTGTTTGAGGTGGACGCCTGGTAAAGGACGGCAGCATTGAGTGAAGACTCTGATCACAGGTTAGTGGTGGGTTAGGAGTTTTATAAATGAGCGTAAATCACTGGTTCCCTTTACTTTATGACATAATCATCTTTGTTCTGCACATATTTTAATGTCCTTCCTGCTCATTTTAATTCAGAAAGGCTTTTAATGCTATTACTTAAATCAGGTGTTTAGGCAAGAAAAACAAAATAAGCATGGCTATTCTGGTTTGTGTTCATACATTTATTCTTGTTTCCTCACATACTCTCTGCTGAAAGAATACAGATTCACAGTGTGTTTTTTTTTTGCCTTGTATTTTGAATGATACTTTTAGAGCCATCTCTTGAACTGGAAAATATACATCCTTCTTAAAAGCCCTTGAGGGTAATTTAAACTCAAGGGTAATTGCCTGTACTTTAAAAAATGTGGCGTAAAATGTGACATCTGTTATGTTTCTTTCAACATTCCATGTGTCCTTGTATAATTAAGAACACAAGGCCTTTCCTCAGAGCCCAATATTTTTTCTGCAGTAAGTGGTAGAAACCAGGGATTTTAGTGTCAGACAGTTATCAGATGTATCTCTAATTTTGTTTGGTGTGAAACTGGAGACAGCGTTTCAGTGCTGGTTATGTTTGTTGGTTTTCATGGTGTTTCAGTGATTGACTTGTGTTGCGGGTAAACAGCTGTGGTGACTGGAGCATTGGTCAGAAGCAGTGCAGATTTATTGTGAAATATTGAAAATGAAACACTGTGATTGATTCCATTTTTAATAGAAAGTTTGTCATTTTACCAGGATGGCATGGTGGTGCAGCAGGTAGTGTTGCAGTCACACAACTCCAGAGTCCTTGGGTTGTGGATTCAAGTTCCGCTCTGGGTGACTGTCTGTGAGGAGTTTGGTGTGTGGGTTTCCTCCGGGTGCCCCAGTTTCCACCCATGGTCCAAAAACAGACATTGGTAGGTGGTTTGGTGACTCAAAAGTGTCTGTAGGTGTGAGTGTGTGAGTATGTGTCGCCCTGTGAGGTACTGGCGTCCCCTCCAGGGTGTGTGATTCCAGGTAGGTTCCGGACCCACCGTGACCCTCAACTGGATAAGCGGTTACAGACAACGAATGAATAATTTTACCTAGATTACCTATGTACATTCACAGCCCAACTGGACTCTAATCGGTTGCACACAATAGCATGTGTCTAAATGAATTAAGGCCTGTTCTTAAAGACATGAATGCTGAACTGCAGGAAGAACTATTTCCCTTAGTTTCTTTTAAAGTAAAGTTTGTTTTTAGAAATGCAAACTGCTGAACTGCTCTGGCTCTGCCTTTAATTCAGAAACTATTTTCTCATGGTAAATTCATATTGGACAATATTGCCATCTTGTGGAATGAAAGGAGATTGACTTTAGTTTGTAATTTTGAATATTTTTACTGCCCTTTTTGGAAAAACAGACATACAGTGCCTTGCGAAAGTATTCGGCCCCCTTGAACTTTTCAACCTTTTACCACATTTCAGGTTTCAAACAAAGATAACATTTTAATTTTTTGTGAAGAATCAGCAACAAGTGGGACACAATCGTGAAGTGGAATGAAATTTATTGGATGTGTGAAACTTTAACAATTAAAAAACTGAAAAGTGGGGCGTGAAATATTATTCGGCCCCCTTGCGTTAATACTTTGTAGCGCGACCTTTTGCTGCAATTACAGCTGTAAGTCACTTAGGGTATGTCTGTCAGTTTTGCACATCAAGAGACTGAAATTCTTGCCCATTCTTCCTTGCAAAACAGCTCGAGCTCAGTGAGGTTGGATGGAGAGCATTTGTGAACAGCAGTCTTCAGCCCTTTCCACAGATTCTCGATTGGATTCAGGTCTGGCCATTCCTACACCTGAAAACGTTTATTTGTGAACCATGCCATTGTAGATTTGGCTTTATGTTTTGGATCATTGTCTTGTTGGAAGATAGATCTCTGTCCCAGTCTCAGGTCTGTTGCAGACTCCAACAGGTTTTCTTCCAGAATGGTTCTGTATTTGGCCCCATTCATCTTCCCATTAATTTTGACCATCTTCCCTGTCCCTGCTGGCGAAAAGCAGGCCCAAACTAGGATGCTGCCGCCACCATATGTTTGACATGGATGGTGTGTTCAGGGTGATGAGCTGTGTTGCTTTTATGTCAAACATATCATTTTGCATTGTGGACAAGCAGTTCGATTTTGGTTTCATCTGACCAGAGCACCACCTTCCACATGTTTGGTGTGTCTCCCAGGTGGCTCATGGCAAACAAGACTTTTTATAGATATCTTTGAGAAATGGCTTTCTTGCCACTCTTCCATAAAGGCCAGATTTGTGCAGTGTACGACTGATTGTTGTTCTATGGACAGACTCTCCCACCTTAGCTGTAGAGCTCTGCAGTTCATCCAGAGTGATCATGGGCCTCTTGGCTGCATCTCTGATCAGTCTTCTCCTTGTTCGAGATGAAAGTTTACAGGGACGGATGGGTCTTGGTAGATTTGCAGTGGTCTGATACTCCTTCCATTTCAATATGATTGCTTGCACAGTGCTCCTTGGGATGTTTAAAGCTTGGGAAATCCCTTTGTAACCAAATCTGACTTTAAACTGCTCCACAGCAGTATCTCGGACTTGCCTGGTGTGTTCCTTGGTCTTCATTATGCTCTCTGTGCTTTGAACAGAACCCTGAGATTATCACAGAGCAGGTACATTTATACGGAGACTTGATTACACACAGGTGGATTCTATTTATCATCATCAGTCATTTGGGACATTCAGAGATCCTCACTGAACTTCTGGAGTGAGTTTGCTGCACTGAAAGTAAAGGGGCTGAATAATATTGCACGCCCCACTTTTCAGTTTTTTATTTGTTAAAGTTTCACACATCCAATAAATTTCATTCCACTTCACGATTGTGTCCCACTTGTTGTTGATTCTTCACAAAAAATTACAATTTTATGTTTGAAGGCTGAAACGTGGCAAAAGGTTGTAAATATAGGCAAATATACTTGATGATGTTAGCCTTTATGAAATACCAGATAAGTATTATAATTGGTATGATGATAACTTTGACCTGGGGCTATTTTTTTATGTGGGGATAAATGCTAGAGTCTTCCCATGAGACTGATTCCAATGCAGTATTTTTAAAATGAAGCTTACTATTTGTCAGGTCATGTTCTTCAATAAAATAGGGCATTCAGATGTACTCATATAAAATATAAAGCTCAGCCTGTTCCAAGATTCAGCAAATGAATTATAATATATCTGTGTGTGTTTAGAATTATAGCACAGTGTAATGTAGAGGTGCAGTGATTCTGAGAAAGATTTAGAAGCTGGTCACCTGGCCAAAGAGCATGTTAGCATTTACAGTCCAGTAGTGTTGAAGGCACTACTGTGCAAAGAGGTAAGACAAGTCCTTAAATACAAGTAAAATCGTAAAAACACAGAAAACATGTATTTAACAAAAAAGGAAAACAGGTTCTTGACAGCTATATATTCTTTCAGAATTGCAGTGATGATTTTCTCCTGTATCTAAAAGACAAATTGATAGTCTTATAATTAAACTCCTCAGAAAAAAATATTTGAAAAAAACCCCCCAAAAACATTGTTTGTACAAGATGTCTCTTTGGACTGAAATGGTATAAAGTGTTAACAGATGAATTTTGCACAATATTCTACAGTCAAGCAGCACAGTTATATGCTAATTATTGATATAGCAGTTGCTAACAGATGAATGTTATGTTCTTTGTATTATTAAGTGTCCTGTTTGAACAAGAACAACACTAGTTTGGATGTTTGCTGGGTCAAGTATTCCAGGCCTAGAGCACGTACTGCTGTATTAACATCAGTGGACCAGAAGAGGGCAGTATGCTGTTCTGTGAAATCAGATAGGCAGAGACATAAAAGAGTAATTTATACATTCATTCACTTTCTGTAACCACTTCATCCTTGCATGGTTTGTGGTGGGCCCAGAAATGCAGGAACACACCCCAGACAGGTTGCCAGTCCATTGCATGACATGACTTATATATTTTTAAAGGCTAAAACTCTTTTATACTCTTTATGTTCTATATTTTACAAGCTATTGAATATAGAAGTTCAATGAGTTGTGTTTTGGGCTGTTTCTGGTTGACATTCCATTCTCATGAAATAGCCTGTTACTGTTACATTTTTACACAATGAGTGCTAAAAGATAATGGAATGATATCAATGCAGTGTGCCATTCTTCTGGTAGGTGAACCATTTTTTTGTGGCTGTGGTGAATGAGTACTACTACAACAGGACCCAGTGCTTGTACCTGCCACAGAGCTTTAAGATAAGTAGCAGGAGTGGTGCAGCCTGGGCTAGTCTCCATGGAAACACAGGCATTGGGCTGACAGAAGCCTGGTGTCATAGTGAGCACACTGGCGCTCCGAAGCTCAAACACGTCCTATATAAAGGAAAAGGGAAAAAATAGCAAAAATCAAGTGAGTGACTGCAGCTTAATTCTGCCTCTTCCATCTCCTTTCACATGGCTAAGATTAGAACAGCTGGAGGCTGCTGCAGCTTGGGTGATTAGTGGACATGATCTGCGGATCGGCCACTGTGTGTGCTGATGTCATGGATAGCCTTCTTCTTTATGTGTTGTTTTTAACCTTTAGTTACTGATGGCAGGGCCCAAAGCTTCTGAATGGTCTTGGCATGAATAAACTCAGACTTGAAAACAAGATGATCTCTTTAAGGGCAGCTCCTTTTGCAGTAAAACAGTACAGGTTACAACCTCTGTGAATACAGGCCTACTTTGGTGCAGCATTGAAGTAAAATGAGTTAAAGTACTTTACTCAGGAGCTCAACAATGATCAGGGAAAAGCAGCATCCATTGATCTTTTCCGTTGTTGTAAACTGAGCCAGCAGCCTTTCAGCTCTAGTTATGCAGGCTTGATAGAAACTATTCTTCAGACGATAAAACAATTTCTGAATATTTTACTATGGTTATGTTGGTTCACTTACCTTATTCACCTTTTGCTACAGAATATTTGCTATACTAGGGAACTGCAAGATTTATCATTGCAAATTTGAGCTGAAAATGGTTAATGCGTAGTGCAATGTTGATCTAATAGGGAGGTATTCCAAATGCAGCTTATGTTTTTTTGAATAAGTATGATAAGGGTCTACGGTCTGAACTAGTCCAACACTGAGTAATGATGCTCAATTATTTATATGTTTTGGCAGAATGATATCAGGCAGTCAGATTTCAATCCTGTCATGAATCCAAAAACTCATTTGATAGCTCCTGGCTGCTAAGTGGGGTTCGAATTGGAAAGATTTTACACGAACTCTGTCAGAAGTGAGAGCAAACCACTTTTTCTGCCATTTTTGAGACATCTCAGTGGAAGACATTTAGCAATTTAACCCTCAGTTTTGAAGCCAGCACATCTTAGATTTGGAATTCACATGTGGGCCTTTGATAGGGGTTATTTGTTGAGTTAGATTGTGGGTGCTCTGACTGTTCTCACTATCTTGTAGACCTTATAGACCCTATCTTGTAGACCTTGTATAGACCTTAAAAGTCCTAGTGAACCTAAATCTGTAATTGGTAGCTAATTAGAATAATGCTGACTTGTGGGCACAGTAAGAATGTACAAAACAGGCCCAGTTAATAACTTTCCAATATGACAATCATTGCATTATTGCTGCGAACGGGTCGCAAATATTCAACCATGTATTTTCAGTAGCTGGGCTGAGGAAAGACATTTAAATCAGCTAAAGCAGAAATACACAGTAAATTCACCAGTGTTAAATCGACACTATTAGTGTTAACACTGAGAGTGTTAAATTATTACACTAACAGTGTTAATTTAACACTGGTGAATTTACTGTGTACTTTTATTAAAACATGTAGCTAGTTTTAAGAAAAAAATAAAAGTAATGTTTGTTTATATGAGCTCAAGCTGTGTCTGTTAATTGGCAGAGCCAGGCTGCAAGATTTTTGTCTACTTTCAAATTTGAGCTTTTTTCTCGTTAATATCCCACTATATATGTATTTCGTCTAGGACCACGTGGAAATGGCTTAGGTCTGATTTAACACAGTTCTAAATATATAGTGTCGTATTAAATAAAAAAATGAAAGTTATTTTGAAGTTATTTCCAAAGAAATCCTCCAGTGGTTTAAAAATAGCTTAGTTGTAACTCTACATATTTGCCTTTATTCAGCCTGGTTCTGCGAACACACTACAGGAGGTCCTTGGGTTACGTCAGTCCCGAGTTATGATGTTTCGTGGTTACAACACATCTCCCATTTACTGTATAAAGCCTTGTTTCGACTTAAATGGTTTTGCGTCGTAAACGTCGTAACGCGAAAGTATGTTCCGACTTACACCGAAAATCGGTTTACGACGCGACGTAGAAACGGATCAACGTCGTAAGTCGAGGACCCCCTATATTATGCTGCATTTCTTTGACATCAAAAGTTGAATGTCTTAACTGTGATGTCACACCCGAGCTGATTGCTTTCCAGTAAAACATCCAGAAAACACATTGCCTATGCATTATGCAGTATTTTACACATTCAAACACCATGGAAATGCAGAACCACATACAGTAGTGGGACAGTATGGTGTTTACTATTGATTTAATGACAAATAAATATACTTAACAAAAATTATAACGCAACACTTTTGGTTTTACTCCCATTTTTCATGAGCTGACTTCAAAGATCTAACACTATTTCTATGTACACAAAAGGCCTTTTTCTCTCAAATAATGTTCACAAATTTGTCTAAATCTGTGTTAATGAGCACTTCTCCATCCAACTCACAGGTGTGGCATATCAAGATGCTGATTAGACAGCATGATTATCACACAGGTGTGCCTTAGGCTGGCATTTGTCCCTGCCTTTATGTCTACCCACTCCTCCCCTGCCACCCATCCCTGCAAATGAACAGAATTTGTTCCTTAGGTTTATGAACTAAAAATATATAAGACACATTGGGAAAACTGCAGTTTCAAAGTGGAAATGCCGTTAACATGGTACACCACACTGACATGACAACAAGGCAAAAAATATTTTCGATGTATGGGGTCTTTAAGCCTGATAATGTGAATGTAGCTACACATTTTAATCACTATTTTTATATGGCACTTAACTGTAAACTAAAGTTCCACGATCATCATGAAACTACTGTGGCACCATGTTACTGGCGTATGTGAAAGTCAGATTAGTATGAATGCTGTTTTTGCAGGCAGAGGTTGTAACATGTTAGAGGGACATATGGATCAGAGATGTAGTGATTTTATCAATGTGTTTGGGCTGGAGGTTGTGCGTAATTGCGTGTATGTGTGTGTCTTGGTGGGCAGCAATGGAAGCTGGAATAATCTCTCCCTGAAGAAAAGCTGAGATTAGCGCCACAGCCCACTCCACCCACCTATTACATAAGAGCAGAGAAACTGCTGAACTTCATCCTCTATGTAAGAGAGAGACAGAGAAAGTGAGATCATGCTTAGGTTGATGTGTTGATGTGAATGTAAATCTTTCCAGTTCTGCATTGTGGTTGCCTTGGCAACACACTGAATAAATTTTCTTTCAGTGTCCCATGCATCCTTTATCGTGGATGAAACCGCAGCCCCAAATCCGCTCTCACTTAAAACTGATATGAAGGGATAAATGCCTTCTCAAGAGCAGCTCAGTTACAGTGCCCTCCCAGGCAAACCACGAAAGTGAGCAGCAGAAATGTTTAAGTATCCTTAGGGCAGTTTTAATGTTCCTACGCACTAGCAGCTTTGGTATTCACCACAGTTGGATACACTAACCTCATGTTTTAAGCCTCCATATACCAATTCAGCTCAGTGTGCTAGGGCTGCAGATGGTCATGACCTTGTGGACCACGCCTGCTCTGACTCAGTTTGAACTTCTATGGCTTTCATTACTCTTGCTCTCTAAAAGCACTGAATTCCATTTTTGCTAGCCGTGATCCTAGAATGAGAAAATTATAGTAACATTTCAAGCAGTTTCATCCCTTTACTATTAGTGAAAAGGTAGTTTAGCAATTTTTAACCACCTCCGAATGTAATCTCATCGGTCTAATTCTCTTTATTTAATATTTTGGTCATAAGAACTAAGGGCCTGTTTACACATGGCATTAACATGAGTTTTTGTATTCGGATACTATCTGTATACAAATCAACCATAACATTATAACAATCTCCTTGTTTCTATACACACTGTCCATTCCCTGAGTTCCACTGACCATACAGAAGCATGCTGTAGTTATACAATTACAGACTGGAGTCCATCTATTACCCTGTACATTATTTGCCCCCTTTCGCCCTGTTCTCCAATGATCAGAAACCCCACAGGACCACCACAGAGCAGGTATGATTTGGGTGGTGGGTAATTCTCAGTTCTGCAGTAACATGTGTTAATGTGTTTTGTTGGACAGTGCAGCTGAGAGAATGGACGGTGAATGTAGAAACAATGACGTGGTCATAATGTTATGGTTGATCAGTGTACCTTAACCTGATTCTATTTAGACCTGTCATTAAAATGAATGTCCAACCTGATCAGATGAGCTCCAATTTTATATTCCTGTGTATAAAACACACAGAGGCGTACATCATTTTCATTTGACTTCCTCTATCTGGCTTCCGAACCTCAGGAAGGAACATTTAAAACAGCAAGTGAATTGCAGTGGCTGGGGGATGTTAAGGGGGGTGTAATGGGGGCTAAATGCTCAAAATACATAAATTATTAATATTAAACACACAGCTTAACCAAAATCCGTAGGTTTCCACAGATGCTCTGGTTTCCTCTCACAGTCCAAAAACACACGTTGGTAGGCAGATTGTGTGAGTGTATGAGTTGGACATATGAAGGATATAAAGGAAATATAATGCAGAACCATAATCCATTAATCCACACCATATATTATGAGGGGGCAAATACAAAGCAGATATGAGTAACAATGACAAAGAATTACTGGTTGTCCAGGACTATTATTAGTAGTAGTTGTTGAAGCTATTGTTCATAAAGATGTGTTTCCCAAGATGCAGAGAACTCTATACTCAAAAGTGTAATTCAAATGTATTCACACACACTTGTCACAGCATGGGACACTCAGTAGCACAGTCCAAATCCACAAATTTATTAAACACATTGTGGCAGTGAGAATGTAGAACAATTAATCCCCACATGCAGATGGCATCTAATGCGCAGCAGTCACTGTTTACAATCCACCATGATGGGAGTTTAGATGCGCACAATGCAACTACATGTTTTTCTGGACTTTTTTTGAGCTACTTTTAAAGTTATTTTAAAATACTTAAACATACTTTACCTTATTTTTTAAAATGTGCCAATTTAGCCCTATGATGGACTGGTACCTTCTAGAGGGTGTCCCTGCCTTGCTCTCAATGATATTGGGTAGTCTCCAGACCTACGGTGTCACTGAAGAGGGTGAAATGGTTACATAAAATGAATGGATGAAAAAATGTATGTGCCAATTTATTAAAAACTCTTTCATAGAATGCTACTGTTTATAGAATAATCTTTGTTCAATGTGTTGCTTGGCAACATATATGTAATTCAGCAGTTTGGGCAGATACTACAATGCATATGATTTGTCTAGAATGAATAAACAGCCAGTCATCATTTTTAAATGCTTATTTATTGACAAGGACCAAATGTCAACATTAAAGTAAACTTGGAATGTGCTGCTGCACTGATTGCTTGGTGGGGGTGGGTGGGGGGTTGGTGGGGTAGGCACACTACCTTGAATCATTTATTCATTCATTCATTGTCTGTAACTTATCCAGTTCATGGTCGCGATGAGTCCAGAGCCTTCCCAGAATCACTGGGCTCAAGGCAGGAACACACCTTGGAGGGGGCACCAGTCCTTCACAAAGCAACACACACTCTAACATTCACTCATACCTATCTTAGCCAATCCACCTACCAATTTGTGTTTTTGGACTGTGGGAGGAAAAAGGAGCACCCGGAGGAAACCCACGCGGACACGGGGAGAGCACACAAAACTCCTCACAGATAGTCACCTGCATCTGGACTCGAATCCCCAATCCCAGATCCTTGGAGCTGTGTGCCAGTGACACTAGTTGTTGCGCCACCGTGCTGCCTCTCCTTTGAATCAATATCAACAAAATGTTAAAATAAATGTAACACAGTCTTGTGTGGGTGATTATTTATTAAGATTTAAAGGGCTTATACAACTTTATTAGGGAGGTATTTTGTGTATGTATGTACAGGGGTTGAACAATGAAACAGAAACACCTGTCGTTTTTGTGTGGGAGGTTTCATGGCTAAATTGGACCAGCCTGGTGGCCAATCTTCATGATTGCACATTGCACCAGTAAGAGTAGAGTGTGAAGGTTCAATTAGCAGAGGGTAAAAGCACAGTTTTGCTCAAAATATTGCAATGCACACAACATTATGGGTGACAAACCAGAGTTCAAAAGAGGACACATTGTTGGTGCACGTATTGCTGGCGCATCTGTGACCAAGACAGCAAGTCTTTGTGATGTGTCAAGAGCCACGGTATCCAGGGTAATGTCAGCATACCACCAAGAAGGACGAAACACATCCAACAGGATTAACTGTGGACGCAAGAAGAAGCTGTCTGAAAGGGATGTTTGGGTGCTAACCCGGATTGTATCCAAAAAACATAAAACCACGGCTGCCCAAATCACGGCAGAATTAAATGTGCACCTCAACCCTCCTGTTTCCACCAGAACTGTCCGTCGGGAGCGCCACAGGGTCAATATACAAGGCCAGGCTGCTATAGCCAAACCTTTGGTCACTCATGCCAATGCCAAACGTCGGTTTCAATGGTGCAAGGAGCGTATATCTTGGGCTGTGGACAATGTGAAACATGTATTGTTCTCTGATGAGTCCACCTTTAGTGTTTTCCCCACATCCGGGAGAGTTACGGTGTGGAGATGTCAGGAATGCGCGGACTGACGGAGGTGGACGCATATGCTAAAACACAAATTTTATTTACAAAAAGAATAACAAAACAGATACATGGAGCTAACAGAGACTAAACTAGAATACGGGGAGCTACACAGGGCAAACGGGACAGACAGATTAGAGGGAAAGCCAGACTATGGAGCAAAACAATGACAGAGGAAACGAAACGACAACATGAAGCGACGGAGACAGACAGACCGGACTGAGCCACATGACAATGGAAGCAAAACAACTGGATACGAAACAATACAAATGACCGACAAAACGGGAGACACAAGGGAACTTAAATACCTGACACAGACAAGACACACCTGGAAGAGATAACGAGAGGGACGGATCACCAACGAGACTGACGAGGACGAGGGCGGAGACACAAACAATAACAAACAGAACCATGTGCTAAGAGAGCACATGGCAGGGAAAACAGACACGACAGGACAAGGGTGTGACAGGAGAAGCCCCAAAGAAGCGTACCACCCAGACTGTTGCATGCCCAGAGTGAAGCATGGGGGTGGGTCAGTGATGGTTTGGGCTGCCATATCATGATACCTGATACATGGCACCGCCTTCAGGATACAATGTTTGAACCATTGGATGCACATGGTCCTCCAGAATGGTTTGGCAGTCCTTGGCAGTGACGAGCCCATGTAGCACAAGTATTGTGCCCTTGGCGTGTATCAGGACGACAATGCACCAATACACACAGCAAGACTGGTGAAAGATTGGTTTGATGAACATGAAAGTGAAGTTGAACATCTCCCATGGCCTGCACAGTCACCAGATCTAAATATTATTGAGCCACTTTGGGGTGTTTTGGAGGAGCGAGTCAGGAAACGCTTTCCTCCACCAGCATCACGTAGTGACCTGGCCACTATCCTGCAAGAAGAATGGCTTAAAATCCCTCTGACCACTGTGCAGGACTTTTATATGTCATTCCCAAGACGAATTGACGCTGTATTGGCCGCAAAAAGAGGCCCTACACCATTCTAATAAATTATTGTGGTCTAAAACCAGGTGTTTCAGTTTCATTGTCCAACCCCTGTATGTATGTATTACCACAATTATCAGTGTATTTTTAGTGGAACATATTTTAATATTAGCTTGTGTTCAGTTCTCCCACCCTCAATGTGAGAATAAGGTTGATGAATGTGCATGGAGTGTATGTATGAATGTAACACAGTAAAGAGTTTGGCAGGTGCAGTGTCCTATGTTGTGTCCTGACTTTGCCAGTAGACTAATCCTTTCACCCTGAACACCGCTGTGATGCTGACCCTGGGTAAACTCTCACTCAGTCTTTCCTGCTAACCCAGGAGATTATCCTCTTGCCCTGACCACACGCATCCCAGAGTTTTAAACCTAAACCTTTAAAATGCAAGCTTATTAATCTTTAGAGTTGTTATTACTACTCATTAATCTTCATTTGCATATCAGTGCTTTTTCAGTAACAACTAGGCCTGCATAGTATGGAAATAATACCATATGTAGGAAAGATTGTATACATTCAATTGGGGTTTCTGTTCTATATCTTAAGTACAACACCGAAGACTTAATTTATGTGCATTTAAGAGACTCACAGTGGGATGCTATGGGAGCTCATTACTTGATGTCACACTCTGAAAACAGGTGGGGATAGTTGTGAGTGTAGCACTGAGTTTAGGTTAAAAGAAAGAGGAATGAAGCTGAAAACAGAAAAAAATACCCAGAAGACACGTCACTCTAATTTATGCTCACAGGTATGGGACTTTATCTTTTAAATATATATATATGATCTGAGCCTCAGTTTGCCAGAAAATTATCTGATGTGGTCAGCTAAACCACAAGTGCTTGTTAGCTGGCCAGTTTTGCCTTTAAACAGTGTAGAACCATCTTATTTAGTTTACATTCAAATTTTTCTGGTCCTGCGGCACCAGTTGTTGAAATTTGCTCTCTCAAAAATGTTTTTTTTTATTGTCACTATGTGTCGGTGTGCACTATTCAGGCTATTCTGAGCTGAGCTGCACAGTGCTGAAAACCTTTCACTCATTAGGTTACACAGCCTGACAGTGCACCCCCACACCTTCCCCATCCCAATGGTGATACCATATACCGTGATAATATTTAGAGATGGTATGATGGTATGAAGAATGTGGATACCGTGCATTTCTACAACCCTTCACTCAAAATTTCTGCCAAAATCAAGTGAGTTAATACAGAGGTGGTCTTCTTTGTGCTACTCTGCTAGAAAGGACTTAGACATTGGAACATAGCCACAAGTTGATTTGAGTATTTAGGAAGTAGCCATAATTTGTTTTGTGGTTTGTTGTATATGTATGTTTTTATGTATGTACAGTATGTACGTATATATGTATTTAGCATCATTAGCATAATTTCACGTGTTTTTTAAATTTCTGTTTTTTATATATATGTGAAAAGGTTTTTTTTCTTCTGTCTTCCATTTAGTTGCAGCCCCAGTAAAATGAGTGTAATATTGTGTGGTTCTCAATGGGCTGCTGATATGAGCTTAAAAGTTATTGCTGCCGTAGACATACAGTAGTGGATTTTAACAATTAGTTCTTATCCATCTTACCAATGTGTTCTTAGCCATCTAAGTAAGCAAGTTTGGAAGTTGCTCTAGAGACAACAGTACCACTGCCCAGTATTGCAAAGAAATAAATATTGTGATAATTATTATCAGATGATAATATGCTGTCTTAATAGCAGATATTTGGATTGATGGAGGAGCAGTTAAGAACAAAAAAAATATATAAAGTTGTGTTTTAGATCATTTATTTATTTATTTATTTATTAGAATATCACTCGAGATTTGTATATGTAGTGTTAAATGGATTCATCACATGTTTTTCTTTTGAGCAGCTGTCTTGGTTCAGCCTGTATAGTATGCAGTGAACAAAAGGGCTACCCTGAGGCTGCTTACATTGTGTGGCCATAGCGTCATGATTTCATGCAGATTAATGTGTTTTCCTTCATAGAGAGACTCATTGTGTCTGATCTCAGTCAGTGTCGGTGAATTCTAAAAAGTATTTGTCTTCTGACTGATAGTATTCTGGATAAATTAGTTCTGTAATAATAGTTTACAAAAAAGTTTACAAAAATATAGTGCAGTTTGGTGCTGTGGGGTGCAGTAATTATGTCTGGTTTAACTGACATTGAGTGTTGTGGGGTTCAATATTGGAAGTTGATCAAAAAGATCTTATGATGTTGGACAGTTAAAGTGCCTTGTGCTGTGCTATAACCAGACTTAACTCTTGTGCTTATTTAGCCAAGGATTTTGTTAAAAATAAATCTAATTAATTTAGTTTTACCCTCAATGGGGCCAATCTGTCAAGATGTGTGTGTGTGTGTTTTTCTTCTTGCTGCTCTTGAAAATAGGAAATTGTGTTATTGGAAATGAATGAAGGACCTGCCAGCATTTTTGGTGAGTGGACTGGCTTTCCTATACTGATTTTGCACATATTTAACAATTAGAATCATTCCAACTTTCATAATCAAACAAACTGTAAAATAACCTAACATAATAAATCAAATCAAACTGCGTTGTGTTGTTAATGTAATCTTAAATACACTTGCTAATGGATGTCTTCTAGCGCTCTTATCTATATTATTGAACAAAATTTAATTGGATATTTTAAGTGTAATCAGCCATATGTCACCTAAATTTTGTTTGCAATTTATTTGTTTTTAAAATAGGCTAACATGCATTGTTTGAAACCACATAAAATTCTTACATTAGGCTTGTTGTTCCTGTACAAAATAAAGAGACACAAAGAACACCAAACATGTCTTGACTGATTGAAAATTGCATGACTGATGATTTTGTACTGAATTGTCACTTGAAATACATTTACAATCCATTTCCATCCCCCTGACCCACACACCCACACATATCCATTTAGTCATGCACTCTTGAAAGCACTCATAGGCAGGTAGAGAGAGGAGCATTCAAAAGAATCAGTACTGCTTGAGTGTTTTTTTTTCTTTTTTTTGGAGAGAGACGGAAGATAGATTGAATGAGCAACAGAAATGTAATGCACTCAATCCCATATAAAACTCAAGAGTATTTTGTCTGAACTTGAACTAAATCATCACTGAGTATGGAATTTACATTTAAGGAATTTAGGAGAAGCCCTTATCTCGAGTAACTTTCAGTTCTAATCATACTACAGAGGTAAGCAACTGTTGTGACATGAGTTTTGCCCAGGGACTCTTATTGATGGAGTATGGTGTGCTTACCTAGCCTGGAAATTAAACCCTGGTCTGCTGTGTTAAAGTCAGTGGTGTTAACCACTGCACTAAATCATTTGAACCTGATCTGTGCCTAAATGAATACCCAATAAATATTTTTAAATGACATCATGTAAATGATCACATATTTAATTATGGTGTTTACATGCTCTCAGATGCATTTATTTTTCAGTTTGAAATGTTTTTGAAAACTTGAATGTTTTGAGAATAGCCATGTCCCAAACAAGGAAGCTGAGGCATTGTTCTGGTCATTGTGAGTGTTCACAGGAGCTTCATCATTCTAACTATGTTAAGTACATCAGTAGATGAATCATCTGAATTGAAGATCAGCACAAAGCTGTGTGTGCATGTGTGAGTGTGTCTGTGTTGTGTGTGCACATGGGGTGGAAGGTCATTGAATTGTAGAGAACAGGAGGATTCTGGGAGGATTTGGAGCAGGCTGCTCACATGCTGCTAGCTCTGGCATCTGGCACACACACAAACACATACAAACGCAGGATTCCACTGCTTCACTGAACACACTCCATTCAATGTCCATGGAGACCAGAGGAGTTTTACTGCACTGTAAGTTGAGTAGAAATTATTTCCACATTTTTTTTTACTTTTTGTTACAGAGATATTGCAACCAAAGTCATAATAGTGCTAGAACTTGTCATTCAGTACTTGTTGAAAGAAGCTCTACTAGTGCTTTTTTTATTTTAACAGCCATTGTATCTCCCGTGTCTCTCATAGAGTAGAGGATTTGCATAAATTAAAGTCTTTGGTAGTCTCATTTAGTGCTTGTCTGTTGTGGTTTGTGCTTGTTCATCATAAGTAAACAGTGCTTGGTGTTTTATTAATATAGTGCATTAAAGTTTCAGCAGAGTCTTAGGTGATGGCTTTGTGCTTATTCTACTCTGTTGATATGTGAAGCACATTCAACATGCTGAGGTTTTGAACCAGCCAGCCGATTGCGGGCAAAAGCCACTAGATGGATGTCATTTGGCTGTATTTAAATGCAAATGAAAACTCTCTCAGTCTCTCTGCGAAGGCTCTGTCTCCTGGCTGCAGACATGCTTATATTGTTGAAATCTGAATGGCTGCTTTGTTCTACAGCAACTGCAATATTGTTCAGACCCCGAAGCAGCTTCACTCTCATGAGAACAAAACAATGCACCCATGCATTTCTAATGCTTTGATTTTATGAAACATGGTAAATTTCTTACTTGTGGAGCCTGCATTTTGCTACTCCATTCTAGTAGGTATGCTCTCAAATCTCAGTGAATTCAGAGTATATTTAAAATTATAAAAATGTATTTATGGTAATATAATGGCCATTCTAAATGTGAGTGAGATGACTTTTCATATTGCAGTATGGTAGGGCTGTATGCTAACATTGATAACATTGCACTGTAACATCCTTTTTTCTGTGTATTTTGATTAATTGAGAAGTCTTGTAATGCATTGAATATTTTCTTAATATTGCAAAATAACTGAAATCATTTGGAAGTTTACATTTGTTGGGGTTAACTCAATCTGTGTGGTGTGGCCCTAATAGAAAAATTCAGCAACAATTTTGACATATTTTTCTGTAGCCTGATGTCCTACTAAAGAGGACAATTGTGAAAACATGAAAAGTGAGCAGACATCATATTTTTATTTTGTGTTGAAGTTGTGGTTTATTTAAGTTAAATACACAGTGCAAAGTGTTAAAAGGCGCTCTTTATTTACAAACCGAAACTGCAGACTCATGCTCCTAAAACAACTTAGTATCTCAGTCAATGTTTCTGAACTGACGTACACTTCTGCTACAGTTTGCCTCACCACATGGAAGGCCTTGCTTGTGTAAAGGCAGGGACTACAGGAGGCATGACATATGGGGTCTGGATTTGAGGCAGGTTGACTTCTGCACCCCATGATTTGTGGCTTATCGTATCTGTCACTTTCTACATCTGTGTCCATGGTGTAAAACAGCATTTTGCATATGGTCTATATGGCCTGCTATCTTGATCAAAAATGAATTTAGCATTCTAGGTTCTGCTGAACATCTATTTTGGTAGGACTGTGGATAGATGATACACATTGTCAGAAGTGTTTTAAAATATTTTTAAAATATTTGTTTTGCCATAACCTTAACTAAATGACATTAACTTACAGTACCATTTGTTTTATGAACAACAAGGACAAAAATTATATAGCCTTATGTTACAAATTCTTTTGTTATAATTTGCTCTTGTCTAAATCTGAAGTTGATGTAGGCACAGGAGATACAGCACTTCCTGTATGTGCTGTATGTGGATCAAAACCATCTTCATCACAGCCTTTCAGACAAGAAACAATATTTATATTTAGAATGTTTTGAAATTTTCATATACAGAACCTGTAATAGTCAAAAGTAACAGTTAATTTGTATGCATAATTTTATCCCACATCTTAGCTGTTGCTTTTAGTTTCCTCTATGGGTATCTTACTCAAACCCTTAGCATCAAACAAAACATCTACTCTCCAATGTGTTCATCCCAAACTGAGCTGTTTTTGCAGATTTGTCTCAAAATCAGAAACAAAAAAGTAACAAAACTTTAAACAGAACTTTTTCTTTCTGTTTAACTTTTGATAATGGTGATGTAAAAGCTTGAGCCCTAAAGTTAGACCCAGTGTACAAGTGTTCTGTAGTGATATATTCTAGAAATATTTCTCAAATACATATATATATATAGCCCCCCAGCCTATTATAGATTGAAAATAAATTGAATCCATTGATCAGGGCACCAGATTCCTTTAAAATAACAGTTGGAAAGAATCAGTTAAGAAGAATGAATCAATCTTTCCACCAGCAAGCACAACTAGATGAAAAGCAAGTGCCACGCAAGCTGTGAAAACTGCTACATACGTCCTGATATATGATGGCCCTTGCAGTGTATGGAGTTTATGTTGTGCTTAAGCTTATACTCTGAATGTAACACTAAATGTAGTTTAGTTAAAAGTGTTCGTCTGCTCTTGCTAGAAATATATTTCTAATCACACTTCTGACGGAAGTGCTCAAATTAATCTGGTCTTTTATAGCTAAATCTCCAATCTCCAGGCCTCTGTGCTTGCCCTCTTGCACCAGATTTTTTTCAGATACTAACAATCTCATAAATTGCCTGCATTTAATTTGGTGTATTGCCAGCAAAGGGATTATTTTAGTTATTAATCCCAAAGTCCAGTTATATCAGTGTGCAGTGTGAACATTTGAGTGAGAAATGCCAGTGTTTCCATCTGTCCTCTCTCCCAGTCACTCTTTCTGAAATTACTCCCTGTCTGTCACTGTTTTTTTTTTTCTTTTTTTCAGCTTATTTAGCTATTTTGGTCAAATATATGGATATTTAATGTTTCTTAATTTTTTTTAAACTGTTTAAAATATATGCCAACTTTCTTATAATCAAAGCATCACTGGAATCATGGAAGTCAAGAAGAAATACATTAAAGATTTGTTCAGAATATGTCATTATTATTTTTGTTTACTGAATGATTTTTTTCTTTTTTTATTTATTTATTTATTTATTTATTTTTTTTTTTTTTTTACCTTTTTCCCCCCTAAAATTGTTTTAGTGTTTAAATTTTCCAAAATAAGAAATAATAGGAGTTTGAGTGTCAGGGAGATAATTTTCAGTTCTACAGTATGTACGGTAAAAAAACAAATCACTTAAAATGGACCTAAAATCTTAAAATAACAAATACATTTATTTCTTAATAAAACACACTGTGTGTGACAATAGTCTTCAGACAACGTTTCCCACTCTTCTTGTGAGAGATCATGGTTTACACCAAGTGAGATGACTAGACTACTGATTGATTTTAACACTCTTCCCATCAGCAGAATTATTTCACTTTGTTATAGTGTGTTAGGTTTAATTTCTTCTATCATTGCAGGCCATATCATTCCAACAACAGTAACAATATGATTTATTACGCCACCCTAATGAGAAGTGTTGTTTCGATGAACACCTTACAGATGAGAAGATTGTCATAGATCTCACAGACAATAGAATGAATGCAGACGTCATTAAAAGAAGAAATTTTTCCCCATTTCCCTTTTCTGTCTTTTTGTAGATATCCAGGAGTTTTATGAGGTGACCCTGTTGAACACTCAGAAGAGTAGTGAGCAGAAGCTGGAGGAGGTGAACCACATGGCAGAGCAGTGGGAACATTCGACCATTAACTCATCAACAACACACCCACAACCAGCCTGCACACAGCCAGAGGTAAGAGATAGGGGATACTTGGACATATGCATGTTGCCTGGTCTTTACAGATTGCACATATGGTGGATGGATTAAGAATCTTTCAGATGTACTGATCAAACTCAGTTCCGCTTGTGTAAGTGAGGAGGTAGTCCCTGTATGGTCGCAGTTTACTGCTCTGATCCTTGCAGCACACCTTCATATGCCTACTATAACTGAAGTCTGTCAGTCTATCTTTCCAAACTAGTTTTAATCACAGCCACATGCACTAAATGCACAAAATTTAATTAAACCAAATGTTAATATTAATTCTACATGAATAAAATTGAACAATACCTTTCGTACATGCACCACTAAAGAGATTTTGATGGAAATTAGTCAGTGTCATGCCGGGTCGTTGTGTCAAGCCTGCTTTTTGTGTCATGCCTCGTCCTTGTCATGTGCTCATGAATTTATTTATTTATTTATTTTTTGCGCCAAGTGTCCTTGTTTACCTCCTGTGTCCTGCCACTGCACGTACAAGCTCCTCAAGTTCACAAATGCATCTTATTTCCCTCAGGCATGTAAGGTTGTCCAGTATTGAGTAGTTGGTCATTTTGCTAAACCTTATATTAGGTTTGTGGTTTTAGTTATTGTATTTGTCTCTAGATCAAATTATCCATTATCTGTATTTTGTTCTAATGTATGCTTATTTGTATTTCCTGTATCTCTCTTGTTCATGTTTCTGTGTTTTCTAGTTTGCATGGGTTTCGTGTTTGTTTTTAATGACCACTTTAGCTCTTTAGCTGGTTTACATTCATTGCCATGTTCATCATGCCTCAGTGACAATCAGCAAGAAATAAAGCGTAAATCGACAACAAAGTCCAAGGAGATTGATGCAGAGATTTGAATAACACAGCACCCAGACAATACTGGCAAATAAATAATATCAGAAATCGGGTAACATGGTGGCTGCCACAGCCTATGAGAAGTTTGATATGTTCTCCATGTGTCTGTGTGGGTTTTCTCCAGGTGCTCTGGTTTCCTCCCAATGTACAAAAACATGTGTGTAGATGGACTAGCTATTAAAAATGTCTGTATGTGTGAGGCTATGAATGAATGTGTGAGTGTATTGCCCTCTGATGGCCTGGCCTCATGTCCAGGGTGTGTTCCTGCCTTGTGCCCTGTGATTCAGGGTAGGCTTTGAACCCCCTGTGACCCTGAACAAGATAAAGTGGCTGAGGAAAATAAATTAATCAATGAATATCACTGGTTTTAATTACCTAGATATGGTCATTTTTTGACATTGGAATGCACCACTTGAAGTGCTAGTAGAGCTAGGATGTATCAAAGCTTGAAACTCGTCATCATCACCTAGAGAACTTAGTCTGGATAGCAATGAATCTCCACTACAGGAAGCCACATTATCTCTTTGTCTCAGACTTTGTTTTTGGCATGGCTGGTTGTGTTATTATTGTTGTGCAGTAGCATGTATAATCTAAGGCTCTGGTTTTTTACTTGTAAGTATGAGCAAAGTTGTCACGTTGAAGAGAGAAAAATAAACTGCTTGCTCCTGAGTTTTAGAAAAAAAAGTCATGACAATGCCCAGAGGTCTTGAGCAAATAATTGGCCTTGCTTAATTGGATGCAGTGTAGTAAAGTCTATAAAATGTTAAATGAGCACACTAAGAAAGGCCTGTGTGAAGAAATGTTCATGCTTAATCTGTATGTCTAATAGTTATAGTGTGAATTATGCGAGTGTTGTCCTTTTTAAATTTAGAATTCACGTCTTACAGTTTCAGCACTTTAATACAGCCTGTTTGTTTCATGATTAAAAGATACTTATAAGCTTTTACATATTCACATAAAATACAAATGTGGTTAGTGTGTCATGAAAAGATATTACAATATTAATAATACTAACAATCATTGAGAAAGGCATATATTCAAACGTCTTCTTTCTATTATTATTATTATTTATTTATTATTATTTTTTTTTCCTGTAGCTGACACCAGGTACAGTAGCCTTGCTTACAGCTATAAGAAACACATTCTCCCATTAATGAACTTTGGTTTATTGGGAGTAGAATATCCCGTAACTTACTAATTTAACTCTACTGTATTAGGCTTTGAATTAACTGTTGGATCATATGTATTATTTTTTCTTAGTTACATGGTGCAGAGTAACAAATACTTGAATAGTGATTTCAGTGCCCGAATACTGAAATGTTTAACTAACTACCAGTGCACGTTCCTATCACACAGACATGTTTAAATATTTTGGGTTTTTGCTTCTTTGAAGTGTAGCTTATTTATGAAGGTAGAATGAGAAGCTGCTGCAGAAGTTGTACCAACTTCTTTTTCTGTTCAGAATTTGTCTCCTGACAACCTCCTCGAAAACAAAGAGTAAATTTCATCACCTCTCTCTGCCATCCCTACTTTAACACAGCTCTTATTTCATTTTCCACCATGAAATATTCTCTCTTATAGCATCCTAAAAGTTGCGAGGAACTTTAACATCCGTTAAACATTAACATTTAACATTTAAAGCTTTTTTTGCCTTCACTGCCTGTCTGTGAGTGTCTTCTGCAGTGATGTATGTTCGGAAAGCAGGAAAGCTACATTCTAATTAAGGAAAACAGAAGCAGCACTGGCTCTTTGAGGTGTACAAATGGCTGCATCTGTAAACCTGACACAACTGCTAAACAACACTCTCTGTTCTCAGAGGACCCTTTCTGAGCGTTAGCAATAGGACTGGACCAAGATGTTTATGAGTTGCATAAAATACCTTATGTACTGCTGTTTACATGGTCAGTCTCAGTTTTTGCAGTTATAATTATTTTAATATTTCTGTATATATTGTGTTATGTCCTCTTTACTTTTAAGAGTGCCACTCTTTTTTAAAGTATTTAAATATATATACATTAGTAATTTTAAAGTCATCCATGAATTTTTAAAGTTGTTATAGTTACTAAAATGTTAACACAATAAATCATAATAAGTCTTAAGCCCACTTAAATTAATTTTTTTGTTATGAGCCTGTGACAGTAGGCTTGCTTGTAAATAGCAAGAGGTTCCACTGTTGTTTTTTTTCTTTCGATACAGCCGAATATATTTCTAGCTACTTTATAGCCTTGGATTTACTTATCACTGAAGTAGGTAGAGTACGAGTAATATGAGTAACATCAGCACTGGAGAACGCCTGTGAGAGACTATACTAGACAGCACTCATGGGAGAGATACAGATAAATCAATAAAATGCTGTAGTGCTCTGGAGCTAGTGAGCTACATTTGCAGAGAAGAAACACACGACTACCAGAAAATGTTTCATGTTCAGGTTCAGGAACATGAACCTTGAACAGTCCAGATAATATTTACTTGTAACACATGGTAAGCTTAGTTTCACCGCACTAAACCATGGCAGTCAAACTGATCATATCTTATGCGTGTATACATATTTTGTTTGTGTGTAAATGGCTATAGTCAACCAAGATTCACCTTGCTTTCCATACGTTCAGGAGATGTGATTATATATTGTGCATTCATGATTAATGCAACCAGTTTCTGATGGGACAGTGATTATTTTAGAGGTTGTCAAAGTTGAGAGAGTGTTTTCAAACATGTTTTAACAAACTGATTAGTCACCTTTTTTTGTGGGTCACACTTTTCTTGCTTTTTGTAAACTTTAACCTTAAAGTTTTTTTTTACATTTTTAAATAAGTGCATTGGCAGATATTTCATGCACACTCTATATATTCACTGGCTGAAAATAATTTAAAAAATATTGTTTTGTGATATAATTTTAAAGTCTGGCATTGTTTGATGCCTATTCTGCCATTTTAACCACTAGGGGGGGCTAACTCTGTGTGTACTCTTCACCCCAGCACATTCTCTCACACTCTCAGAGGACTAAGCAGCCATACCTTGATTTTTGTTTTTAATAATATCATTCAATAGGATGCCAGACCTTACACATGTAGAACACTGCAGCTTAAAAGTAAACAATTCCATAACCATGTAAGAGTCTTTATAACTTATAAACAAATATAAAACTATAACAAATAATCATATTTATAAAAATGAGGCAAGAACCAGTGATGCTGTTTAACACACCAAAAACTTCTCCAGGTTTTCACCAATAGGAGTCAAAACAGCATTTTCTGGAGAACCAGGAGTCTGGTTTTCAGCTTTTGTATGCAGTCACACACATTTTTGTAAGGTAAATAGATGCAGGTATGAAAGATTTATCCAATGCAATACATGCCATGATTCAATTTAATTCTGATGTCAAAAAAAAAACAAATCATTATTTTTATTCTGTCATTCCAGCACAATGGTTTTGACAGAGGCCTGTCTCCCATGCAGCATGTGTGATCAGTGTTAAACAGGCCATGCATGCTATGTAAAAATAGCCCAGGGACAAACATGGCAAACAGCTCAACAGAGGATCAGCGCTGATAGGTGGCCTGGAATGGGGTTATTTTGGCACTTTTTAATTGCTCACTAGTCTTGCCCTTAGTCTTGCACCTATTATGATCTTTCCCTTGCCTCAAGACAGTGGTTCCCAAACTTTTTCTGCCGTGACCCCCTTTTGTAGATGAGAATATATTCTGTTTAAGATATGCCTCCATCATATTTTCTTGTTTTCCCTTTGGAAGTTGTGGCTTGAGAAAACTCATCATCAAAACTCATCATTGAGAAAACTCATTTTTCTTTATGGAACCAAAAGCGGTTCTTTTATGGCATTGCTTAAAGAACCCTTTGTAGCATCTTTATTTTTAAGCGGGCACCAGCATGTCATAAATTAACACACAAAGCAATTTGAGGCAAGTGTGTTGTGGTTTGCATGATGCTATTAACTGGGGCATAGTTTTCTATTATATGTGTGGTACATTAACCTTGTAATTCCTCTTCAAAAGGGCATGAATTTCAGACTCCAAACATGTTTGGTTTACTGCTTAGTTGGAGAACATGTAAATGTATTTATTTCATTGAAGTATTACTTTGTTAACAACTAATCAGTTACTGGACTGATAATGTTTGTTTTAACTTTCTTTACTCATGGATTTCAGTAAAAACTTAATTTACATTTGCAGTTCTGTACTACTTTGTTTTAGTGTTAGTTTCCGATGTGTACTGGCCCCAGAGACATACGTCGCTAAGCGTGTAACGGCTTAGAACTTAACTAAAAATTCTTATGTAGCTGATAAGAGAAGAAAGCTTGCATTACAGTCAGCATTGTCTGCGGCCCTGTGCTACAAACATTTCATATTTTGGCCAATTCAAATGCAGAGCGTCTTTTATTTATTTGAAAAAAACATCATGGTCAAACTTTTTAACAAAACCACTTTTGTGTTTTGTTCAATGCACAGGTGATAGAGAAGAACCACGTTGAACTGAGTGTGGAGGAATCAGCAGCTGACAACAACACAAATGCAGAAGTGAGTGCTGTTTTCTGCCATATGTTGTGGCCAATACAAGCACTAAACTAATGCAAAGGCCCACACAAACAGCCACACTAATGCTAGACTAAAGACTACCACATCACTTACTGGTGTAATATATGCAAAACAAATGGACACATGATTGCTGTTGAGTATGGATAAAGCTTCACACCTCCTCATCCAGTGTAAAAAGCAACAGATTGTGAGCCTGCAGTGTTTACAGTGGGAACAGCCTTTGCAAAGCAGCCTGAGATGTTTCTCCAGATGCTGTTTTCTGTAGATTCTTTTTTTGGTGGATGCTTATTGGAAGGGATACGAAATTTGTTTCTTATTGGTGGCTTTCTTAAGAGTTCCTGTACCAGGCTGTAATCTCATCTCACTTGATGCACTCATACATTTTTTGCTGCTAACAATTAGGTAGCTGAAATACTAATTGGTACTTTGACTGCATTTTAAAAACCCATAGTCTTATATCATTTCTAATCTGCATTTACTATTATCTACTATGCATATGATGAAATACTATGAGAAAATGTCCATCATTGAACCTGTTGACTCAAATGTTTCACTGTGCCCTGAGAGAGATTGTCCTCACTACTTGTCTTTAGCTTAGGAACTGGATTTCTCTAAAGCTGCTTTGCGACAAAAGCAGTTGTAAAAAGCTCTATTCTACCACATTTGAAGTGAACTGAAATAATTTTTCTATACATTATTCTTTCTCATATTCACACATACACACGCGCACACACATTTTTAATACGCATACTCACACTGAGCTCTGTTAATTACTAAACACTAAACAGCATGTCATCAGCAGCAGGCCTGTGGAGTGTGCAGAGGAACAAACAAGTTCTCCAGATTTAGAGAAGCATTTTGTTTCATTTAAAACATCTGCCTCGGCACTAACAGCTCGTTGTTTATCTCCTGTCTTGCAGGTGTGGGTGGAACATGTTTTTGCTCCGATGATTGTGAAACAAATGCTTTAATTTCCATCATGCCACAGGCATGGGCATGTGTTTTATATATCTATAGCTCACTTTGTCTCTTTTGCTGAAATGTGGTTAGTTCGGAGGATTTGAAATTTGTTAAGTTGATGGATACAGGCATAATGGAATTATGACATAATGTAATATGCGGCTAATGTGGGGCATTTTGTTTCTAGGGAAGACTTGAGAGTACTGCAGTGTGTGTGTGTGTGTGTGTGTGTGTGTGTGTGTGTGTGTGAAAGACAGAGAGAATAAGCTGTAATTAGTGAGCTGATGCACTGTGTGGATCCTAAGAAACTGGCTGGCTTTGACATGTAGCCCAGCAGTGTGACTGATGCTTCTGGTTGAGAGGCTGCAGTCTATGCTATTAGCGTGTTACTAATGATCGAGGATTGAGCTGTGTGTGCACTCGTGTGCAAATCTGTATTGTGTGTGTATGTGTGTGGTTGCCATTTGGATTCTTCTCTGTAGTTTGACTCTTTACCAGGAGGCGTGTGGATCTGCAGTAATTGCCACCTCTTGCCCACACACACAGCACTGATGCCTTCACTGCTCACACCCTGCATCAGACACACGTGTACAGACACAAATATACACAGATACACATGCACATAATATATGAATATACGAATATATACAAACATACTGTATACATGTTAGAGACCACCTTTCATTTAATTTCCCATCATCTTCCATGTATCTACGCTAGTCCTAGATACAGTCTATATTTGTAGAACTACAAAACGGAAGCTACAGAACAAAATAAACTGCAGTGAGGAATTCATAATGAGTATATATTCAAGGCACGTAATTTAAAAACAAGTTTGTGAATATACTTGTATATACATCACACTTCCATCTCTCTCACTGTCTCTCTCTCTCTCTCTCTCTCTCTTTCTCTCTCAACTGCAGAGGCCAGCTGTACTGAATGCTTCAGCTGTTTGTATTTGTTTCATTCTCCTTTTCACCTCATGCTCCCTTAATTCTAACAGGTCAAAGCATTATATTTTTCGACAGCCACCTGTTTTAGGTATATCTTGGTTAGGAAACACAAAGTACCAACACATTTTATCGGAACTGCAGGCAAACACAATGCCATATCGATCTGAAGCAGTGCCAACGCATGTCATACAATATTCACATGACACTGTTGCTTGAGGTACTTGTCCTAAAAACACACACATATATACACACACTCTGGGTCAAGGCTTTTTGCCTCATTCAAGCCCACTGATGCTAGTGTAGTGACTAGTTGTGTGCTGTTGCTGTTTGTCTGCCTCCTATAGAAAATGAGCTTACAGAATAAGAGCATTTATGAGGAAGGCCCAGTGTTATTGTTTGTTACTGTGGATAAGAAAGCATGGTGTAATTTAATATGAAATTTGAAAAGGAGGTTCATTAGGAATAGAATATAACTTGGTTATTTTTGTGCATACACTACAGAAAAGGCTTACATTTAAACCTCTTTTTTTTTTTACACCAAAGCCTGTCAATACACTATATAATTAAAATGATATTATTAATTACATATATTTGAATATAATTGCATACATGTTATATAAAAATAACAGTAGTAACTTTAGTCTAGACAAGTAAGTCATTTTATTTTCTGTATAGAAATGTTTGTTGCTTTTGGTCTTTGTCTCTCTTTGCTTTTATTTTGAAAATGGCACAAACAGAGCTGCCTTTACTGACTAATGGTACTTGTAGACTCGTTTTTAATTATGGTAGGCTAAGCTTCTCTGTCGCTGGCCTCAAACTGCATGCTGAGAAAGAATAACAGTAATTCAGCTTACTCTAAGTTGAACTACCAAGGTGTTGAATTATCCATTTCCTGTTTGAGTGCACAGATTTGTGGTAGTGGTGTTTCTGAGTTTCTGTGATAATCCTAGCAAAGAGGATCATTTTATTTACTTTAATAGATACTGTACAGGGTTAGAATCTCCCCTGCTTGTTAGATATTTGAATCTTGTTAAAACAGTACTAAAGGTACATTCAAAATCATACTAATATGTCATTGTCCAGACAATGTGCAAAACATGTCACAAAATAAAATCTGTCTGTTTTTGTGGGAAAATGTTTGTGGTCTGAAGGAAGTTAAAACACTCTGTCTCCATAATGTGATCACTTAAAGCAGCTTCCAGATCCATCTGCTGAACAGCTTAGTGTGTGTGTGTGTGTGTGTGTGTTTATGCGCGCATGTGTGTGTAGAGTGGCCATTGCATGACTGTATCTGTGTGACTGAATGCAGAAATGAAAGCAGTGATAAAGGTTTTTTTTTGCGATGAACTGGAGCCAGAACTGACTGAACACATCAAGTCCAGACAGCAGGTAAGACACTAATAAATGCTGGGATAGACACAGCTGAATGTGTTGGACACAAATGTTGGAACCTCATTAGCCTTTTATAAAAAAAAAACTGTAAACTGTAAAACATTCATTAATATTTGGTTTATGTGTGTATGTGTATATATCTGTCTATAGATAGATAGATAGTCATTAACGTTCTTAATGTTTTTTCCATGCCATGAAGATTTAATGTTGGGCCAAACTATAAGGCCCACAATTACAGCAAATGATAACATGCAAATAGTTTAACAAAAATAGTTTTGACTACATTTTCTGATAATTGAGTATACGCAGTTGTTTTGTTTAGTTAGTATGTAAACAATGTGATCTAACAAATCTAACATTCTGGATTTACTTCAGTTTAGATTGTAAACTATATATGTATACTTTATTTGTAATAATCAGCTGTGCTTTATTGCTGCAGTGCTTATTGATCACAAATTCTGATCTGAATGAGTATACATGCTCAGCCTGTGTAACCAACAAAGGAAACTGTGTGCATCTTGATTTTGCTTTTGCCAGTGGAGGTGTATGTGCTGTAACTCTATTGGAAGCTAATGTAAATGTACAGCTTTCTTTATCTGAGACCTAGTAGTGGGCCTTTTGGTTTACTGATTTCCTGCTGTATTTTTTTATAATATTTTTGCTATTTGAACTATGTGCCGCTACTGGTTGATTATTTGCTTTACTTTGAATTTGATGTTTAAGCTACCTCTTGCTGTGTGTAGCAGGCAGCAGCATAAATCAGCTTTTACTGCCAATAGTTTTTCCATTTACTGTTGTCCTCTTTGCCATGATAATATCCAAAGCAGATGTGATGGCTTAAGATAGGAAGATATCCAGACAGATTCATGGAGCAGTGTGTATTACTGTGTTTCTTATTCTTTGCAGTTTGGAGTTAAGAGGTCAGGTTCTGTATATCTTTGCAGTTTGTACGGTAGTGTTGCACAATTTACAAGCAACATGGCCTCAGCTCTGCCTTTTCAGTGCTGCACAATATGTTGATCAGATTAGGGGCTTTTTGGGTGATATTTAGGCTGTTTGTGTGGCTCCAGTTTGCAGCAAATTGCTCACTGAGAATGTGCAAACCTAGAGAGAGAATGGCAAAGAAAGAAGGGGACTAAGAGGAATGCAGAATAACCTCACCTCACTATCATTCATGCCTGAAGCCTCAGGGGTCTGTAAAAAACCTCAGTGCTGTGTGTGTGTGTGTGTGTGTGTGTAAAGGGAGCTCCCTGACTCTGCGGGGAGATATTGCTTTCAAATTAAAACTTTGTTTTAAAATGCAAAGACGCTATAGACCTTAAGGCTTATTATAAATAAGTTGTTTTAAAACAGATTCAGGCCATTTGTTCCTTATTTCATTCAAACTAATTTGCAATGTTTCTGCATTGTAGGCTCATTCTTCTCCTTGCCTTTGCCTTTTTAGCTCAGGAAAGAAGCAGGCTGTTTGGGTATTCTCATGGTGCAGAACTTTGCCAATATTCCTATTATTTATTTATTTATTTAGGATATACTCAAGGTCAAACATTGCCATTCAGACAGTCTTTGAAATCTGTTTCAGCTGTGCAATGGGCCCTGTAGGATCTCCACTTCCAGCCATTGATTTCTCTGCAGAGCTTCTATGTCTTGTCTCAGCCTCTGATTATTAAAGGTGGAAGACCACCAAAGAGCCCTTATTGTACATTTTTATTAATCTTTGGGGGCTGCTTAAATATAGGGGATTCTTGCAATATCATTGTTGAGGAGTGTAGCTAATACTCTAATATTAAAAGAAGAACAAACTTTTCTTTGATGGGTGCTCAGAAGTTAATGTGAAGCACATTCTTTAGACTTACAGAATTCTTTCAGTTGCATTGCGTGTTGCTCCATAGACAACAATGGAAAACAAACCACAGTAGGATTCTTTTAAAAGACATTAACTAGACATTGTCTTTCCATTCTCTATTAATCCCTGAATGTACAATTTAGCAAAGGTTTCCTCACTGTTCACTAACTCATTGGGCTGTTTTCATGCTGGAAAAAGTCTGGTGTTTGTACTCAATAAATGAGAAACAAATAAAATGGTGTGGGCCTAAAAAACAAAACATTACTCCAGCCAATCAGAAACAGGCTGTGCTTGTGCTTGTGCACAGGGGAAGGGAAGGAGTAGGGCTGAATTCATTATCAAGGCATTATCAAAGATAGATGTCTGAGAAACTGACTTTTAGATTCTATAGCAACCTCAGACCTTTGAAAAGCATGAAAGAAGATGAGGACATTGCTCAGTTTCTGCTCCATAAGTGGGTACCATTGACTTATGTTTGCTGTTTCACAGATACAGCAAGTTGCATTAATTAACTTGAAATGGACATCTAAATAGCTAATTTTGCATAAAATACACACACATGATGAATCCATAATCGTATACAGCATCTTTAATCTTCCATGAAAATATAGAAACTTACCTTTCCCTAAAACCATTTTTGGCTTTTGATTTCAGGCTCCAACATACAAGTAAAAACATTATTAACTAATAATTCCATATTTCACCCTCACTCCCACCTATTATGTAAAAGCAGATACTTGATGCTATGTGTCACTCTGAAATGTAACTCTCTTGTGAATGGGAAAGCTAAATTGCTGTGAGTGGGCAGTGTGACATCACAACCATAAAAAACAAAAAAACAACAAAAATATATATATATATATATATTTGCAATTATGACAGAAAACATTTTGAAAAAAATATTTAAATATTACATAAAAATGTGGTTTTTTTTCCAAGACACAAGCATTTTAACATGCAAAAACATGCCCACACACACACACACACACACAGAGAAACACACAGATGCATATCTCCAAGGGCAGAGCACATGGGAGGCTGGGGCTGCTGTGGTGAGAGGCGGGGAGGTAGGGATATGTGAGAGTGGATTCTCTGTGCAGTCGTCTACTCTGAAGGAGGTGGGACGCTCTGTGTTTGCAGCAGCAGCCTCCCTTTCTCTCTCCCTCTATTTCCCACTCTATCGCTCTCTCGCGCTCTCTCTCTCTCGCTCGCTCGCTCTCATGCTCTCTGTTTGAAAGGCAACTGTCCCGTGTGGCTGTGTTCAGCCTGAGCTGCAGCGTGTGCTCCTGCTAACATGATGCGTGCTTCCACTGCTGCTGCTGTTGCACGTAGCTGTGTGGAGGAGTGCTCCAGTCTGTGGCAGCCTGCCGGGCTCCGTTGACGCTAGCCTTCTGTCTGTGCCTTAGCTTTTCTCTCCTCTCCTCTACTCTCCTCTTCCATCCTCCCCACTCTACTCCACTTCACTCCTTCCCGTTCCTCTGTTCAGACTCAATTAGTGGCCATGAATGGAAATCTCAGCTGAGCTGTTTAGCTCATAATGGATTGCCTATGTATTGTCACAACTAAGGTAAGGAGCAACGTGAGCGAGAGAGGCAACTGGAGTGAGAGTGATTGAGCGAGTGATGCAGAGAAAGAGAGGGAAGAAGCTCTTTGTGAGCTGTCAGCTTCTGTGCATTTGTCATAGCTGCAGTGTATTGCTGTGTGGAAATGTTGCTATGGAGTTTGTGTATGTATTATGTCTGTGAATTCTGTGTCTCTTACGTGGATTTGAATTTGACTGCTTGTTTCTTTCTTTTTCTGTGCATCTTTAAATATGTGTATATGTGTCCATATGTACAGGTGCGGCATTCTTTATTGTTGACTCGTATTTGCTATCAGTGGAGGAACTTATGAGAACTCAGTGTTGACAATCAGTAGCCACTCTTATATGCTGTTAGCACTCTTGGGCAGTAGGGCTAAATGAATAATTGCAGTTTGAAAGAGTACAATTCTCAACTCACATGAGCTACAATAGTATTTTGTCTTACTAATATAACACTTCTTTGCTTCATATATAGAACATAAGCATATTTATATCACAGTTGCAGTATTGTTCCGATAAACCACAGGTTTCATCAGATTGTTTGGCCCTCTTAACGGTGTTATAGACTTTTCAGCCTTTGTTTTGGGGTTTTGATTTACTTTGTTGTCTCCAATATGTGTGAGGTGTCTTCCAGCTGTTCATCCATATACCATACTGAAGGTATATGGCCATGTGTGTACATGTAATATAGAAGAGCTGTAGCTATTACTTTCTAACAGCATGTATTTCATTGAGGTGTACAGTGTGAGCGATGAGAAACAGAACTGCTGTTTCCTCCCACTCAACACATACTTGTATACTGAGCCCATTCACTCAGAGAGAGAGAGAGAGAAAGAGAGAGAGAGAGAGAGAGAGAGAGCTTAATACCTGCTGCGTGTTACCTGAGTCTCTCTATCTTTGTTTCCTGAGTATTCTGAGAGCTGAAACATGAATGCTTACTTCCATGTTTGTTTGATGTGTGTTAAGAAAACCCCACTGATGCTAATGTAAACATTGGAATGCACATTCTGAGTGTACCATCTGAAAGGAATTTCTAATGCTGCTGTTTTTAAATAGCGATTATACTGCGAGAGGGGCTCTCTCTCTGTTTAAACCTCAACCATGTTGTTGGAGGCAGTGTAGGTATGTGAAGCACTTGTGTAAAGTATTGTGCTCAGTAATATGCCATATTTGTGCACTGTGAGATACCATGCACATCTGGCCTGAACAGAGAGGACGAGGATGTGGAGACTCGAACTGTGACTTCTCATAGCACACTATAAACTAGCAGTTGGATTTTTTAGAGTGCTAATTTGCATATTAACAACCAGTGATATTTTGTGCAGCCTTACAGTGCTTTAGGATTCAACAAAATGGCTCAGAGAATAAAACACTCAAAAAGACTTTCATACAACTAGAATCTGAAGTAAATGTGCATTCAGAATCACTGGAACCACTTCAAGTAATTATGCTGCTTAGCATGGCAATGGCTTCTTTGTTAGGCTATCACTAGTCACAGACAACATTTGTGAAGGGCCATGTTTATAGCTGAATAGTTTGTGTTTCGAGACAGCATGACCATTTCTTAACACATCCAAGTATTCTACTCAACTCTTAAAATGTTTTACAGTTCATAAATTGATGTTCTTCCAATATTTTGTGTATAATTTGAATGAAGGAAAAACATGACTATTTTTTACTCATGCATATTTGACTAGTGCAGAACTAAATGACTGATTGAGTATGCTGTGTGACATGAATGTGCTGTAGTAGTTTGCTGATTATTTGTGAACTTTAAATATCAGAATATTCACTCTGTACGATTACATATTTTTACATTGCCATAAAAAAAACCCATAATACACTCAACCCATTATTTACTTCAGTTTGATTAGATTCTCATTGCTAGGGTCACGGTTCCATATTCCCATTTTACTAGTAAGACTGGATTTTGGAGGTGAGAGGAGATTGGTGTAAAACATGTGTGCTGCAGTGTGTTATTGATTGGTGCAGGTATCTTTGCAAATTTGCTTTTCAAACAAGGAAGTAACATTAGGTGGTACAATTAATAGAATGTTAGTTTTGTACAGTGCATAGTGATATTTCCACAGTGGGCATTGTTATAGTGTTGCAACATGATATCACAGTTTTGCAATGCATTGTTACGCACCTACAATATAATGGTATCACAATGTGCTTTTACACTCCTGCTATTGTTTCTAGAATTCACATTTTGGTGTGTGTTATTTAATGATGCATTTAATGAACTGAAGTCTTGGTTAAATTTTAAATGAGTGTTTTGGATCCTAAAGATGATAGAGGGAGTTTACACTTTAAAATATCAGTGAAATGTGTTTGATTGAAAAGTATGCATCACCATAATATATATTACATGAAGTCATATTGCCAAGTGTAAGTTAAATGCTATAACATGGCATTTAAAATATATTTATTATACAAAATTTAAATACATTTTACTTTTTTTTCAGTGTAGTGTATTGCTTTTGTCTAAAGTGATTATTGCTGGACTGCCTCCCGGGCCGGCTTAGAAGAGGCATTTTCTCTTACTGACTGACTCCTAATGAATGAAACACGAATGCACGAGTAGGAATGTTATTTCACCTTCTGCTGTTAGCCATATTTCACAAGGTAGCACTACTACACCTTCTGTTGTTAGTTCAGCCATTTTTCACATAGCGATTTTCCACCAATGAGGAAGCGGAACGGTTCCAGTTTGTGAACTAAGTTTGGAACAATTTGGTGCATTTCCACCGACATAAACTGGTTCTAGAACCAGAAAATTTTGTTCCCAGCTGGGACCAAAACAGAATAGGTTCTTCAGCGCAAACAGTGGCTTCGTACGTGGACATGGGAAGATTCAGTAACTCAAGACAGATTTCTGAGCCTCATATACAGCATTATTGTCTAGTGGAGCTGGATGGGGCCATTCACCATGTTTAATATAAATAAATATTAGGAAAGAAACCAGGAACACGCTCTGTTTGTGTGTTATTCTGGGGCTGTGTTTGCCATGCGCATTGCCCAGAGTCTCGACTCAGTGTTGGTTACTTTTTTTTGTTGTTGTTCACAAGCTCAGCAGGACGGCTCAGAACTCGGCAGCATTTACACACACATTATATATCACAGAGAGAGGAGGACTGCTGAATTTGTCTTATTTCATGTGAGTGTGTGTCTTTGCCTGAAATAATGTAAAGGGAAGTGCTGGGAAGTGACTTTTGTAGCATTATTGTGTTTATAAATCTCCATATAACTGGGCACAGCCACTTAAATTTTACGTGCTTTAACTTGTTAAATTGAATAAGTAAGTAATTGTGATGCTTAAAATCAACTAAATGTTCTTGGTCTTCTTTGTCTTTGTTGTTAAATAAAATGAACAAGAAAAACACTGATGCCTGTGTTATATTTTATGAAGAAAATGTGCTCCTTTTTTCATTTCTGCATTAATTAGTCCTGCCCTCCATATTTTCTCTACAACATAATCATATAATAAAAAACACATGTAAACAAAGGCATTGATATGAAGCACCAAAGTTTCTCCAGACCTTCCAATGACAAGGGTATGCATTTTGTGCTTTCCTGTTTTAGAAATGCCAGAAACACCTCTGTGACAATGGCTATATGGCTAATGATGGTCTGGCAAAACTAGGCTTGCCTAGTCTTGTTTATCTAAACCTGGATTTGTTTTCCTTTCTGTGTTCTATTATACTCAAAAGTGTCCATAGGTGTGAATGTGCGAGTGTATGTCGCCCTGTGAAGGACTGGCGCCCCCCCAGGGTGTGTTCCCGCCTTGTGCCCAGTGTTTCCGGTTAGGCTCCGGACCGACCACGACCCTGAACTGTATAAGCAATTACAGACAATGAATGTATTCTGCTGCCACTTCCATCTGACGTTCTTTTAGCCTTATATGTGCACATTTTCAAGCTTATTCATTGAGCTGAGGAGGCTTTTATACTTGTGAAGCCCAATTCAGTCAGTCTAAAGAAGATGAATCATCATTCATGTGGTTACTTCTGACATGTGGAAGAAGGCATTTGACAGAGCCAAGTTAGCTTTGCTTTCTTTCTCTCTCTCTCTCTCTCTCTCTCTCTCTCTCTTTCTCTCTCTCACACACACACACATACACACACAACACAACACAACACAAGGGCCCCTGCAATGTTTAAAAAGTTTAGACCTCTTTATGGTGTTGATATAGGGAAACAAGGAGGGATCATATTGCCAAATTTTGCAAAAATGATTCTGATAAAAGAATCTGTAATGGTTCTGTTCAGGGAAAATGTGCACAGCCTGCACACTTGCTACCCACTGGAAGAGAGGATGGTATTTATCTAGAGAGAGGGAGGCAGAGTTGGCCCAGAGGAGTATGAGGAATCTTCAGATGGAAAGAACAGAAACATTAAGAGTGAAAGTCCTGGGCTGCAGAGAAACGCTCTGTATCTTATATATGTAGAATATATGTAGACTTGCCGGTTTATAATGTCAGCTTTATGAGTTAATTACTGTAAGAGCTTATGTCTTACAGCATTCATTGGTTATTTATTAAGATTCATCAAAACTGGCCACAGCCCATTGATATTACTCTGTGTATCCAGTCTCTCTCCTTTCCCTTACTGCAGCTACAGCGGTGACCAGATATTATTTGTCTGAAGGACTAATATCTGAAACTTAAGGGAAACAGTCACTTTTAAGGTGATGTCTCATGCTAAAAACACATGAACATGTCTTTTTTGGTCAGTGAGAGGATTCAATTTGCCAAGAATCACCACAGTGACAACCCAAACATGATGTAAGATATTCACTAAGTCAGCCAGTTCAGACAGAAAGAGTCTAACATTCATAGACTCACATAACTTCCAACTGACAAACAAACATTTTCAGACAAGTAATATTAGAACTAGCCTGGGCAATTAATGGAGCGGTATATGTATTATATCAGCTTGTAAAAGACTTTCCATTTTAAATGTGAGCATGCCTATTAAGATATATTGTATTTTTCTATGAATTATGAGCCATGAAATTGATGAACAACTGATTTAAATTCATTCATACTCATACTTGGCCGTATACCACAAAGAACAATATTCTAACGGAATGTTTTCGTAATACTTTTCAGTAAATATTTTGTTTATCAAAATATAATAATGAAAAAAAGTAATACAACTCATTCATATTATTATTATTTGTGTTAAATACATAGCACCAAACTACAGTAGTAGTATGGCTCAAGTTACACTGCACTGCTAAGTATGGCTTTAAATGTTCACGCTTCCAACAATGAGCCTTTATTACCAACACTACAGACCGCCTTATTTTGTCATTGTTGCCATGTTGTTTTAAAAGAAAGAGAATATTAACTGTAAAAAGTTAAGTATATTGAATCTTACTACAACAAATCATTTTAATGTCTTTTTTTTTTTATTATTTTTCATCTCCTAGTGTCAACATAATATAACAGGGGATATATTATATCAAATTTTCCAAAAGTTATCACAGTTCTATGGTGTCTTAATGAAAGGTTTGTGACATGCTTTGGCCAAAATACCACATTTTCTTCAAACACTTTATCTTGCACTGGGTCTGGAGCCTGCTTGAAATCACTGGGTGCAAGCGCACAGGGTCTAACATACTCGCACAGTCACTCCAACACTTTTGCACAGCCAATTCACCTATCCACAGCAGTGTATTAGATTGGAAGGGAACCTAGGCAGGCAGGCAGTCACCCGAGGCAGGTTTTAAACCCAGAATCCCAGGACTCTGGAAATGTCTGACAGCAACACTGCCCATTATGCCACTATGTTCCCCTAGATTTCATTATATATATTCAGTACTCTTATTTCTCCATGCTTGTACTTTTTTTTTGTTATATACAGTGTGTGGGATGGTAGGAGTTCCACCATGTTTAAATGGAACAATTATTGACTTCTCATTATTTAATTGAACTCTGTCTAAATTGCCCTCTTGCCCTTTCTTGACTGTTCCTGCAGATGAAATTTTGGCTTTCTGAAGAACAAGTTACATATAGCCTGTGTACTGTGCAACCAGGGTAAGGTTTGTACAGTTTATTTAAATGAGAAAACAAATAAAAAAACTTTTTTGGATTCAAAACAAAATTCATTGTATACCATATTAAATAAGTAGTCCAACCAAGAGAGAAAAAAAAAATAAATTATTACAATTTCCATAGGTTTTGATGATATTCAGATGTATTCACCCAGCCTTTCTCAAAAGTTGATCCAGCAAAAATAATACAGCAATTGAACTATCCATGGTCCATCCCTTCATCTCTACTTCATGGATCTTGTTTCACAGGCTTTAAAGAACGTTGCCAACCTAATGGGAACTTTGAAAAGTCAATGATACTTTTTATACATACCTATATGTACATACCTGAGTCCATTATTCTACTTTTCCTGGGTATTAAAGACTTGAATGACCCTTGTTCTAGTTGGCTGCCATTTATTGTTTCCCATTCAGAAATCAGTCCAAAAAATCAGTCTAAAAAATATATTTGTACATCAGCTGAATGTGTGAATCTGAGATTTTAATTGAGCATTAATTTGGAGCAGGCAGTTCTAACGTTCTTGTTGCTTAGCTTCTGTCAATGAAGCCTATGGACAGGGGAAGTTATGAAACCAATTTTCCAAATGTGGTAAAAACTGAAAGTAAAATAAAAGCTTATAAAGCATAGACCTACTAAAGCAATAAAGTGAAGTCTGTTGATGACATGGATGCAAATATATTTAGATCAAAATACACAGTAAAATCAAGATAATTCAAAGTCTCTATGAACAATGGAAATGATTTAATTACAGATGTTGTAAATTTTCATTGATTTCATGTGAATAATTGACATAACACAAGTACAGTAAATAATACTAAATGTCTTGATCCTGGTTAGTTTATCCCTGGGGCCTCCAAATAATATACTGTATATGTTTTTTCCCCCTGTATTCAATGAATCGCCCAATGCAGAATCACACCTTGTGGCCATCTCCTCTTCAGCATTTGTTGTGTTTTGTTACAGCCATCTCAGTGATTTACAGCTTTTATCCAATAAAGCTGTTATCAGTATGTTTGTTTTCTATGTTTATTTTCTGTTGATGTTACTGTGTGTTTTCCATCTATTTTAAGTCGAAAGTCTTTATGGTGACCCAGATCCTTTACTTCAGTCAACATCATCTCTCTCTCTCTCCTTCTTTTCTACCCCTCCTCTATTCTTCTGGGTAGAGTTTAAGTTATGTAATGGATTGGTTGGGTTAGTGCTAGAAGAAAAGGTCTCCCACACAAGTGTATCTAGTGAACGCTCCTGATGATGTGTAGCAGTGTGTCAGTATTGCAGTACCATAGCTATTTTTTGCTGGTTTGTCAGAAATGATGTAATGATGACATTCTGCTCTTTCCAAAGGAGGGCAGCTTCACCAGCCAGGATATCTGCTCTTCTCTCCTCTCCTCTCCTCTGTGGTGTGGTAGCTGAAGGTCACATAATCCTTCCCTCTCACCCTGGGAAATGTTCATTGATTTCTCTGTCTCTGAACCAGACACACACAGGCACACAAAATTTACACTCAATCAAATAGTTCATTCAGTCAAATGGAGGCGTCATTGTGAATAGTTTACAGTGCCCACACATTCTGGAAAGTTTTTCTCCTTATCATAACTTTTGTGTTTAGTTGTTGAATGTGGTGTGATAGCTGTCAGAATCCTGTCCATGGAAATAATACAATACGTTTTCTGTGATCATGCCTTTCTGTTTCTAATCATAACAAAGTTCATCAACAAAAGAGTTTTCAACACAAGTTTGAGGGGTTTGTCATCAACATAATTGTCTCTGAATTTACAGTATATTAGTGGCTGATATTCAATTCAGATCAGTTCAGTTTTACTTGCACAAAGCAGCTTCACAGCAATCTGGGGCCAAGCCTTCCTAGAGAAAGCCAAGATTGATAGTGGCAAGGAAAACTCCCTTATTTCAAGAGGAAGAAAACTTAAAGAGGAACCTCATTCAAAGGGGGAACCCATCCTCTTCAGGTTGACACTGAAGCAAATAACTAAACAATGTCAGATAGAAATAATGGAGAGCAATGTTTAATGTGAAAACGAGAGTTGTGAGTGTAGAACACATGCTCAGTGTTACTGTGGGAGTGGATTAAACTGGTTTAAAGTTCATTCGGGTTCATGCACAGCCATGCTGTATCGTTCCGCTGTTAAAGAATAAAGGCCAGGATCGAGTGCAGCAAGTGGGTAGCAGGTTGTAGGGGGGGATACAGGTAGGGACAGCACCAGGGCAGAACAGCAGGATCAGGGCATGTTGGTGAAGGGATACAGGAAGAAGGAAAACATAGAGGAAATATAAATGAAGTGTGGAATTTAACAGGTAGCCACTGCAGGGATGAGAGAACTTGGTTAATATGGTCGATTTGTTTAGCTCTTTTGAGCTATCCGTCTGCTATTCTGACCTAATTAAAGCCTTTTTAGTGCAAGAATAGCATTGCAATAGTCCAGCCTTGAGGTTATGAATGCATGCACTATCCTCTTGTCATCATTTAGATAGTATGTGTCGAAGTTTGGCAATATTACATAAATGGAAGAAAGTGGTTTTAACTGTTTTGGATATGTGGGTGCCGAATGAGAGTCAAGTCAAAAACAACTCCTACAATTGTAATGGTGTTACTTGGTATCTGAGGAATCATCTAGTTTATTGGCAGCATATCTTTCTAGTAGACAAATTTTTGTATTATCTGAGTTTAGCAGGAGAAGATTAGACAATCTGTAATTTTATTTAGACAGACTATAACCTTGTTTTCCAGCCTTTACTATCTAGTTTTTGTCCAAAGTATAGTGGGAGGATTTGTTATTCAAATTAACAAAGTGGTCAGTCAAATAGGATTTACATTTTACTTCTTACAAGGTTTTACCATCTATTGTGTACTATCCCATATCCTATGGTTACAAATGCAGCACTAAGATGATGCAGCACCAGGGCAGAGATACAGTCCCTATCAAGTGAAAGGTAGGTTTTTTGGTTGCTCTTTTTGAAGCTGTTTCAATGCTGTGTTTGGGTCTAAATCCAGGCTGATAAACTTCATGAATATTATTGTTTGAAAGGTAGGTGCACAGCTGCTGTTACAGCACCTATTGGAGATTTGAGATCAGCTTGTAATTTGCAAGCTCAAGAGGGCCAAGATATTTAGGTCTGTATTTAATGCTGAGGGATGAGTTGAGCATAGCATTTTTTAAATAGATGAAACGAATGATGATTTGGCTTTTTTAAAGATATTCTAGTATGTGCTGCCATTCAATTTGGAAACTTTCTAATACTGACTCTAATATGCCTGTTTTAGAATATGTGTGTGATCATTATACCATGGTACAGGCTTTTTCTACCCTATTATTCGTGAAACAGTTTACCCTTTCATGCTTCATATGTTCTTCTCTCAAATTTGACCCTAAAAAAGACTATAGCCATTAAATTTACTAGCATTCAATACTGATGTGTTCATATCTGCCACAACCTGGTGTAAATTATTGGTCATTATTATTGGGCCAAAAATTCCTCATTGGTATGTTATCACACTTCTTTAATATGTGTTTTTGACTTGTAATTTTTGACTTGACTTTTAACTTGTATATTTTTTGCACAAAGTATTGGAAGTGCTCTTTGTTTTCTGTTTTCATTGTTTGCTGGTAGGTATTGTGAATCTCTGAGGCTCTTTACATAGCTGGAGCCAGGAAATTTCTACTAAATCTGCCACCCTGAGCACCTGCTGCTTGAAGAACATTTACAATGACAGAGAATGTACATTGGTGACAGAGAGAGTGAAATAATGTTTGTGATTGCAAGTGGGCAGCCAACAAAATAAGTGTGTGTGTGTGTGTAAAAAAAAAAAAAAAAAAAACATTAAAAGCAAGGACAGCTGACCTGATGTAAGAGAAAAAGATTTAATTTTTGTTACTCTAAGTCTAAATTTCCAAATCTGATATAGGATGTAAATACCATTGACGTTCCTGTCCAAACAGTCTCTATATATGAATAACAAAGCTGCAAACACAACTTATGTCAGACAGTGAGAGAGTATGTGAGTGAGTGAGTTTAATGCCAGCTCCATGAGGTGCCTCAGTTTTTCAGTTTTTCTGTAGCATCAGCAGTGTTACTTAAGATGATGGTAATTGTTCAATTATGTATAGTCATGTAGTAAATAAGTTTGATTAGATAAAAAGACTAGCTATGGCCCTGGAGGTCCTTGTATGACATTAATTAACACTATGATTGAGGTCATGTTAGGTAATGAGAAGATGGATTTAGGTCACGGATAAGTCTGTAACTGCTAATAACAGGATTATTGACATGTTGAATGTTACATATTAGAAAGAGTCTTGTTTACAGTCTTGTGCATATTTAGATTCCTTTATTCTAACCCTGTGTTATCTCTGGTGGGAATAACTTTTCGGATCTAATAAATATTTTTAATTTATTCATTATGCAATAAAAAATTATTCTTCTAATAATTAAAAATTAATTAAAAAATTAATCTTCTTATTTAGTGTCTTTTTTGCCAAGTTTAAAATTTTTCCCATTTTATCAATCTAACCATTAGTATATTCACATGGGTATTTTTGCTATATTTGGGAGTCTTTGAAAGGTGCAATCATCAGATTGCGGTCAGTATTCTCACAATGCTGGAGAGCTGTATGTATATGAGAAATGATTATAAGCTTTGGAATAGAAGAGTCCAGCAGAGCGAGTGTGTGTAATAGGAAAGGCTGAAATAATAATGATGATATTTAGCTTGTGCTAGGGGAGCAGTGTGCTTATGCTTTGTTGGATGTGTAGGCTAATAATAGTTCTAAAATTTTATTAGTCTGTATCCACCTTTGTGCATAGAAAATACTTCTGCCTGCCTACTTGCGCCCCTTGGTTGTCCATCGGATTTTTATACATAAGTTTGGTCATATTAAGCAAACAATGATTAAAAAATAATAATAATGGAGATTATAATATTAATAATGTTTAATAGCATTTTTATATAAAACTTGAACAAGTATAACTTTTTGGTGTAGCCAAAACAGAGTTAATAAACTGATAAAATATTAAAACTTACTAAGCATAAATATCATTTTATTCTGTAGCCCACTTTACTGACCCACTATTGTAGCCCCCAGTTTAAAGACCAGTGCCTTAACCCATCATATCTAAGGTCTCACACACAAATTTATATGCCTTAGTGTATATGTGTGTGTTTGGGGGTGGGGGGGGGTGATTGACATGAACCAGCACTCATGGTGACAACTCTGACTGAGGCTCCCTGCATGGTCTTAAAAAGAGGACATGCGAAATAACACATACACACAGCCATGATAGCCATGACAGTAAAGAGAATTAAATGTCAGTATGAATCAGACATAGCAACAGTAAAAGAGTGACCCATTAGGGGCTATGGTAATGAATCCTAATAATAAGTTATAAACCCACATGGGGTTTTGTAAGGTTGAGAAACTCATGTTGGTGTTTCTGGTTAGATCTGTAAGATTCAATAACATCAGAAAAGCTTGTCTCTCAGAATAAACAGTTCTGTTATTTGTTGTGGATAAGATCTTTTGGTTGCATTGTTCTTTTGCGAAACAAAGTGCTTCATTACACTCTGTTCTTTTTTTTTTTGTTTGTTTTTCCTATTTTCATACCGCACCGGGCTGTCTTGACTGTAGCATTAAGTATAGTTCTCTATGTGAGTGTTCTCAGGTGAGATGAGGCTCCTCAAGGGCAGGAAAGCTTGTCAGGCAATGTCTGATCCCTTCCATACAGCTCAGACACATGGTCTGTTCCACTTCTCAAAGGGCCACTGGAGCAGCTACTGCTTTTAGACAGGAGAATACTGACCGGGTCTGCAGTGCATTATTCTTACAGGAGGATGGTCATGCTTTATATACTGAAGTGGCATTATCTTTGTTAAATGCTATAATTGTTCAGGAGCTTTCTAAATAACCATGTGTCTTTGTTATAATTGCTATGGCTAATTTCCCAGCTTTTAATTTGCACCTCATTAGTTGCCTCTTCCACCTCTTCTCTTACAATCTTAAACCATCCTCAGAGGTGAAACAAAATTCTGGGAAGGATTTTTACTTTTTGGATCTGAATATGCCATCTCTGCAGGGTCTAACAAATATGAATACAAGTATTTATAAATTAGAATGAAAATTTAAGAATATTTTTTGATCTGATTTACACAGGCCTGGTCGCATGCTGTTATCCTGATTGCAGTCACCCAACATCTTTTTAAAGTGTGTGTGACTTCTGATTCAGCAACTGGCACATCTGACCAAAACCAAATTGGTTGTCAGATGAAATAATTAAAATGTTGGCTGTGTTATAACGATACATTTGTTTGAATCATTAGAGGCATTAGAAACACGTAATGATATAGCTGGGAGTATCTTTAGAGACATACAATATATGCAGGGAAACTTGTAGTCATTTACAATTTGCAATGGATGATGAAAAAATAGGCTTTACAAACTTACATTCATAATAGAATCCTTACAAACATTTGATATGTTGATGCTTTTGATTACTAGGGAATCTTTACAGATATTAGAGACTAGTATGGGAACTTGTACAGGCCGTAGAGTTTAGTGAGGAGAATCCATACACATTAAAGACTTGGATATCTGTACTGATGTTAGAAATGTGACGATACAGTGAATGAAAGTAATCCTTCTAAGACATCTGTGATGGTATAGCTGAGGTAATCTTCACAGGTATTGTGTTATGTGCTTTTTAGATCAGGGAATTTTTTAAATAGGTCCTTATATTTATATATCTTTTGCAAATAACGATTGATTACTCAGTGATATTAGTGATGCTGATATAAGAAATGTTGTTCATGTGCTGTTGCAGCTGAACAATCTCTATGTTCTGAAAGTCGTCATTTTTTTATAATTGAATCTCATTTATTTTGCCTCTGGAGGTGTCTCTGAAGCTCAAGTTTTAGCAGCTTACACATGGGGCGGCACACTGGCGCAGCAAGTTGTAGGTTCGAGTCCCGCTCCGGGTGACTGTCTGTGAGGAGTTGGTGTGTTCTCCCTGTTTCCTAGTAGTAGTAGTAGTTTCCATGATTCCTAGTAGGCTCTGGACCCACCGTGACCCTGAACTGGATAAGTGGTTGCATATAATGAATGAATGAATGAACTTACACATCTGTTTTTTTCCTCTGTGGTGTGTGAATAACTGACCTTGTCATGTAGTTAGGCTTATCAAGGCTGTTACTCTAGAGCCTTGAAGTTCCTCAGGCTAATGCTACGACTGACCTCTTGCCCATTTCCTTTCTCACTCTTTCACTTTCTGTTTCTGTCAGTGTCTCTCTCTCTTTCTGTGTCACTGCTGTACACACTGCTGAAAAGCACTGCTCTCTAGAAGCCAGACCAAACTTAAGCCAGAGGATTAAATCCGTGACATCACAGGACCTGGAGCAGACCTTATTTAACATTCAGAACACACACAAATTCTGTGGCAGTTCTCTCTCTCTCTCTCTCTCTCTCTCTCTCTCTCTCTCTCTCACAAAAACACACACTCATATGTGCACGTACACTACTTCAGTTATATGATTTTACTTCCTTCAAAAGGGGTGTAACATATCTTCACTTAAATGTCATGAATTTAGACATTCTATGTCACTATGTTGTTGGATCCACATTTGCTTGTGTAATCTTTAGGGCTGTATCTGTATGTGCAGCAGTGCTGGGCATGACCCCATGTGAGGAACATACACTCAGTAACCCTCTAACCCTGCTGTGATATGGCTGTCACTCGCCCCAGATTGCCACTGTGGCAACACACACACACACTTTGGACTTTTTTGATTAAGCTAGATCCTCCAACACCAAAAGAGTGAAAATCAATAAATATCCTATTGAAATCAACAAATAAAATCAGAGAGATTTAATGTGGCATCATGGACCATATTATGGTGAGGACTATTTGAATCAAATAGAGTTACATTCCACGTTTATTTTAAAGCATACCGGTGCTGCCATAATCATTGAGTCGGCACAAATTACTTTACAGCACAGTGGAGCAGTGACCAGACAGAAAAGGCCAAGCAGCTGAGAGCAACGTCAAGTACAGCGTTTTTCAGTGTCATTTCATCTGCCAGCCTGAAGTGAAGGGGGCTTGATTGAAGTCATAAGGAGATCATTTGGGTTGTTGAGCTGGAACGATACTCCAAGGCTCTAGAGAGGAGTTTACGTTTAGCACGAAGAGGTATATCGGTTTAAACCACAGTGTTTGAAAAAGTAAGCTTACGTATCATATCTTACATCTCTTAAATGTCATATTATAACTGATCTTTATTTATATAGCTTGTTTTGCTAAAAATGTAAGTATGCTTCTGTGTTTTCAACAGGTCTAAGATAAACAAGGGGAGGGAATGTGGGTTGGGTTTGAAGTAATGTTATAATATATCATCGCTGTCCAATGAAATACTCCCAGAATATCTCTCCATGGAAGTCATTGTAAAAAGATTTTATGTAGCAAATTAAAATTTCACAAAAATAAATATGTTTTTAATTAGGTTGCGATGATATGTGCCCATCTAAACTCATCTTACTATTCCTTTCTGTAAAAACAGTAAGGCATTTATGGTTTGGCCCAAGAATACCATTAATATTTTATGAGAATAGTCCAAAAAATCTGCTCCCATCACTTTCGGTCGGTGTGCAAGATGGAAGATATGTCACAAATTGTGCAGTAACATACAGTCTACTGTCAGTAACTATATACTTGTATTTTATACTTGTGCCTGACAGAATGGCTCATTAACATAGATACATGGCAAAGATACATAAACTGGAAACTTAGAGCATGTATGGAAATCTTCAACATGAATTTACAAACAAATACTAAAGTGACAGCAAAGGGTTAAGAGACACCCACATATATGCTCTGTTATAGCATTCCCTGCCCTTTGTGGTCTAGTGGTGGGCTGAATTGTGTATATGTAACATAGGGGAAGGAGCACTAGATGGACACACACCTAGCAACATAAAGTTAGTGATGAGCTCCTACTGCTGACCTTTGGATCCGAGAGAGAGAGAGAGAGAGAGAGAGAGAGAATGACTCACCAGTTCATCAGGATTTGCCTTAGGAGGAGATATATTTATACTTGTTGAAGTATCTTGGCACTGCTGCAGCATTGCCTGCCCATTCCTTGTCCTGTTTGCAGCATTTTTGGTCTTACACTCACTCTCACTTTCTATTTCTGTCCATCTCTGAGCGAAGGACAGTCAAGAGAGTGCTAGTGTGTGGGCAAAATATCACTGACATTTAGCTAAGAGGACTTGTTATGGGACTTTGTGGGTCACCTCCAAAAGAGAATCCAGCTAACCCCCACGCACTCACATACCTATGACTAAAGGAAGCAAACGCTTCATACACCTCCTCAGACACACATCCCTGACTGCCTGGTCTGAAATATCTGAAGGAGTGTTTTTTTTTTCTTTTTTCTTCCCCAGAACAGTTCTATTTTTGGAACCAAATTGAGAGTCCTTGGGCTTATTTGTTCTTTCAGTTCCACTGTTGTTTTGACTCTGATTTTTGTTCACCTCCACATTATTCTTCCATACTCTTCCCCCCCACAGCTTCACTGCACACGCATCTTCTACACTTCCCCTACATGGTCCCAATCCATATTTCTTTGCACCATTGTTTTTGTACCACTATTCATTTTCATCTTGGTTTTAATTCTAGTATTTCTTTATCTTCATAGCTGCAGTGCTAATGTAATCTGGCTTTTCCTTCAGCTGGAAATTACATTATAACAATGTACAATACATTAGCATTGCATATATACACTGAACAATCACTAGATGTTGATTAATCCTTCATCTTTTTCCATATGAACTATTGTTACTAACTTTTTTTTGGATCTGCCAGTTAAACTGACAAGCCACCTCCAGTACATACAGATTCTATACATTCTGGCTTCTACATATCGCTCTGATCTTCATATTGTCCCTCTCGTTGTCTTAGATCTTCTAACTCTGGACTTCTTACTGTGTCTTTTTTTTTAGACTTTCTACGATGGGTGGTAGGTCGCTGCACCCTCTTCTCCACTCTTCACACACTGATAGCAACACCACAGGAGAAATGCTAGCACAGGCTAGCATTTCTCCAGAATCCATAGTTTCAGGTGCTGCACATCTCGTATCTTCACAGCATAGACAATTGCCTTCAGATGACCCCAAAGATAAAGGTCTAAGAGGGTCAGATCGGGAGAACTTGGGGACCATTCAACTGGCCCCTCGAAGACCAATCCTCTTTCCAGGAAACTGTTCATCTAGGAATGCTCGTACCTGACACCCATAATGTGGTGGTGCACCATCTTGCTGGAAAAACACAGGGAATGTGCCAGATTCAGTGCATAAAGAGGGAAACACATCATCATGTAGCAATTTCGCATATCGAGGGGCCTTGAGGTTTCCATTGATGAAGAATGGCCCCACTGTCTTTGTACCCCATATACCACACCATACCATCAAGATGTGCAGCACCTGAAACTACGGATACTGGAAGCCTGTGCTAGCATTTCTCCTGCGGTGTTTGTTCAAGTTCAAGTAGTTTATTGTCATTTCAGCAGTATACAGTGTTTACAGTACACAGTGAAACAAAACAGCGTTCCTCCTGAAAGTGAACTGTTTACCCATTCTTGCTTGTTCTTAGGATTTCAGCTGCTTAACAGATTGGGGTCTTCTTTATAGTGTTTTTCATTTCATAATGCACCTTTAGGTTTTTTCAGTGGGTGACAGGTCTGGACTAGTTTAGCACCTGGACTCACAAAGGAGCCATCCTGTTGTAAATCCATGCAGAATGTGAATTTAAATATTACTGAAATAAATCAGAGCAGCTAGTTTTATCCCATGTGAACTGATTTCGGAAAACCACAATTTCAGTTTAATAAAAAAAAATCACTATCACTAATATCTAGGAGTATGTAAGTGTATGTTTTAGAAGGGGGTTAAAAGCTAAATAGGCAAGTGGTTGTCACTACTGAAAATTATAAACTTTGCAGTTGATATAGCACAAACTTTAGTCTAGTTAGGTTACTGTATACTATAAAGTTATTCTGGCTTTCGTAAAACTATCTTCTGAGTATATGATTTTTGTTTCTCTTCACACAAAACACTAACAACTAGTAAATGAGCATAGGAAATAAATAAGCAGAAGGGGTGTCTTTGATATCTGTCATCATATATTCATAAAATATAAGCCACACACAGACCCTTGTACTACGTTGCTCTACCTCCGCTCCTACTTATTCTACTCTGCCTCTGCATGCTTTCTTCTTCTTGCCCTATTCTCTCTTTTTCTTCTCTCTCTCTAGCTCTATCCTTTTTTTCCTCTATCTTTTTCTAGTGCTCATCTATACTGTAAAGCAGGGACCACAGAAGAACTAGTTACCGTGGTAACAGGGAGACTGGCACCAAAAATATATTCTATAAAGCATCTCTGATTCCTCCCACTACATGTTACCTCCTGGCAGTGCAGCACGTACAGCAAAATACACACACACACACACACACACACACACACACACACACACACACACACAGGCATGACTTTATGACTTCAGTCCATTACACTCTGAGACTCTGAGGTCAGAGATTACAACCCACTCCTCTTGTGGGTGACCCTCTAGAATAATTTTTTCATGTATAGTATAAAATTAATGTCTATGCTCATTTGAACACATTGAACAAATTATGCAGGATCTATATATTATATTAAAACATACATTTAAATTGAGAGGGTAGTAAAGTAGTAACCTGTTATTAAATCTATCACGATGATATCCACACCTATACAACCTTTCACTGTGAAAGAAAGTGATGTCTCTGTAACAGTGCTTTCAAACTAAAATGTGTGTGTGCGCGCACACATGCTTGTGCATACAGAAATAGCAGACAGTGATGCAATAAGGCAGGTTATGGGTTGTACAGTGACAGCAAGATGGAGACATACTGAGATTTACTGGGTCTGAGTTACGCCCCCTAGTGGTCCTCCTGCACTGTTAAAATGTGCTCTGCTGTGGAGTCCTCTATGGAGGACAGGGCTAGTTCAGTATTACTTTTACACATTATGTGCTCTCATAAGAATATATAGTTATTGTTGGCATTTTCTAGAAAATCTGATTCACAGTCTCTGATAATTCAGCTGTTTTAGGCAAATCTTGAGGTAAAAATGATTAAAAACATCCTGCATAATAAAGTGAAATACATAGTTATAAGTCTTTTTTATGGAGAAACTTATTCATGATGTTTTAAGGATAAATTATACCCAAAGATTTATTTCATGTATAATTTCACTGTTCATTTTGGATACGAGATAAAGCAAATATTTGCATGTAGTTATTGCAATCCCTGGTTTCCACTATGGTATAGAAAGCAGAGTGAATGAGTGAGTTTGTCTATATCATCATTTCATATTAAACATTAGTTTTCACTCACTGATATATGCTGATTTTAAAAAACAAAACAAATCCAAAACAGTTGAATTCCCCCTCTAAGATACTGAAATTGTAATGTAACCTCTTATAGGTGTTGTAATGGTATTAGGCGATTCATACAGCCTTTTCATTTTTCTCTGTAGCTTGACTTTATGTAATTTATATGTTTGCATTTTAATGCCTGTATATGAATTATGCATATCGACAGCACACACCCGATGCCGGTGCCTAGCATATGTGGACTGTTTCTGACTTATTCAAATCAGGTCCGGAGCCTTCATTACAGATGAATAAGCATGCTGTTGTCCGGTCGTATTAAGAGGAGCATTTGAAAGACTCCGCAGCAGCAGGATTTCATTCCTGCAGCCGGAACCAGGCAGAGGCAGAACTAAACCACTGTACCCATGGTAGCTGGAGGACAATTACATAACAGCTGTGTGGGGTTCTGTGCGTGTTTTTCTTGGTGAGTGTGTATGTGTTTGCAGAGGTGTCTAAATGCAGAAGATGCAGACCGCTGCTTCCCAGTGTAATATATCTTCCTCCCCTTTGCAGTGATCATGTGTTGAGTTTGTTGTAGCTCCACAGCTTGGAGTAACAAGTCGCCATGAAGTCCTCCTACATCCGCCCATTCCTGGAGATAAATGGAGACAAAGACAGAGTGAGACAGTGAAAGGGAGAAGGAGAGAGAGAAAGGGGGAGTTAGAGACTGTTCCTTTGCCGTAGCTTGCATCCCTGACCGTTTTTGACTAAAAACATTTGCTCCAGCAATAAAGCACAGCACAGCTTGCCGACCATGTGTGTCTGTGCATGAGTCTGAATCCATGAGAGATCAATAGCAGAACACACAGCTGCAGAAGAGTGAGAGAATCTGACACACGCCGCGGGATCTGCTCTGACCCCCCCTCTTCATTTCCTCTCTTCTTCTTTTTCCCATCTTCTTTCTGTCCTTCTTTCAAGAAGCTTCACCGTGACAGCCACACTTATGCCACACAGGAACTGCAATGTTCTTTGCATGTTATTGTGCACTGAGGACAAATGTAAAGGTAGGAAAGATATGCAGCATGTGTGTTGCTTTAGCCATGTGTCTTACAATGTGCACAGAGTTGCAGGTGGCTTTGGCATCTGTGAATTTTCATGCCGATGTTTTTCCGAGCTGGTTTATTTTCCGATCAACCTAGTGCTCCTTTTTATCTTGATAAAGAAGTGCATGAGACAAGGTTATCCGAGCTGAAAGAGAAAACATAGACAGGCATCAAAGTACAAGCATCAGTATTAAACTCTGGAAAAAATCCTTAGCTTGACGTGTTTTGACAGCCACAATGCATGTGACTTAATGCATGAAGTCATGTCTTACGTGCAAAAGAAGTCCTTTTTATTTTCAGCAACAAAGAGCCTTTCTTTGAAGTTGCATGAGTTTTCCTCCTGCACTGGCAGATGGCAAGTTAGCTTAGTGCTTAGTGCTTAGCACCTAACTGCTAGCCTGTATTAAAGTGTGCACTAAGGGCTGCAGTCCAAGTCTTACTTCTCTCTCTCTTTCAGGGCTGAAATACTTTTTGCAGATGGATTCCCAGCAGAAATTTATATTATTACTCCCATTTGCAAATCTTGTATATTCATTTTTTTAGCTGGCAAATGATTAATATAATTAATTGTAGTTAACCCATTGATCTTATTATTGTATGTAATTATATTTGTTTGATTTTCTTGAATATAAAGAAGTGTACTTTTAAATATGTGTGTGTACAGAATAAAAATCTTCATCACTTCACCACTATACCCTCATTTAAATACTTTTACATATATAAACTATCATACCTTCTAACCATTATCTACATGTTTTGAGATAAATGTTTTCTGAAGTGCTGCAAAAGGATGGAAGCTTTGGTCTTTTGTTAGGCATTATTTAAATATTTTTTCAACAGTTTTCTTGTTTGGATTTGAGCTTGGCTGGACTAAATTTGGCTTATGTGATGTCAGGCCTGCCACAGAATCAAAAAGATTTAGCAATACTTTTTACGTCACTCATTCAGCCTAAAGCCCAACTGGGATCGTATTACTTTATTAGGAGGATGGTTGTAAGGAAACATTGTCTCCTCAGTTATAAAACTCTGCATCTGGATTTCATTAAAATTACTACAGGGCGAGTGAGTTTCCCGAAACATCCTGCAGCACTGCCTCAACTCTCTGGCATTCTCGCAGAATTCAGCAGCATGTGGGCTCCCCTGCTTTCCTCCCATGATGGGTTTCTTTTGGCTGGCAACAACACTTTCTGCTCAGAATGTGCTCTGGGGATGCATAGAACATGGGTCTTCGGTACAATATTATGGAGGTACATTTGTGGGTATAGTTTGGTCTCCGGCTGCCTCTCAGTTCTTGTCCACTGTCCAAACCCAGTCTGGTGTCAGGGATTTTTCATAGAGATTCTAAATAGTGCTCTGACCCCATTGTTTTGTTGCCATGGTAATGCTACTGTCAGTCATTCTGCAATTTGACCCTTCTGCTCAGTTTTGGACAGGGAATGTTAGAGCTTATAAAAAATGTACAGCTGTATTACTTTTTAACTATATATTGGACATAACATGGGGTACATATTTTTTGGCTTATTTTTAAAACAAATGGACAGTGGTGGCTTTAATAAATGCTTAAAATTATTGAACCCATCTGTTGTTTAAATAACTCTGTGGAGTATTACGAATGGTTTAAACTTTAAAGGGTCAGACAACTAAACTGTTGTAAATGACTTTACAAAAACAGCATTTCTTTAATATTCGTGTTTAAAATGTTATTTGGAATAAATGTCATTATTTGAACTGCTTTTTGATGTATGCATCAGCATGACACTTATGGTCGAGCTGGCTTTTGTTCATAGAAGTATTTAGTGTAGTGTTTTGTAAGTAAATTATTAGCTCGTTCTGTGTTGTGAACAGATTAAAAGTCTCATAACTGATTTTGCAGGACAGCATCTGAAAAAAATAATGATCTGATAAAAGACACTTCCCACATCACTAACGTACTACCTTCCTCTCACTCTCTGAGTATGGGCCCTCCTACCTTCATGCTCTTCTGTCCAGAATGGATCATGGAGACTGGAGAACAATATAATAAAAATGATATTTAAGCTTAAAGACAGATTCTGTAGTTGGGCAGTGCTTGGTATAGTGCAGTGAGTAATAAAACTGCCCTCCATGCAGTTATGATGGGATTTAATTTCTCAACTGGGCAAGTACACCACAGGCAAATTATTATTATTATTATTTTTACATTTTCAATTCAGTCAAATAGTTTGTGGCCTTGCAGCATATTATTTTATTTATAGTAATTTGTCATTTACATTTTGTTATGTGTAGTAAGGGTAATGTATGTAAAAGTGTTGCATTAATGGCCACTTCAGCATTGTACCAGCATTAAATGGCATGCAAGTGAACATTCAGAATGTTTTAGTGTGCTTTGCAATGCAAGCCATAAATAAGGATGCCACTTAGACATAAGGTGTGATGCCTGAGGGTTTGATACGAGTTCCTACCTGCGGGCTGATGTTGCAGTATGATACCTGGGGTTTGAGAAACCACATCTTAGTCCTAAGGATTGATACATGAGGCATGATGTGAAAAATGATACATGATGTGATACATGACACCAGGCAACTCATTGATATCTGACTCCTGACAACTAATATATGACATCTGATAAACACCTTACATCGTAAAATCAGCAAGTGATAATAGTGATTCTTTTTTTATTGTTATTATTTTATTTTTATTTTTTTGCCATTTTTAAATTGTACTACTTCCAGTGCACATAGGTAACATCTAAAAGGATCCGTACACTTGACATCTATGAAACAATTCATCCTTAGGAAACAGGATTAAAAAGGAGGTGTAAAAGAGGCAGCAGTAACTTCCTGTTATTGCATGCAGCCACATGAACATTAGTGAGGTCGAGAACAGATTAACAGATGCTGGCTGATAAGATCTTGCTTGTAACTGTTGTCCAGTCCAGATCGTTATTTGGTGAAGAGATACAAGCTTACATTTAGAAACATAGACTTCTGCATTTTCAGAGTTTTGATCTGGGATACTTTGGGATGTTGCAGTGCACCCCTAAAGTACAGTGAGTGGATTTGTGTGTAGGGAGCATAGATGTCTGTAGTTGTGATTTTTATATAAAGGTGGGGATATTTGTCAGTAACGGAACTCTCTGCAGTAGCTCCTAATGGGTTTTTCTGTATATGCTTCCTACGGATTAGACTGCCAGCGCACACTAGGATTGCAGGGGCGGACATGCTTTTGGAAGAGAGAAGGGAGCTGAGAATGTGTATGTGTGTATTGATGTGAGATGGAGTATGCAGTGTGGCAGAGCAGTTATGAGAAATCAATGCGATGATCATGCACTGTGTGTATTTGTTACCCTGTGATTTGTGTGTGTGTGTGGGTTGGTTGTTTGTATGAGTGTGCTGTGCTGGGATGCTTGTGTGGGTGGCTGTGTGTATGTGTGCGCGTATGTAGGTCTGTAAGAATGCGTGGGTGGATGTGTGTGAGTGTTTGTGTGTGTGCATGCATTTGATGGTCTTGGGGGTGGCTGGACGTCTGTGTGTGGGCGTGTAGGAGAAACTTAACATGGGCAAAGTGAGAGAGGACTGTAGTCTGTGTAGCCTCTCTGTTTTTTTCTCTCCCTCTCTGGAATTAGCAGGCTGTGTAATGATAGCCTTGCACTGTCTATGCTAGTGAGGCTAACATCCATTTGTACCATCTTAGCAGAATTGCTCTGTACTGCTCCTATAATGCTATTGTTACCTGACTGCTATTGACAGTCATGACATTTACAACATTACGCTAATATTTTTTTTATGACTGCCTTTCCAAGTAAGATAAGAACATCTAAACACAGTTGTCAAATCTGAGTCTTATCATACATTCCGTATCCATATAGTGTAAGTGAGTAACTAATGGCTCAGTATTTTCTCTTGTTGGTGTGTGAGTGGTCTGCTACTTTAGTTGTTGCATATTGGAGCTCGCACTGTCCAATGACTGATAAGAAAAACATAAATATATATTTACTAAATTAACACATGTTTAGGAACACATGCACATCTAACTTACTGAAATTAATGGTATTTAAAGGGAGTTTTTAAAGATTCTCTTTTTCTGACCGGGATTTGCTCAGGCTGCATTCAGCCATGATAAACATAAGTTGATCAAAAATGTCACTCAAACTGATCTCGCAGGCATTGGCTCTTCCTCTATCAGTCTAGAGAACAGCTCCACAGCTGTGGGGCCTTTTACACATATAGGCCTCACTTGAGCATGGCCAACTTAGGGGTTGGCTTTAACACCTTTGTCAGTAATGAATGGACCATTTAACTAAACAAAATCACTCATTAGAAGATGTCTCTACAAACTTTTGAAAGCATAGTGTATATTATGTAATAGACTAACACAGCTTGGTTTAATCATGATATTATATGCATATAAATGTAGTAGTCTTGGGTATTGCTACATAAAATACATAATATCCATGATAACGTTTCTACCTGATGCCAAGTATGTCATGTATTTTAGCAGTCCTCAGTAAGCATGTGCATATTAACATTATAAAAACAGAATGAAAAATCACCTAATACTCTGTTATTATGGTTTGTACATTATTAAATGCAATTAATGTTGCCTATTAGACCAGCCGAACATTGTCCAAGCTACAGCCTCATTTCGTTTCATGCAATTTCATCCAAACACCTTTATTCACTGCTCACAGAAGATAAGGGTGACTCAGGCCTTCATTTGAATAGGCACTGGAGGAGCAGGTGAGGGGAGTAACGTGAGCCAAGAGAGCCCTTTCATTCATGTACTGCTTAGAGCCAATCAGAATGATTTCAACATCATTTTATTTTTCTTTTCAGGGAGGCCACAGCTGTGCCTCTGTTTATTCTCTGAGATGATACACTTTGTCTAAACTGGCAGATCCATCTAACAATTAGTGTATTCAGCTATTATAAGGTGTACGCATTGTGGAAAGACATTAAATTGTGCACACACAGCTTGTATAATCTCCATTATATAGAATAAAATTAAGTGGTTTGTTCTGGAACAGCTGATCATTAGCTTAGGGTCACCCTGCCAAATACCAGGCATCAGCTAGAAGGCTATAGACTATGTTTGTATATGTGGAGCAGTGAAGCTATAATTTTAGGAGTGATGGAGCTCCATTCTGCGCCTTTGGGATGACCTTGAGTGGCACATTTGATCCACTAATGTTCCAACATCAGTACCTGACCTCTTTAGTGGTCTTGTGGCTGAACGCAATTCAATTCTCACAGACATTTTCCAAAATCTAGAACAAAGCCTTCTCAGGAACTGCAGCAAAAGGGACAAATACTTATTCTAGAAGAAATGAGGGATGAGTAGTTATACACAAACATTTGACCATTTAGTGCACCAGACAAGCCTTGGATTATTTTAAACCCTTGTTATATAATTTTTTCTTTTGTAATTGCTCTTATTTATTTTTACTTTTGTCCAGATCTGCCATGACAGTGTTTTTCCACTCCTTCCCTGTTTGCCTGTTGTTATTGACTACCTATGTGCTCATCTGATCATTTTAGCATTGGCCTGATAAAAAATTTATTTATTTTTTAACCAAATGTCATCTTGCTTTGGAAAACGGTAATATTATTTTTGACCAACTACCCATGATTGGTCTCTTCAAACATGTGGATCCACCACAGATTTGCCAAATCATGAAACAAAAGAATGGATAATTTGAAGAGTCACTCAGTCATATTGGTGTGGCTGGAAAATATTCTAGTCTGTTTGCTACCTGGGAGAAAATTATGCAGAGGGAGAAACAATATTAGGTTAAACAGTATTAAACATACACAGCAAGCATAGAGAAATAAGCGTAATGAGTAAAAATGGCAATAACAAGAGGAGAATGCTGCTGTGTTGACAAAGGCATGTTACAGACATTTTATCAAGAACAGTCAAGAGAGAACTGCGTTCACTTGGAAAATTGGTATAATATACCCACTTTGAATTAAAACCCTAGTCTTATCAATGAAAGTTTCTGAAGATGAGATATTTTTGGACACGCAGATGTCTCCATGGGGGAGAGGCAGGAACCCCCAATCCTTGAGGCTTGTTCTGCGGAAAAGTGTGATGTCGCAGAATAATGATCAGATGATTCAAACATCTGGGTTCGTAGAAAGTACAAAAAAAGTATTGCTTGTTTTATAGTTATTTCAATGCTGTCTTCGATGCTTGAGTTTCATTATAAACTGCCACCTGATGAACTATGGAAATTGAAAAAGAGCTTAAATATATATTTAAATTTTTATATTACGAGTACAAAGTTTAGATTTGTTTTAACTGAGTTTTTGGATTCAAGATTTTACGTATTACAATTAAAAGTATTAAAAAAAAGCATAAACCTTCTCCTTGTTTCAACTGACTGAACTTTTTTCCCTCCCCAACCATCTAGATTACACTGTCCTCTTCACAAACATTCTTTTAGACTGATGTTCAGATGTCATTTTTAATTTATCACTTGTTATTGAGTCACTGAAAGATGGTTTGCTGCATTTGTTCCCTATGCAAAAGGAGTCATAGCTCTGTTAGTTTTGTTGCATTCCG